>NC_053491.1:469759238-470359238 GCF_905171775.1 Rana temporaria | reverse complement strand
TTACAGTTCGGGTTCGCTCAACCCTACTTGTAACTACACCCCAAAACACACTCTGCTACTCCTACTGAATATGGTGATACCAACTGTGTGAAACTTTTACACAACCTGGCCACATGCAGAGGCCCGACATGTAAGTAGCACCTCAAGGGCGTTCTAGGAGCATAAATTACACATATAATTTCCTGACAACCAATCACAATTTTGAAGCCCATGGACCACCAGGACAATGGAAACACCCACAAATGACCCCATTTTAGAAAGTAAACACCCCAACATATAATCTATAAGGCATAATGAGTCTTTTGAATATCTTTTTTTCTACAAGTTTTTGAAAAATGTTGAAAGAAAATCAAAACTCATTTTTTTTTTTTATACAAAGTTGTCCATTTATAAAATTTTCTAAGGGCTCTTTCACACGGACGTTTTGTATGTCCGTTTTTTCATCCATCCGTTTTCGGATGAAAACGGACATAAATGTATCCCTATTGGATAGCTGATGTCAGTTTCCAGTCACTATTGCGGCACTATGAGGGTGATTTACCTTATGTTGTGTAAGTGTAATGCCTTCTATGTAGACAAAACAATGAGAACTCCGACAGAGAATTGGAGATCACCTATATTACTCTGGCAATGGTAAACTTACCACCGTAGGCCAACATATCGGGCTACACCACCACTTTGATGTTACAGCTGTCAAATTTTTGGTCCATGAAGTAGTCCAACAGAGCCCTGGGGGGGTGACTAGGATAGGACGATCCTTCAGAAAGAGATTTTGTGGATGGAAAATCTTAACACTACCACCTTTTGTGGATGAAAAATCTTAACACTACCACCTCACCTTAACACTGGTGAGGATGGTTACTTTGGAAACCATTCCTCTCTTGTATCGCCTGAGCTTTGAGCTTCCCAGCTCATTTGACAGTAGCACAGTATCTCAAACATGCGCAATGCGGGGAGTCTGACCTGTTGTCGTCACACACTGTTGTCAGGTGACGTGTGTTCACCTTCCGGGTTGGGGAGCACATTTAACGAGCCTCATCCCGCTGGTGAGCACCGCGGATGTTCTTCTCCAGGGGGTCATGATCGGCAGAAAGCAGTAAGGTAAGACTGGCCAGTCTGGGCAGGTTTACCCCCATCCTTTTCTTGTATAACCATCTATTGGTGTTTTGGGATGACTTTAGTCCAATTACTCTCCGTGACACTGTTGCATTATATATCACACTTTTTTCTCCTGCCTGCCATGTGCATTTTTTTTCACGATCGTGTGTAGGCAAGGCCATTTTATTACATTCAAAGTCTTTTATTGAAAGATTTAAAGATAATAACAAAAAGATCATACATACAATGAACTTTTTCATCGCAGACGCAGCTGGATAAAAACACCTAAGGGATTGCCAAAAATCAGGTTATACATTCAAATAGAAACAATACGTTTTCTAACAAGCCTAGCTCCCTGGGAGCAACAGAGCCAACAAGGTGCTATACGTTCTGAAATGACAAGCAAACTTTGCGGTATTGTATGCATTGAGTGGCAACTTGACTACATATAACATTGCAACTGCGATTGCATCAACAGGTTCTGCTGTGAATCAGGTGTAAACGGGAACAGTTAGCTGCAACCGCTACATCTGAACATTTATGAGAAAGGTTAGGAATTAGGTGTAGTAATGAAGAAGAAGAAGAAATACAAAGGGAAAAAAGGGGGGGGGAAGGATGGAGAGACTCAGTGGTACTTGATATACGGCCACGCTGCTGAAGAGGTCCTCCCAGGGAATTACCCTGTCAGCGCCATCTCGTATTCCCGTGAGTACCTAAAAGAGAACCAGTGTTGCCAGGTATCGTGGAAGCTCTCGACCGAACCCCTGTCCTGAGCCAAGGTATCTTCCATCTCACAGACCTCAGCGACTCTATGGAGCCAGTCGGGGATGGTCAGAACCCTTACAGAGTTCCAGTGTAGGGGTATTAGGGATTTGGCTGCGTTTAAGAGGTGCATGGTCAAAGACCTCTTATATCGTGTCAGCGAGAAAGAGGACAAGTGTAATAAGCTGCAAGCGGCATTCAAGACTAGTTTGGTTTCTGTGATTTGTTTAATTAGGCGATGTGTCTTCTCCCAGAAGGCAGAGATCGAGGGGCAGCTCCACCAAATGTGGAGCAATGTGCCCCTCTCCGTCTGGCACCTCCAGCATGTGTCCGGCCTCTGAGGATTCCATTTATGGAGCCTGTCAGGGGTGTGATACCAACGCGTTAGGAGCTTGTAACTCGTTTCTTGGAGTTTGGTGCTGATTGAGCATTTGTGTGCAAGGGTGCAGGCATACCTCCATTGTTTCCCCGAGATTTCCATCCCGAGGTCCTCCGACCACTTCTCCCTGTGTCCGGCCGTCTCTGTACCACCACTGTGCTGTAGCCAGTAGTATGTCACTGAGGTAGTCTTGTCTAGGGGGGACTGCGAGCTGCAAACAGACTCCAGGTCAGTCAGTGGTCTAACGAGGTCTCGTGTGCCCCCGAGTTTACCTAGGTAACTGCGGAGTTGAAAGTAGGTCCATAATTTCATATTGGGGAGGTTGTGTTCAGACTTAAGAGCTGACCAGTCTCTGAGTTTATCCCCTACAAAACACTCGCCTGCTAGCAGAGGAGTACGCGAGGGAACCCTCCTGAGAGTCGGGTTACACATGCCCGGGACAAAGTCGGGGCTGTCCGCCAAGGGCGTAAGGGGGCCAGGTGAGGTGGAGATCCCCCTCCGTCCTGCGAGAGTGTGAAAAACTTCTAGTGTGGCACCTGTTACAGGGTGTCTACGTAGGGAGCGGGGGTAAGCATGTCTTGGAATCCACGGGGAAAATTTAAGAGGGATCGGACAAAGCTCCGTTTCCAGAGCCACCCAATCCTTCGTAGTCCCATGGCAGTGCCAGTCAATGATCCTGGCAAGGTGTGTCGCGGCGTGGTAGTTTTTGAAGTCAGGGAGACCCAACCCGCCCAACTCTTTAGGTTTCATCAGGGTGGACAATTTAATTCTGGGCTTTTTACGGTTCCACAGAAATCTTAGTAGGAGTGCATTCAGGGACGTAAAGAATCGGCGAGGAATCTGAACCGGTAGGGTACGCATTAGGTAGAGAAACCGCGGGAGTATAACCATTTTAATAATGGATGCCCGGCCAAACCAGGAAAAGTTTCCTTTGTCCCACTGGGTAAGGTCCTGTTCACAGTTTTTAAGGAGAGGTGGGAAATTTTTTTCAAAAGTGTCTGAAAGTCGAGGTGTGAGCCAGGTTCCCAGATATTTAAGGGCCCCTGGGTCCCAGCGGAAGGAGGAGTGGGCTTTGGTCATTTCTAACAGTCTGTCTGGTAATGAGATATTTAGTGCCTCTGATTTTGTATAGTTGATTTTCAGGTTTGACACATAGCCATAGTGTGAAAACTCTTTCAGTAGATTGGGAAGTGCAATGTGTGGGCCTGTTAAGAAAAAAAGGAGGTCATCGAGGGCGTGGCCAACCGCCGAGCTGTATGGAAGCCTGATCTCACAGCTCCTGCACTGACCGGAGGATTTCTCACCTGAACGGCTAACCTACACCCTGCAAATGCACCATCAGAGCCAGCACACACTGGGGAACCCACCCGGCAACTCCAGAAAACGGAGAGACTACCGCCCACCTCGGAAGCTTACCGACTTTTTCTCCTCACCTCACGGCGCCTCGATCCAAGATGGCGCCCGCGACCGCTCACCGCGAGGAGAGAGGACATACGCTGACATGCCGGATGATGTGGATGCGTCTGTACATCCCAACTCACCCCTTCACGATCCACCGCCGCAATCCGGACCATTCTCCACTACTGCCAGCCCTGCTAAGGCGCGGATGCGGATGGACTCTAATCCCCAGGCCTATGAGGTAAGGCCTACACTGGACTGTCTTCCCTCACTAGTCCCAGCATCCTCCCCCATAGCTGCATTTCCCACCGCTGATCAACCAGTCATGGACACAGTGTTAAAAGACATGCTGATGTCCCTACATAGCTCGCTGCACAGCGACATTGCTACCATGATTTCTGCCTTTAAAACCGAAATGACGCACGTGAACAATAGGGTAGGCCACATCGAACACCAGATGAGCGCCTTGACAGTCACAGTCAATGACTTAGTAGATGCCCACGACCACGCTAAAGATGATCATCAATGGTTGCGCGCCAAGATGGCGGACCTCGAGGACAGGTCAAGACGCAACAATGTGAAGATACGTGGCATCCCTGAATCGGTCATACCCGCCGATCTCAATACCTACGCCAGACAATTGATCACCACGCTCCTACCTGATCTCCCCCCTGTGGAAACGATCATTGACCGAATTCACCGCCTGCCGAAGCCCTCTCACCTACCACCTGAAATACCCCGTGACACTCTCATGAGGGTTCATTTCTACCACACTAAGGATATGCTCATGTCCAAATCCAGGCGCCTAGGCCAACTACCTGCGCCCTATACGAAACTGCAGCTTTTCGCTGACATCTCCCAGTACACCCGTCAACAAAGGAGACAACTCCAAACCATAACTAAACCACTGAACAACCACAAGATTCCCTACCAATGGGGCTTCCCGACCAAGCTCCTGATCACCAGAAATGGAATTAAACACAATATACATACGGTGGAAGAAGGCATCCGCCTCCTCAAAAAATGGCACATCATTCCGGATGGCAACGCAACACCCCAGGAATCGTTCCCTGACAATCTGCATTCCAGCGCCATGGAATCTCACCCCAGCGTGGCTAATTGACCATAGGGTTAGTGCACTCCGGTCGGTGCCTGCTCGTTGCAGTTGATACACGGACTTTTACCCCCCAAATACTCAGTAGTCATTTCTGATATACTACTGGCCACGGTGTCTTCAGCACACCCAGCACTGTTGTTACTCTATTTGAACTTACTGTTCTTATTGTTAACCCTTCCTAGTGATTCCTCACTGTCTTCTTTCTTCCCCCATTCCTCCCGACCCCCGGAGAGCACCACACTCCTGAGAAGAAATACTCCCTGAACTGCAGACTGATCCTACTCCGCATCCCACCTGAACCCCCCCTGGAAGATCCACAACGAACTGTGAGTACCTGACTGTCTGCACCTACTACACTCTACCAGCACAATGCCAAAATTCATGACACTAAATGTAAAAGGCCTGAATCACCCTGCAAAGAGGGCGTCACTGTGGAAAACAGCTCGCACTTCTCTCTGTGACGTTATATGTGTGCAAGAAACACATTTTAAATCCACGGCAGAGCCAACCTGTACTAACAAACTTTTCCCAACTATCTTAAAGGCCTCTGGCCTGGAGAAAAAACATGGAGTCTTGATCGCCATCAGAGACACTATACTTTTCACCCTCCACAACAGCATAGCGGATGTCAATGGCAGATACCTAGCTCTAGACTGCTCCTTGGACAATGTCAGATATACCATAGTGAATGTTTATGCTCCCAACACAAGACAAATCAGCTTTCTATCCAGACTTATGAAAAAACTCAGTCGCTTTAAACAAGGACACCTCATCATCTGTGGGGATTTTAACATGGTCCCCGACAACTCGATCGATGCCTCTTCCCGAACGGGCAGGAATGCCTCACCTATGGGCTCCTTCCTGAAAACACACGACCTGTACGACGCCTGGAGGTGTCTCCACACCACCGAAAGAGACTATTCCTACTTCTCCCCCCGCCACAATTCCTACACGAGAATTGACTATTTTCTAGTGGACAAATGGTCCCTTCCCAGAGTCTCGAACTCAGAGATCTCCACCATTACGTGGTCCGACCACGCACCCGTCACCTTGTCCTTAAATGCCTCCCCCTCCCTTGCACGTTCAAGGATCTGGAGGGCTAATGCGGCCCTCATTCAATCCCCACATCACTCTGCATATATCAAAGACTGCCTAACCAAATTTTTCTCCCTGAATGCAGGTTCTGTAAATGATAATTCCACGCTGTGGAATGCCCACAAGGCTTTCATACGTGGGATATTTATTCAGTTAGGGGCAAGAGAGAGGAGGTTGAAAACGCAACGTCTAGACACCTTGACATCTGAGATAAGAACGTTAGAGGCCCAAAACCAATCCAATCCCACTCCTGATACCAAGAACAAATTAGACCTCCTAAGGAGTGATCTTAGAGCCCACCTAATGGATTCCTATGAACGGGCCCATACCCATTTCAGGGCTACCCACTATTCCACAGGCAACAAAGCCGGTAAAGCGATGGCTAATAGAATCAAGGGCCAGATCGCCAAAACAAAAATTACCCACCTGTTCCACCCTTCCTCAAAACGAAAGCTTATTGACCCCACAGAGATTGCTGATGCTTTCAGCCATTATTATAACACTTTGTATAACTTAAGGGATGACAGTTCAGTACCCCAACCTTCTCCCCAAGACATAGCATCATTTCTCCAAGACATCAATCTCCCTAAACTGTCTGCGGACCAATTGGAGTTACTGAACGCCCCTTTTACTCCCCTGGAAATTCAACACACAATCTCAGGTTTGCCCTCCAACAAATCCCCTGGCCCTGATGGCTTAACGGGCGAATACTACAAAAAATTTGGCCCAATACTCGCACCTTTCCTGACCAAAGTCTGTAACGATGCTGCATCTTCCTCCTCTCTCCCCCCTGAAATGCTATCCGCCCTGATTGTTACTCTGCCGAAGCCAGGCAAGGAACCCACATGTGCCCAAAACTTCCGACCCATTTCCCTCCTTAACTTAGACGCTAAGATCCACGCCAAACTAATAGCCAACCGTCTGATAGACTTAATGCCCCTGCTCATACATAAGGACCAGTCGGGCTTCACTAAGGCCGGGTACTCACGACCAAACATGTATGGTGAAAGCGGTCCGTCGGACCGTTTTCACCATACATGTCTGCCAGAGGGCTTCTTGTACACACCATCGTACAGAAGTCCGCGCGTAAACAGTACGCGGGGCGTGTCCGCGGTGTCGCCGCGTCGATGACGCGGTGTCGCCGCGACAATGACGCGGCGACATGGGCGGCCCGCCTTTAAAATGCTTCCACGCATGCGTCGAAGTCATTCGACGCATGCGAGGGACGGCGGGCGCCTGGACATGTACGGTAGGTCTGTACTGACGACCGTACATGTCCGAGCGGGCAGGATTCCAGCGGACTGTTTTAAAACAAGTCCAGGAATATTTGTCCGCTGGGAAAAGGCCCGGCGGGCAAATGTTTGCTGGAATTCGGCCCGCTCGGGCCCACACACGACCAAACATGTCTGCTGAAACTGGCCTGCGGACCAGTTTCAGCAGACATGTTTGCTCGTGAGTATGGGGCCTTAGGGTAGACAGACCTTTGATGCAACCCGTAGACTCATTGACCTCATCCACACGGCGGGGTCGACTCGAACGCCTTCTCTGCTCCTATCACTGGATGCGGAGAAGGCGTTCGATCGGGTCCATTGGGGCTATATGCATGCAACCCTCGTTAAATTTGGGTTTCAGGGCCCTATACTCTCCGCCATCATGGCGCTGTACTCTTCCCCCTCAGCCCAAGTATATACCTCGGAAATACTTTCGAAACCCTTTTTGATTTCCAACGGCACACGCCAAGGATGTCCCCTATCGCCGCTAATCTTTAATCTCATCATGGAACCTCTGGCAGAACACATTAGAACACACGACTCAATAACGGGCCTTACAATTGGCACCTCGGACCATAAAATCAATTTGTTTGCCGATGACGTGATAATAATGCTGACTAACCCCCTCTCCTCCCTGGCTTCGGTACAGTTATTATTGCAGAGATTTGGTAGCGTATCTTATTATAAGGTGAATGAGCAAAAGTCATATATTCTAGACATAGGCCTGGACGCCATCGCTAGCAACTTACTTAGGAACACATACCCGTATCCTTGGGCAGACGCGGGAATACCATACTTAGGCATCACACTGACTAAATCCACATCGACCCTATTCCCCCACAATTATACTGAGATGAAACAGATGCTTATCCGTGAAACTACGAAAATTTCTAAGCACGAGTTTTCCTGGGCAGGGAGGCTTGCGGCCTTCAAAATGATGGTCCTACCCAAACTACTATATATCTTTCGGACACTCCCAATCCCACTGCCACAATCCTACCTTAAATCCCTGCAGTCCATACTGGGCCACTTCCTATGGCAAGGCAAAAAACCCAGGTGTAACCAGACTAAACTCATTAAACACAGATCTGTAGGGGGCATGGGTCTTGCAGACATCAAAGACTATTATGTGGCCACCATACTTTCACAAATGCGTGAATGGATGGTAGAACACCCCACCACACTCTGGGGCGATATAGAGTCCAAAATGATCCCAGGCTCCAACCTGTCCCGTTGGCTATTCAGCACAACTGTCAAACACCCACAACTCTCACTATACTCCCCTACCATTCAGGCCTCTGTCAAGGTCTGGAAGTCGCTCCTTTCCTCCACATGGCCGACTCTCGCAACCAAACCCATTCCCATACCTGTTGAAACACTTCAGCTACTAACTCCTGACCTACCTATCCCTCGATGGTTATCTGACCGCGCATCCCACATCCACGACTTGCGACCCTTAGTGACTAACACATCCTTTCTCCACATCCAAGAGACCCTCCATGCCCCTGCTTCAGACTACCTTACATACTATAGATTGCAACATTGCCTTAGAAAAACTAGCTCCCTGGAAAGATCCTTGCCTCTAAACATATGGCACTTCCTCTTCTCTGATATAGCGAAGAGCAAAGGCACCTCCTTAATCTACTCAACCCTTCAGGAAAAAAACTCCTTCACCAAATCCAAACCACTCCTAGACTGGGAATCTGATCTGTTCACCCCATTCTCTGACCATCAATGGCAGACAGCGATTAAATCTAATCACAAATACACCTCCTGCACCTCCTTATGGGAACTCTCGCAAAAATTACTGATGAGATGGTACCTTACGCCATCCAGGATAGCTAGATTCCACCCCGACACATCTCACGACTGTTGGAGAGGATGCAACAACCCCGGCACTCTTCTCCACATCTTCTGGTCCTGCCCATGCCTGAGACTGTTATGGTCCTCTGTGGAGTCGATGCTACAATCCATGCTTGGTATACCCATTTCCCTGACACCTCCGCTAGCCATCCTTAATCTGACCATTGAGGACATTCCATCACCCCTGAGACTAGTGACTGTACACGTACTGTTAGCAACAAGACTTCTGATCGCTCGAAACTGGAAATCCAAAAATGTCCCTTCACTAACGGAAGTAATAAAAATGGTAAAAACCCACTGTACATACGAGACCACCCTTGCACGTAGAAAACACTCTTGTTCCACCGTGCTAACCCTTTGGGATCCCTGACAAGTCTGGTATAATGGCCAGAAGACCACTTGATTTACCCTCTGAATATACTGGTATACTCTTGATGCTCTCTGCCTTCCCCTCCTTCCCCCCCCTCTTTATTCCCCTCCTCCCCCCCCCCATGTTAACACAACTGTATTTTGATGTTCATTTGACATTCACCTGATGAATGTATAGCTGGTGCAGTATGTGGCTCGATATTAACCTCTTTGAGAACCCACACGTTACTCTGCACTGTATACCCTAATGTATTTGATACTGTTGTATTGTTCTATTTGACAAATACTAATAAAAACTATTTGAAAGAAAAAAAGGAGGTCATCGGCGTACGCCGCTACCTTAAACTCGTTCTCCCCAATCCTGAACCCCGTCACCGCGTCGTTAAGTTTCACTGTCCTAATAAAGGGTTCGAGTGACAGGATGAACAGCAAAGGCGATAACGGACATCCTTGTCTCGTGCCGTTCTCTATCTTTACTTTTTTTGAGAGGATGCCGTTGATCCGCAGTTGTGCCGTTGGGTCCTGGTACAGTGCCGCTATCCATGATAGCATGTGTGGTCCCAGGCCCACCCTTGCGCACACCGCCATCATAAAATACCAGGCCACCCGATCGAAGGCCTTCTCCGCATCAGTGGACAGGAGAAGGCCCTCGATTTTCCGATCCCTCGCCGCCTGTATGAGTAGAAGTGCCTTGGTGACATTATCCTTGGCCTCTCGACCAGGCATGAAGCCCACCTGCTCCATTCCTATCAGCCCTGGAAGTAGTGGTCTCAGTCTTGTGGCCAGGATTTTCGCAAATAATTTTACATCCAAATTCAGCAAAGGAAATAGGGCGATAACTCGCACAGTCTGCGGGGTCCTTGCCTGACTTTGGAATAACCGTGATGTGCGCGGATAAAAAATCTGGGGTGACCTGTCTATGTGAGGACAACGAGTTCAAGGCATCTCTAAGTGGTCCGGTGAGTTGATTAGAAAAAGTCTTAAAGTATATAGCCGAGTATCCATCCGGACCAGGGCTTTTCCCGGATTTCAGCTGTTTGATGGCCTGAGTGATTTCCAGGGCCGTGATCGGCTCCTCGAGTAGGGACATATCAGTGTTTGAGAGGACAGGAAGGCCACTGTTTGTGATGTAATCATGAATGATCTGTGTCCTGTCTCCGGTCATGTGTTGTTGTCTGTGTTGCGGGGGGAGGGCATAGAGCTTGGAATAAAAGCTGTGGAAATGATCCGCGATCGCGTCCGTCGTCACATCGAGGCCCCCATCTGCTCCTTTGATCCCTTTGATGTGGTTAGTCGACGAAATCTCGCGTAAGGCCCTTGCCAGAAACCTGCCTGCTTTATTCCCCGATTCGTAATACAGTTTCTTCTTAAAGAATAGCATGCGCTTGGCCGCGGAGTCCAGCAAATGTTGCAGTTCCCGTCGCGCTTCAAATAACCGTGATGCGGAATCAGAGGGATTGTTTATGTAACGTTTCTAATGTGTTAATCTGGTTAGTTAGCTTTTGAATTACAGCCTCTCTTTCCCGCTTCCGGCGCGAGCCCAGTCCCATCAGGATTCCCCTCATGGAGCATTTATGGGCCTCCCACACAGAGAGTGGGTCCGAACCCGGGGTCGCATTGAGTCTGAAGAACTCTGTCAGGTTGTCAGTCAGGGTAGGTAGTGCCGCTGGGTCTGTCAGGAGAGAGGCGTTAAGCCTCCAGGATGGCTGTCTTTGTGTAGGGTTCGCTAGGTCCATGGAGATTGCTGTGGGCGCGTGGTCCGAAAAGGACTGGATGCCTATGTGAGCCCCTGACACCCTCCCAAGGTCTCGCTGAGACACAAGGATATAGTCTAGTCTCGCGTATCTAGAGTGTGGGGTGGAGAAATGCGTAAAGTCCCTACCGTCCGGGTGGAGGAAGCGCCACGTATCAATTAGTTGTAGGGACTGGAGTAGTAGTTTGATGGCTTTGAGTATTCTATAGGAAATACATGTCTTCCCATTGGAGGTGTCCGCTAGGGGATTCAGTGGTACGTTGAAGTCACCCCCTAGGATTAAACAGCCCTTGGCGAAGCCACGGAGCTCACGGACCACAGTCTGACAGAACGACTTATGAGCCCTGTTAGGGAAGTACACGTTTGCAAGAGTCAGTGGGGTATCCCCATACATTCCTCTTATAAAGAGGAATCTACCTCCTGGGTCACTCAGCTGTTCTAAGACCTCAAACAGAGCCTCCTTACTTACTAAGATCGTCACCCCTTTTGACCTGGAGTCATTGTTTGTTGCGTGGAATGCCTTGGGGAAATATGTACTGGAGAGCCTGGGAACATGATGAGTCTTGAAGTGGGTCTCTTGCAAAAAAACAAAGTGGGGCCTACCTTTTTTAAGTTCCCTTAATAGGGAGGTGCAGCGTTCGGGGATGTTGAGACCCCTCATGTTGTGGGAGATCACGAGGGGGGTGCTACCCAATGAGGAGTAAGCCATGGCGGAGAGTTCAAACGTAGGAGGTGGCGGGGACCTGGGACTCGACCTGTGAGAACACAATAAAGGTAGTTATTCAGCAACGTGACCGTAGCAATCAGTAAGATGACAGGGATTAAGCAGGCGGTAGCACCAAGTCAAGGGGGGTTGGTAGGGGAGGGGACGGGGTTGGGGAATCAGTTAGGAAGGAAGGGGGTAAGAAAATTAGCAGAAGAGGAGAAAGGAAAACAAGGAAGAGAATGGAGCAATAGGAATACAGGAGGTGGGTCTCCCCCGGGGGGCAAAAATGGATGCCCCCAACGGAGAGCCTCACCAACACAATGTAGTGCACCCGGCGTCTCAGAGGACACGGAGTGCCTTGTGGGGTAGAAGGGAGGCGGCGGCAGCTAAGCCACAGCCCCTCAGTACCTCTGTTTAATGCAAAATCAGTAACACAAAATATAATATAACCAACAGGGTAGAGTACACGCACAGCCCTACTGGCTGTATGATAAAAGGAAGCTAAATTAAAGTTTTACACCCGACCAGGATAAAAACAACAGAAAATAAAGTAGCGGGCAACTAGTGTAATTAAGGTGATTAAGGTGATTAAAGGGCCCATTCAGAGTGAGAACGTACAAGCAGACAGCAAGCTCCAAACTATATGCTATAAGCTGTATGCTATATGCTATATACTATATATAATATATACTATATCCATCATATACTATATATCCCATTCCACACTCCCCCTCCCCTCAAAGTGAGGTATCGAAATACATGTCAAATGAACTGCCCATATGCTAGTATACTTGACCCTGCCAGTATGACGGTCCATTAGAGGATCTTTCGACTCCTAAAGGGAGAGAATAAGTGTAAAGTCATCAAGTGGTGATTAATAAGATGATCCTCGGATCAATGACTGCCGCGTGTCACTCAACGAGGCCGTAATAAACTACGTTCATAGGCAGGAACAATGAGCCACGTCCAGGGCAGAAGTTAAGCTGGTGATGAAAAAAGAAGGGGGGGTCATCCTCCGGGTGTAAAAAGTTCGCCGACCAAGTTTTATCGTTATGGAGCTGTAGGCATTCTGTGAGTCGGCTTATGGCATCAAGCAAGGTGACAAAAGCTGGGTCACGTCTGCAGGGAAGCATCGGGTCAGGTTCGGCGATTCTCGAGTGAGACAGCCTGCAATCCAGGGGGGAGTGTCAGTGGGGCTTGGTAACCGAGGAAGGGGATGAGGGAACGGGCTCACTCAGTACTCATGGGGTTTAAGAAATAAAGTCACTCACCCCCGAATTCTCTTAGGGCCTCTGCGTGGCGATTCGGAGTGCCAGCTTTTGATCCTCCTCCTCGGCCATGTTTAGCCTTCTTTGCGAGCCTCTTGTCCGGTGTGGATTGCGGGGATTCAGGAGGGCTACGATCAGGAGGGGGGTGCAGAAACTCAGAGTACCAATCAGGCAGAGCAGTCGGTCCGAGGCCCAGAGCCTCACAGAACTCAGGCAGGTCCGCAGGCACTCGGAGGGTGTGTTGGTGGCCGTTGAGGGTCACGTTCAGGGCGAAAGGAAAGCGCCAGGTGTACCTGATGTCCTTATCCCTCAGTTTATCCAACAGGGGCCTTAGAGCTCTCCTATTCCGCAAAGTGATGGGGGATAGGTCCTGGAAGAGCAGGATGTTAGCTCCATTAAAAACGAGGTGGTCATTCCTCCGGGCCTTGCGCATAATGTCCTCCTTAAGCCCAAAACTTTCAAGGCAACATATTATATCCCTCGGCGGGGCTGTATCGGGGCCTCTAGGCCTGAGAGCCCTGTGAGCCCTCACAAAGATAATCTCTGTGTCTTCCTGCTGTTCTAGAAGGGTATTAAAGACACTTCGCAGGGTAGTGACAATTTGGGCCGAGTCCACCGACTCTGGTATCCCCCGTACCCGTATATTACACCTCCTACCTCTATTGTCGAGGTCCTCCAGGTGGCGATTCATGTCAATGAAGTGGTGTGCATGGACCATCGCTGTCTTTTCGATTTTCTGGATAGCTCTGTCTCTACGTTTCCCGGCCGTCTCCGTGGCGGCCATCTTTTCGTTCAGCACAAGCATGCTGGTCTTAAGATCTGTTATGGCCGCTGAAAATGCAGCTTTAATATCTTCCGCAATGACGGACATGTCCGCGGCTGTTAGGGGACGGTCTGTTCCGGATCTGTTTTTGGCCGAGCTCTCCGAGGCAGATTGAGAGTCGTCGCTGTATTCCTCCTCGTGGCGGCTCGGCGCCATCTTGGGCCCAGGCATGGCGCCGCGGCTCGTCGCCCTTGGTTTGAAGAGTTCTTCTATGTTCTTGGCCGAGTAGGACACGGAGCCGCGGCGTGGGCGAGAGTGTGGGGTGGTGTGGAGTTTTTTGCCCGGCATCTGGAAGCTGGTGGTCGGGTGAAAAGCTGCCAGAGGCTGTGCGTGCTGAGGAGCTCCTTCAATGTGCGACCATTCTTGCCGTGCGCCAAGCCACGCCCCCCGGCAAGGCCATTTTAATGATCAGGTTGAAAAAAACATTGTTTTTTCTAGACCATTAAAAATGTCATTTTTTACAACCCGAAAAACGGTTGTGTGTATGCGGCATCGGTCATTTTCTTGACCAATAAACATCTGTCATGACATAACAGTGATTGGAATAAGGTATCTGAGTTAGCCATGTGAGTATTCATTCTGGGGTACATCCCCAATGTTTAACTAATTTATTGACGCTACTTGGATTAGTGCTAAAATTTTGTTAATATTAGAAAAATATTAGTCCAGTTGAAGGTAATTAACAAATTATTTTCTGTTTGTAAAATGTCTCTAAGTACACCTGAGACCTCTTTGAAAACTTTCTTTTACACTTAGGTTGTTAGTGTTAATTGGACAAATACAACAGAAGGAATAAGTATACAAATCCTTGAGGATTTACCTGTGTATCTTCAACACTATAAAAAGATGTGAACACCTGAAATACAGTAAATCAGCTCTGCAGACTGAGCAATTCCTCCCATGCATCGTGATATTTTCCACTGAGACAAAGATCATTGACAAAGACGTTATTATATTGTAAGTAGCTCTGATGGCCAACGTTATTGCAAAGCTTTTTTCCTAATAATATTACAAGGCTAAAAATTAAATATGAATTTATTTTTTTCTGGAAAATGTTAATGTAGTTAAAACTTAACTTAAAGATAATGCAATTAAGAATTGTTTATCAATGTAGCAAGACCTTGAGATATATTGTTCAGTTCCTCCAATTGTCTTCTTTCATAAAGTTTGAAAGTTAATTTGTTCTCTTTCTTTGCTGTGCGCTGACTGTCCCTGTATCCTCCTCCAAGTTCCCCCATCCGTGCTGCTCTTCCCCTCCGTGCTTTGTGTCCCCCTCCATGCTGCTGCTGTCCTCCTCCATTCTGCTCTCCCCCTCCATGCTCCATGTCCCCCCTCCTTGCCGCTGCTGTCCTCCTTCGTTCTGCTCTCCCCCTCCATGCTCCATGTCCCACCTCCTTGCCGCTGCTGTCCTCCTCCGTTCTGCTCTCCCCCTCCATGCTCTATGTCCCCCCTCCTTGCTGCTGCTGTCCTCCTCCATTCTGCTCTCCCCCTTCATTCTCCGTGTCCCTCCTCCATGCCGCTGCTGTCCTCCTTTGTTCTGTTCTCCCCCTCCATGCTCCGTGCCACTGCCATCCTCTTCCATTCTGCTCTCCTCCTCCATGCTCCGTGTCCCCCCTCCTTGCCGCTGCTGTCCTCCTCCATGCTCCATGCCCCCCCTCCGTGCTGCTGCTTACCCCTCCGTGCTTGGTGTCACCTTCCATGTCCCCCTCTGTGCTCCATGTCACCCTCCATATCCTCCTCCGCCCCCTCTGTCAGGATGGATAGCAGCGGTAGGAGCCGCTGAACCCAGCTCCTACCTTTTCCGAATGAACAGAGTCAGTGATCACTGACTCTGTTCATTCATATAACTGAAACATTGTAACCTATGTTTACGATGCTTCAGTTTATGAATAAATAGGAGCCTCTGTCTCCTGTCCATTTATTTTCAGTGCAGCCAAGAAAGGGACTGGGGAATCTGTGTCTGTCCTTAGTCCCTTTCTCTGTCTCAAAGGGGAGATGTCAGAGGTCTGTTAAGACCCCTGATATCTCACCAAAGCCCCCCCCCCCCCCCAACAGGGCTAAGAAAAAGATATTGCAGTAAATAATGAAAATAATTTATTGTAAAAAATAATACAAATTAAAAAAAAAAAAACACACTGACACCATCCCCCCCCCCCCCCAAGAAAGCATTGTAAAAAAACACCAAAAAATAGTAAAAAATTGAAATTGTAAAATAAAAAAGAATACTGACACATGACATGAAAAAAAAAGTATCGGTAATCGGTATCGACGAGTACTTGTACTCGGTCTTAAAAAAGTGGTATCGGGACAACACTACATAAAACAGCCAATCTTATACAGAACCCGCTTACGGATGGGCAACCAATGCAAGGTATTCAAAATTGGGGTGATAAGTTCTCTCCTACCAGCACCCGTAAGTAACCTTGCTGTGGCGTTCTGAATTAGTTGGAGTCTATGCATGATCTTTTTAGGTAGGCCAAGGTACAAAGCATTACAGTAGTCCAACCGACAGAGGGAGCTTTACATAAAAGGATGACTTTGATGATGCATTATCAGTTTTTCACTGACCTGTTGATTTTATTTAAATATATTTTTGCTTAGAGACTTTTTCTAAACAGTTTGTGTAATTGCATGTATCTCTATTTTAATTATTAGGTAAGCTTCTTGATATTTAATATGTGCGGACACAATGAGACAAAGGTTACAGAGATCCATCTTCTTGGATTCCAAAGTCTACAAAACTTCAAACCTCTACTCTTCTTTGCCCTGCTTTTACTTTACATAGCAATAGCGGGTGGAAACCTTTCAATTGTCTTTTTGGTGTCAACCAGTGATAACCTTAAAACACCAATGTACTTCTTTCTCAAAAATCTAGCCATTGCTGATGTTCTCCTAACCACGTCAATTGTGCCAATGATGTTAGAGCTTATACTAAAGTCAAAAGGATCCATATCTCTTGATGACTGTATCACTCAGTTGTACTTTTATGGAATTAGCGGGTTTGTTCAGTGCTTCCTTCTGGCAGTAATGGCTTATGATCGATATGTAGCTCTTTCTAACCCTTTAAACTATATTTTAATCATGAAGTCAAGCCTTTGCTTCCGGTTTGTTTTTGGTTCTTGGGCAATAACATTCTACCTTACAACAAGTGAAATTATTTTGATAGGTCAATTTGAATTCTGTGGAGGCAGTAACCTTGACCAATTTTTCTGTGACTACAGCCCATTGGTGGAACTATCTACTTCAGACACATCCGTTGTGTTATGGATAGACTTTGTGTACGCATTATTTACATTATTTGTTCCTTTAACAATTATCCTTGTGTCTTACATCTACATTTTTATCACCATTTTGAAGATTAGATCCTTCACTGGAAGGAAAAAAACCTTCTCAACATGCAGTTCCCACCTTACCACCGTTTGTGTATACTATGGGACTTTTATCGCTATCTACATAATTCCATCCAATGAAAGGATGTCTGATCTAGACAAGTACAGGTCTTTGTTGTACACTGTGGTGACCCCATTGATGAATCCTATCATATACAGCCTGAGGAATGCTGAGCTTAATCAAGCTTTTCACAAAAAAGTTAAGAAACATTTGATTCTGAAATTATAATTAATAATCTAATATCTTTTCAACGCTCTTCTAATATCACTACTGATATGTTTATTTTTTTAGTTGTTTTCTTGTTTATTTCTGTATTTCTTTATCTCTTACTATCCCCACCCTCCAAAGCCTCCAAGCCCGCTCATCTAATATCCAATTTATTTTTATGTTTTTTTTTTCCTTACTTAATGTTATTTATCTGTTACTCTCCCCACCCTCCAAAGCAAATTATATAAGCACTATCAGTTAACACACACACATATAAAAAAAGTTTAGAAGATAGTCTACCATAAAAGGCATGTTGTACATATAGATATTCTGTGGCACTCTCAATAAAGTAATACCTCATGTATGTGGTTCACATTTTTTATGCAATCTGTTTTTAACGACATGTTATGAATGCGTTTTAACCGGCTCATGCAGATATACTGTGGCAGAATAGCTCTCCTGGGTGAAATCCCATATATATATATATATACGGCTTCGCCCAGGAGAGCCACAAGAGGGCGCACGCTCCCCCTGCATGGCAGGGGGCCGGATGCACGTGGCCGGCAGCCGTGCGTCATCGCGTGCATGAGCAGGAGCACGGGGGTTTGTGTGTGTAAACACACAAATCCCTGTTCTGTCTGAGGAGACAAGACAGATCGTATCTTTCTACAAAGTAGAAAACACAATCTGTAATCTCCTATAGTCAGCCCCCATCCCCCCACAGATAGAACACAAAATAGGGAACACAGTTAACCCCTTGATCGCCCCCCCCAAAAAAATAGACGCTATAACTTTTGCGCAAACCAATCAATATACGCTTATTGCGATTTTTTTTACCAAAAATACACTGCTCAAAAAAATTAAAGGAACACTTTGAAAACATATTAGATCTCAATGGGCAAAAATCTCATGATGGATATCTAAAATGATATCAACTGGGTAATGTGTTATGAACGAAAGGATGGTGCATCATTTGATGGAAATTACAATTATCGACCTACAGAGGGCTGAATTCAATGACACCACGAAAATCAAAGTGAAAAAATTATGCAGCAAGCTAGTCCATTTTGCTGAAATTTCATTGCAACAACTCAAAATGGTCCTCATTAGTTTGTTTGGCCCTCAAGTGCTTGTATGCATGCCTAACAACATCAGGACATGCTCCTAATGAGACAACGCATGGTGTCCTGGGGTATTTCCTCCTAGATCTGGACCAGAGCATCACTGAGCTCCTGAACAGACTGAGGAGCAACCTGGCGGCACCGGATGGACCGAAAACCTAATGTCCCAGAGGTGTTCTTTTGGATTTAGGTCAGGTGAGCATGGGGGCCATTCTATTGTATCAATTTCTTCATCCACCAGGAACTGGGTGCATGCTCTCGCCACATGAGGCCGGGCATTGTCGTGCACCAGGATGAACCCAGGACCCACTGCACCAGCGTAGGGTCTGACAATGGGTGCAAGGATTTCATCCCGATACCTAATGGCAGTCAGGGTGCCATTGTGTAGGCTGTAGAGGTCTGTGTGTCTCTCCATGGATATGCCTCCCCAGACCATCACTGACCCACCACCAAACCGCTCATGCTGAACGATGTTACAGGCAGCATAAAGTTCTATGCGACTTCTCCAGACCCTTTCATGTCTGTCACATATGCTAAGGGTGAACCTGCTCTCATCTGTGAAAAGCATGGGGCACCAGTGGCGGACCTGCCAATTCTGGTGTTCAATGGAAAATGCCAATCAAGCTCCACAGGGTCCGGCAGTGAGCACAGAGCACACTAGAGGACGTCAGGTCCTCAGGCCACCCACATTAAGTTTGTTTGGCCTGCTGTAGGTAATTTTGTAGGGCTCTGGCATGCTCATCCTGTTCCTCCTTGCACAAAGGAGCAGATACTGGTCCTGCTGATGGGTTAAGGACCTTCTACGGCTCTGTCCAGCTCTCCTAGAGTAACTGCCTGTCTCCTGGAATCTCCTCCATGCTCTTGAGACTGTGTCAGGAGACACGGCAAACCTTCTGGCAATGACACGTATTGATGTGCCATCCTGGAGGAGATGTACTGCCTGTGCAACCTTTGGGTCCAAGTATCACCTTGTGCTACCAGTAGTGACACTGACCCTAGCCAAATGCAAAACTAGTGAAAAACAGTCAGAAATGATTAGTAGGGAAAAAAAGTGTCAGACACCTCCACCTGAAAAAAAAAACATTTCTGTTTTTGAGGTCGTCTCATTGTTGCCCATCTAGTGCACCTGTTGTTAATTTCAATTAACAGCAAAGCAACTGAAACTGATTAACAACCCCCTTTCTATACACCCCTCCCCCTCTGCTACTTGACTGACCAGATTAATATCCCAGGAGTTCTGGTTCAAACTTGTTCTTTTAATTTTTTTGAGCAGTGTATGTAGAACAATACATAACGGCCTAAACTGAGGAAAAATATTGCTTTTTTTAAAAAAAATAGGATATTTACTATAGCAAAAAGTAAAAGATATTGTGTTTTTTCAAATCTGTCACTCTTTTTTGTTATAGCACAAAAAATAAAAACCGTAGAGGTGATCAAATACCACAAAAAGAAAGCTCTATTTGTGGGAAAACAAGGACGTCAATTTTGTTTGGAGACAATATCGCACGACCACGCAATTGTCAGTTACAGCGACGCAGTGCCTTATTGCAAAAAATGGCCCGGTCATTGGGCAGCCAAATCTTCCGGGGCTGAAGCGGTTAAGGAAATACATATTTTAATCTCCATAGCATTCTGTAGAAGAGTAGCAGGGGAGGACTCAGGACTGGCTGACAACACTGCTCAGAATTTCAATGAGCCTCTAGCACAGTGGTTTTCAACCTTCTAGTGCCGTGACCCCTTGATAAAATTTCCCAAGTTGTGGGGACCCCTAACAGTAAAATTATTTTCGTAGTGTGGATTGTTAGCACCCAAGGCAAGACAAGGATTTTCCGCCCCTAACCCATGGATATTTAGCGCTCCCTGAGTCTGTTGCACTCTTACAATATTAAAACCCTTTATGGTACATTTTAGGATGTACCACTCTCTGTTCTCCTTTCTTTCCCTTCTATCTCTCTCACCTATGTCTCCTCCAGCCCCACCCACTTCACATTCCTCACCAGTTAGCTGACCTCTAGTCTTTGTCCCCCAGCCATGCTGTGAAATGAGTGGGTGGCCACAGGATCCAGCAACAGCCCAGCTGGGTGGCCACAGGCTCCAGGGACAGCCTTGCTGGACGGTTGCAAAAAGGCTGGAAGAACGGCGCAAGCTTCAGGAACAGCCCAGAATTCGGTAACCCCTGGCAAATCATCATTTGACCCCCGAGGGGGTCCCGACCCCCAGGTTGAGAACCACTGCTCTAGCAGATCAAAAGGTTTTTTTTGTTGTTTTTTTTTTATTAGCAGCTCTAGGGAAACAAAACACGGGAAATGTATGGAAAGGTGTACTGATTTTTTTTTTTTGTCCTTTCAGTGGACTGTGTGGTTTGATTTGAAGGCTTAAAGTGACACTAAACTCTGGTTTAAAAAAAATATATTCTATTCAGGAAAATTGTATATTCTTAACAAAAAAGCAATTCCTTTCTATTGTTCTCATGCCGCGTACACGCGTTTTGAAATTCCGACAACAAATGTCCGATGTGAGCTTTTGGTTTTGAAATTCCAACCATGTGTAGGCTCCATCAGACATTTGCTATCGGAATTTCCGACCACAAAAATTTGAAAGCTGGTTCTCAAATTTTCCGACAAGAAAAGTTCTTGTCGGAAATTCCGACGCACAAAAAAACATGCATGCTCGGATTCAAGCAGAAGAGCCAAACTGCCTATTGAACTTCATTGATCTCGGCTCGTCGTACGTGTGTTGTATGTCATTGCGTTCTTAACGTTCGGAATTTCCCGACAACATTTGTGTGACCGTGTGTATGCAACACAAGTTTGTGGCAACATTCCATCAGAAAAAAATCCACGGGTTTGTTGTCGGAATTTCCAATCATGTGTACGCGGCATTAGACTCCTCCAGTTCTCAAAATGTCTTTATTTTGTGTCTACCGTTATCCAATTACTTGTTAGAGGGTATCTACGTTTATTGTCCATGGTCCCACTAAATATAGTACAAGCCACCCTCTCTTGCTTAGCTTCTTCCAAACAAATGGATGTGAACGGGAGAAGTAGAGACCTCCACAGACACTGCCAGAAAAACCTCTTCAGGAGGAACCAGTGATCTTATAAACGAGCCCAATTGTTCCTGATTTCCTCTATTGAGCTGGCATGGAAGCTGTCTGCAGTATTCCTTTTTTTGCCCCTCTGCATAAGCCTTAACATGAACAGTCTTGCAAGGCAATCATTATTGACATAATGATCTAGTACAGTGGTTCTCAACCTGGGGGTCGGGACCCCCTTGGGGGTCGAATGACAATTTGCCGAATCCTTGGCTGTTTCTGTAGCTCGCACCGCTCTCTCAGGCTTCACGCAGCCACCCAGCAGGGCTATCCCTGGAGCCCGCGGCCACCTACTCAGCTTTTTCGGAGTCAGCTGACCTCTAGTCTCTGCCCCCCAGCCATGCCATGAACTCAATGGACGGCCATTAAGTTCATGGCATGGCTGGGGGGCAGAGACTAGAGGTTAGCTGACTGGTATGGAATGTGAAGTGGGAGGGGCTGGAGGAGACCCCATCTCCTGATTTTGGCATAGGTGTCACTGCTGCGAGACACTACAAAGTCAGAGACACAGTGAAGCCAGAGACACAGTAAATAACACTACCTGTGATTATAGTTGCCATTAAAAGTCCCCACTACTCAGATCAGCAGATGACCTTGATCGAGAGCACCTAAGTTGGCTGATCAGAACAGAACTCCCCCCAGTGCTGCCACTGATCTCATCTTCCCACCAGCACTGCCATTCATCCCATCTTCCCACCAGTACTGCCACTCTTTCCATGCCCCCCCCCCCTAATTGGGAGTAAGAGAAGTAATAAAAATAGAGAATGCATGTAAGGGAGAGGAATAGAGGGGGATGAACAAAGAAAAAGGGAGAGAAAGAATAAGAGAAAGAACAAGAAAGGCGGCTAGAGAGGGATGGGGGGTGTGGACAAGAAATTGGGATAGAGAGAGATAAAAGGTAAAGGAAGGAGAACAAAGAGAAAGAGGGATTTTAATACTGTACAGGTGGAAGAGACTCAGGGAGCGCTAAATGTCTGTGGGTTAGGGATGCAAACTACTTGTCTTGCCTTGCCTTGGGTGCTGACAACCCATGCTACGAAAATAATTTTATTGTTAGGGGTCCCCACAACTTGGGACATTTTATCAAGGGGTCACGGCACTAGAAAGGTTGTTAACCACTGATCTAGTAGTTGGAAGCACTATTTTTTGGGGTTAGGTGTAAAGGATAGCTTTTAAAATGACAGTGTCTCTTAGCTTCATTATCCTTTCTAGCCATTGGCCAATTTTTTTCCCACTTACTTACATAGGTCATAGCTCTATATATTTAAGGAAGAACAAGACTATGGTCTTTGGTCTTGGGTTGGTTCTTGGTTGAAATTACTGACTTATTAACAAATAAATTGCCCATAGCTGATCTGTACATATGTTCAAGTCTATAAGTGCTAAACACTAGGGTCAGTGAAAAGCTGGGTGGGTAAGAAGACAAAATAAAACAAAATGGTTTGGCTTTTCCCAGAGGAGCTTGATATGGTTAAAATTAGATGATGGTGCTTTCTAGTGCTTCACCATATAGGTTTTAGCCCCACGTCATATTTGACAAAACACATAGGGCGGAGCTAGGACATACATCGCATCAATACACTTGTGGCCAATTTGAAGATTGGTGATCAGAGCTTTCCTGCAGTACATTGTACATGCTTCATGTTTGCTGGATACTTGTAAATGCAATAATTTTAAATAAATAAATATATAATTGTTTAGAAGGGACTTCACTATAATGATCATTTTGTTCCACTTCCATGTCTGATCACTGATGAGATTGATTAGACTGGCTGGGAACCGCTGCCTTTGTTGGACAAGCAGAAGTCCAGGAGATACATCTTATGGCTGTATGACTCATGTTCAGAGTAAATGGTGAAGGGTCTGGAGGATTTAATTATCAATCAAAAGCATGTGTTGGCCTCTATTTACTAGTGGTCATATTTGATGCTCTCTCATTAAAATGTATTTTTCATAGTTTGTATATGCCTATTTTTTGGTTTAATTTTTATTTTCACTGTGATTATTATTTGTAGCGCTGCACATTTTATCTTTCCACACTTTATACCTGAGTATTGTGCCAGAAGCTTTCACTAGGATTACAATGGTCATACCGCAAAAGATTATTTTCTTCTTTCTACATTAACTGATTTACCAAAAGTATTGGGACACCTGCCTTTACAGAAGAGTTGAAGCTGTTATAGCTGGAAAGCGTGGGCCAACTCAATATTGAACCCTACAGACTAAGACTGGGATGCCATTAAAGTTCATGTGCGTGTAAAGGCAGGTGTGCCAATACTTTTGGTAATATAGTGTATGTACAGAAAAAGGGATTGATTAAGTTGAAACACCTCAATCAAAAAACAATGGATTGTGTGGGAAGAACATAAGACCAAAAAAGTATCTAAAAAATATACAGTCTATTCCAAAAAATAGAATTTCTTAAAAAAAAAAAAAACATAAACATACATAGCACCTTACTGCAGTGGCGTCTCCAGCTTTCATATTTAGGGGGGGCACATGGGGGGACAGGGACAAAAGTAGGGGGGCCAACTATAAAATGCAATTATATATATATATATATATATATATATATATATATATCCTGGGGCCCTTTACTACGATCCCACTATGGGCCCTTTCACATGTTCTGCAGTGAGCTCCCTTCCTGCTATACTGGGGGCCCCCCAGGGTGGCAGAAAACAAGAGATATGTGTCACCAGCACACCAAGAAAATATAAGGGTCCAAAGCAGTGGGAGAACTATCATTGTTGTAAAGGTTGTCTTGCCACCGGGCCCTGGTGTTCTGCCACAGTGGGGATCCCCAGCTGTCCTGTCCCTGCTATTTACAGTGCTGGTCTGGCATCTGTCTCCTTGGCAGCAGCGGAAGTCTATTAGGACCTAGTGCTGGTGACATTATGGGTGCATGCAGGGGAAGGCTGGCACTATTGGTTATAGAGAGCCGAGCCCCCAGCTGGTCACCTAGCAGCAGTAATGCTCATAGTTGCCAACATTTGAAAAAAGATTCCAGGGACACTTTGCAGCACAGCTATGAACATGCCGCCCCGCTCGCGACCAATGGCTCCGCATCTTAAAGGGGACATACCTGGACGCCCATGTGCGCAGCCGTGCCATTCTGTCGCCGTACATCGCCATGCGGCGGTTGGCAAGCGGTTAATCCTTATCAACTGTCATTGCATGCATGCATTTTGTAAACTAAAAAAAACTGACTACGCTGACCTGACCACACTGACCTGACCTGATTACACTGACCTGACTACACTGACCTGATTACACTGACCTGACCTACATACACTGACTACACCGACCTGACTACACTGACCTGACCTGATTACACTGACCTGACCACACTACACTGACCTGACCTGATTACACTGACCTGACCACACTACACTGACCTGACCTACATACACTGACCTGACTACACTGACCTGACCTGACCACACTGACCTGACCTGATTACACTGACCTGACCACACTACACTGACCTGACCTACATACACTGACCTGACTACACTGACCTGACCTGACTACACTGACCTGACCTGATTACACTGACCTGACTTGATTACACTGACCTGACCTGATTACACTGACCTGACCTACATACACTGACCTGACTACACTGACCTGACTACACTGACCTGACCTGACCTACATACACTGACCTGACTACACTGACCTGATTACACTGACCTGACCTGATTACACTGACCTGACTACACTGACCTGACCTAACTGCACTGACCTGACTACACTGACCTGACCACACTGACCTGACCACACTACACTGACCTACATACACTGACTACACTGACCTGCATACACTGACCTGTATACACTGACCTACCTACACTGAGTTAGGGCTGTATAATGTACCATAGGGGCAGGTTAAGGCTTGGCTGTATAAAGTGAGTGACAATGTGCTCACTTACTGTGTAGCTGCAGATACAGACATTTGTAGCTCCTGTGTACGCTCCTCCTTCTCCTCCAGGATCAGCCAATGAACGAGCCTTTGGGTGGAGTAGAGGAGGCAGCCACACCCCCATCTCTGCCCACCAACTCCAGCTTACTCGGGAGGCATTGAAGATCGTGGAGGGACAACCCTGCCTGATTGGATGACTGGGGAGACAGGCAGCCCCCCTCCCCTGCACCGCTGGGCCCCCTGCCGACACACCCTGGACTGACACCCTCTTATGTGCGGCACCCAGGGTGGCCCAGGAATGGACTGTATATATGGGGTAACCCGCACTTAGGATGAAGATGTTAAAATATAATAAATATAAGACTGCAGCCCCCCCTATTATGTATCCCCCAGAGGAGATACAGAAAATGTAGAAAATGGGGTGTGGGGGTGGTGGCGCTGTCTCTACAATCCCTATATGTATAAGGAAGGGTGGGGGATGAGAATATAGATCAGACCAAGGGTGTAATTGTATAATAAACCCTAGGTAAAATCCTAGAAGGAAATTGCTAATATCTTTAAAGGAGAAATGAGACAAATAAATAAGTTTAGAAAAACTGGTGAGCAGTATATATGTATATGTGAACCACTAAGTTATGACACTAATGTGAAATCTGTGCTACTCATATCAGTACAATTACTAAATCAATGTGAACACGCACACATATATATGAAATAAGGGGTTCAGAATAAACCACCAAAAAGAAAAAGTGAAATAAATAATGAAACAATAAATAAATAAATAATGAAATAAAAAAATACATTATTTATTTCACTTATTCATTTTTTTTATTTCATTATTTATTTCACTTTTTGGTGGTTTAATCTGAACTCCTTATTTCATATATATGTGTGCGTGTTCACATTGATTTAGTAATTGTACTGATATGAGTAGCACAGATTTCACATTAGTGTCATAACTTAGTCCATGGCCAGTCCATCCATCCATCCATGTCCATGTCCCCGTCGCACTCCCCTACCTTAGTGTCACACAAGTCAAGCCGGGAAGCAGCATGGCACATCTTCCCCATCCAGTGTGCTTGCCAGAGCCCAGAGCACAGCGTGACATGGCTCCCCGCCTCCGCGCGCTGACTACAGAAGTCAACACGCTGAGGCGGGGAGGCGTGTCACGCTGTGCTCTGGGCTTTGGCAAGCACACTGGGTGGAGCAAGATAGCCGCCGCTCCGGAGCTAGGCCAAAGCCGGGGACTTTCCTAGGCTCCGGAGCGCTCCGCGGATCGATCGCGGGGTCCCCTACAACCGGGACTGTCCCGTTAAAAACGGGACAGTTGGCAAGTATGAATGCTGTATAACCTTCTCTGTTGACATGCTGATCGCCATGTGATCCAGGTGATGCTCCCAGTCAGATCTAATAAACACAGTATTTATTAGCATCAAGAGTACAACCACATAAATATAATGAACCGTATGATCAGCAGCCATGTGGGCTCTATGCCTGTAAAGTGTGGGCTTTGATCAATAAAATCTCTGATATTTATGACTAGGATTTGACTGGGAGCATCACCTGGATTGCATCCCGATCAGCATGTCAGAGAAGGGTCCACTGCTGCTAAGCAACCTGCAGGGAGCTCAACTGTCTACAACCAATAGAGATGGGCTCGGGTGTGTTTGAAATCCCACATACCCGATCATGCCAGGAAGCCGACACTCCACAGTGCTAATCAATGTATGGGCTGCCTAAGAGCTAAGACCAGCCATAGACAGTTTAAATCTCAGCAGAAACTGGCTGAGATTTGAACCATTAATGAGCAGATTCTCTTATAATTATCACTAGTGGTTGCTGTATAGCCACTAGTGATAATCACTGTTTGTCGGGAGAATATAATTGCTGGGCAGGAGGGATATTCCCCTGTCAGCACTGTCTGTTGATGGGGGAATCATGCAAGTTTCTTTCCTGCAATCTGTGGATGCAGGAAAGAAATTTGCACCGTATATTATCTGCCTAACTGAAAGTGAAAGTAAATTGTGAATGTTTTGAAAGAACAGGAGAGGGGGAGGGAGACAGATGGGGGGGAGAGAAGGGATGGAGATAATGTAGTTCAGTGATTACAGTGTACTGCAGTCTGCAGTGCACACACTTAAACACTGTCCAGGCTAGAATATCTGGTTGTGTGAGTGCTCGCATTATGCAGTATCGGCGAGCACAGGGAGGGGGAGGAGTCCCCCGCAGAGCTGACTGGGGACGCTCTCCCTCTCGGGGAGCAAAATACAAAAATGGTGGGGCACAGCATGATGTTGGGGGGGTCAGGGCCCCCTCTGGTCCCCCCCTAGGGACGCCTCTGCCTTACTGACAAGCCAAAATCAACAGTACCCAATAAGCAAGAGAATTTGGATAAGTGAAGTCCATATAGACACAAATACTTATATGACTGTATCGTTCGATAGAGTCTATAAATTCCACCATATGCTTTTGTTTACGTGTTTCGCAGAGAATGCTTCTTCAGGACATTTACTGGGTAGATGCTAATACGGAATTAAAACAATAAAAAAATAATACAGTGGAACCTTGATTTAAGAGTAACTTGGTTTGAGAGCGTTTTGATTTGTGAGCAACTTGTTTTTTAAATTCTGACTTGGTTTGCGAGTGTTGACTCGCAAGACGAGCAGAATTCAAGCTAAATAGGCCTGCAGTACCTAATTTGGCCTGAGGTACGGGGGGGCGCAGGAGCCGAGAACAGCTGAACATTGGCCTGAGGTACGGAGGTGCAGGAAACGAGCCGAAGTGTCCTTGGGCCTTTTTGGACGTTTTTGGCGCTCTCTGGCGCCCCCCACCTCTGGCCACATTTAGTATTGCATCCCATTGAAGTCAATGCGGAAACAAATTATTTTTGTTTCCATGGGAAAACTTGCTTTGATATGCGAGTACTTTGGATTACGAGCATTCTCCTTGTTCACCCCATAGAAATCACACCTGTGGACGACCAAAGATGTGTATACGGGTGTCCCCACCAGTTCCACAGACATGACTGCCAGAGGGTGCCTTTTATATGCAAAATGGTGCCAAAACGCCATAAAACCCGCCTACGTGTGGGCAGGGTAGGGCGGAGTCTATCAAAAAGACTGCTTTTGTCTGCCACTTAAACGATCATTCAGCCACAAATGCCCATCAGCGGCATGGACGCCATGACGTGTCAGGCCGCGTGACGTCATGACGTCTCACGTCATGTGTCACATACGCGTATGTCATAACTAGGCGTCATGTCGGACCGGAAGTGACGTGAAGTAGCCGGAAATACAAATTTGAAAACCCATAGGGCCAGTACCACTTGCTTACTGGGCACATAAACCCCCTTCGTGCCCAGGCGAAATTTCAGCTTCCGGCGCTGCGTCGCTTTAACTGACATTTGCTCGGTCGTGCGACGTGGCTCCCAAACAAAATTGACGTCCTTTTTTCCCCACAAATAGAGCTTTATTTTGGTGGTATTTGATCACCTCTGCGGTTTTTATTTTTTGCGCTATAAACAAAAAAAGTGCGACAATTTAAAAAAATATATATATATATTGTTTTACTTGTTGCTATAATAAATATCCCAATTTTTTTTAAAAAAAATATATTTTTTCCCCAGTTAAGGCCGATACGTATTTTTCTACGTATTTTTGTAAAAAAAAATCGCAATAAGCGACTGGTTTGCGCAAAAGTTATAGCGCCTACAAAATGGAATTATGATTTTTTTTTTATGATTTTTTTTTTACTAGTAATGGCGGCAATCTGCGATTTTTATTGGGACTGCGATATTGCGGCGGACGTATCGGACACTTTTGACACAAATTTGGGACCATTCACATTTATACAGCGATCAGTGCTATAAAAATGCACTAATTACTGTATAAATGTGACTGGCAGGGAAGGGGTTAACACTAGGGGGTGAGGAAGGGGTTAAATGTGAATCCTGGGTGTGTTCTAACTGTGTGGGGGGAGGGGGGTGACTGGGGGAGGTGACCAATGCTGTGTCCCTATGTACAAGGGACACAGATCGGTCTCCTCTCCTCTGACAGCACGTGGAGCTTTGTGTTTACACACAGAGCTCCACGTCCCTGCTGTGTTAACGACGATCGCGTGTACCCGGCGGACATCGCGGTCGCCAGGTACACGCATCGGCTCTTCAGCGATGCGCCGGGACAGTGTTTACCCGCTGCGCGCCCCCAGAGGCACGCGCGGGTAATGCACTTTAAATGACATCCAAAGACGTCCACTTGGCACTTGAGAGCTTGGCACTGTTGACATCTTTTGTCAATAGCGCGGGTCTCAAGTGGTTAAAAGGAAGGAAAAGGGAGACACATAGAGTATATTGACACTCCAAGACGGGCAAGCGTTGGTGTGTCAAATAGAGTCAAGCATGTGCGCAACATCACCACACATCACATGCTACTCAAAAAATAAAATAAAAATAAATGTAAATGAAAATAAAATTAATTAAATGAAAAAATAAATAAAATGAAAATGAACAAAACCCCCCAAAAAAACAACATAAAATAAATAAACCGGGGCAATATGTAAGGTATTAATTACAAAAAAGGCTTGTAGCTCATCACATTGATGAGGGCCGGGGGGGTGGTGGCCTTTAAATTATGAATCCACTGCATTTCCCTTCGTAGAATCTTTTTGTCAAAATCACCACCCCGCAGGTCCTCAACGATGTGTTCCTGAGCTGCAAATTTTATAACTGCATTATTACCCACATGCTCGAAGTTCACGTGGTGGTCTTTAGGAGTATATAATAGGTTACTTCCAATGTAGTACACGTGATCTTTTATTCTACGCCAAAAGCAACGTTTAGTTTTGTCCACGTAGAATCACTCGCAGAACATGATGTATACAACCCCTATTGTCTGACAGTTGACAAAGTGTGAAATAGAAAATATAAAAAAATATACATGGTTTGATTTTCAAATATCCAAGAACAGGTTGGCATACGACCTGTACCTGGGGGGAGGGGGTGGGTGGGAGCGGACTCTCCTTTCCGATGATAGATATGCACCATTTTGACAACCTATCCTCATGTGGAATTGTTACATGGATACGGAGCTGCTGGATGTTAGAGACCTTGTGCTCCTCCACCTTCCATTTGAGGATGTTCTCACAAATGCTCAATAGGGTTTAGGTCTGGAGACATTCTTGGCCAGTGCATCATCTGTACCCTCAGCTTCATTAGCAAGGCAGTGGTCACCTTGAAGTTGTGTTTGGGGTCTTTATCATGTTGGAATACTGCCCTGCGGCTCAGTCTCCAAAGGGAGGGGATCCTGCCTGGCTTCAGTATGTCACAGTACATGTTGTTATTCATGGTTCCCTCAATGAACTGTAGCCCCTCAGTGCCGGCAGCACTCATGCAGCCCCAGACCATGACACTCCCACCACAGTTGACTGTAGGCAAGACACTTGTCTTTGTACTCCTCACCTGGTTGCTGCCACACACGCTTGTCACCATCTGAACTAAATATGTTTATCATGTCCTTAGTTTGCTTGTCTTCAGCAAACTGTTAGCAGGCTTTCTTTTGCATTATCTTTAGAAGAGGCTTCATTCTGGGACGACAGCCATGCAGACCAATTTGATGCAGTGTGTGGTGTATGGTCTGAGCCCTAACAGGCTGACCCCCCACCCCTTCAACCTCTGCAGCAATGCTGGCAGCACTCATACATCTATTTCCCAAAGACAACCTCTGGATATGACGCTGAGCACGTGCACGGAACTTCATTGGTCGACCATGACGAGGCCTGCTCTGAGTGGAACCTGTCCTGTTAAACCGCTGTATGGTCTTGGCCACCATGCTGCAGCTCAGTTTCAGGGTTTTGGCAATCTTTTCTTATAGCCTAGCTAATTTTTGTGTAGAGCAACAATTTATTTTTTCAGATCCTCAGAGAGTTCTTTGCCATGGCACCTCATGAGGTGCCATGTTGAACTTCCAGTGACCAGTATGATAGAGTGAGAGCGATAACACCAAATTTAACACACCTGCTCCCCATTCACACCTGAGACCTTGTAACACTAACAAGTCACATGACAACGAGGAGGGAAAATGGATAATTGGGCCCAATTTGGACATTTTCACTTAGAGGTGTATTCACTTTTGTTGCCAGCTGTTTAGAAATAATGGTTGTATTTTAAGTTATTTTGAGGGGACAGCAAATTTACACTGTTATACAAGCTGTACACTCACTACTTTACATTGTAGTGTCATTTCTTCAGTGTTGTCATGTGAAAAGATATAATAAAATATTTACAAAAATGTGAGGGGTGTACTCACTTTTGTGAGATACTAAATCTACTAGTCCATCTAATGCCTCATACACATGACCGGATTTCTAGTTGGAAAAAAGTTGGATGGTTTTCCGACGGAATTCCGCTCAAGCTTGTCTTGCATACACATGGTCACACAAAAGTTCGGTGAACTTTTGATTGTCAAAAACGCGGTGACGTTAAAGACTACGATGAGCCGAGAAAATTAAGTTCTATGCTTCTGAGCATGCGTCGATTTGTTTCCGAGCAAGCATCAGAATTTTGCGCGTCGGAATTTGTACACACGATAGGAAATTACGATCTGATTTTTTCCTGATGGGAAATCTTTTTCCAGCAAAAAGTCTGATGGAGCATACACACGGTCGGGATTCACGACCAAAAACTCTCATCTGACTTTTTCCAACGGGAAAACCGATCGTGTGTACACTACTCAATACAATTTCTGCTGGCCAAGGGTGGCTGTGTTTAGGTGTTGCTCCATAGAGGGTGGAGGGGTGAATGTAACCACCCTAAGACAGGAGGTGTGTCACTGGCTGGATAATCAGGTAAAAATAATGAAAAAAAAACAACAAGAAAAATTAGGCTGCGAGCGCATCTAAGAACTGGTATGTAGCATTGTATTAAAAATATGTTTAAGATTTTGATGCACTTTAACAATACACAAAAATTCTCTACCACTCTACCGATCAACTTCTGTACAACCAGCCTGATGGATAAATGCTGCTTAATCAGCACTGCAGGCTATAGCCTGCAATGCTGATCAGTGTATTCTGACAGCAGGTAAGTCTCCCCACTGTTAAAACACCTTGAGCCAGATTCACAAAGAGATACGATGGCGTATCTCCTGATAATCCATCGTTTCTCTGATTGCTCTCGGTCGTATCTATGCGACTGATTCATAGAATCCGGTTACGCATAGATATCCCTAAGATCTGCCAGGTGTAAGTGTCTTACATCGTCGGATCTTAGGCTGCAATTTCACGCTGGCCACTAGGTGGAGCTTCCGTATGTTTTACGCGAGGAATATGCAAATTAGGATTTACGCCGATTCAGAAATGAACGAACGCCGCTTTTTTTTACGTCGTTTGCGTTCGGCTTTTTCCGGCGTATAGTTACCCCTGCTATATGAGGCGTAGCTAATGTCAAGTATGGCCGTCGTTCCCGCGCAGAGTTTTGAATTTTTTACGTCGTTTGCGTAAGTAATTCGCGAATACGGCTGGACGTAATTTACGTTCACGTAGAAACCAATGACGTCCTTGCAACGTCATTTAGAGCAATGCACACTGGGATATTTTACGGACGGCGCATGCGCCGTTAAAAAAAACATAAAAAACGCTGGGTCAAGACAAATTTTAATAAAACACGCCCCTTACATCCCCATTTGAATTACGCGGCCTTATGCTGCAACACATACGTTACGCCGCCGTAACTAAGGGCGCAAGTTCTTTCTGAATAAAGAACTCGCGCCCAAAGTTAGAGCGGCATAACGTATCGGAGATACATTACGCCGGCCGGACAGATACGCTCAGGTATCTGAATTCGGCCCAATAGCTTTGCAGGAGTGATTCCCCCATCCTTAGATGTCACTTCCATTTATACCTCCATCCCGCATCATTTTGGTTTATTAGCCTTGGAATATTTTCTTGCACAGGACCCCCTTATTAACCCCAGACAAGCCGCATTCATCCCGGAGGCCACTCATTTCTGTCTTACCTACAACTATTTTGACTTTGATGGCGAGTTCTACCTGCAAATACAGGGGACCGCCATGGGGGCCAATTTTGCCCCGTCCTATGCCAATCTAGCCATGGGCTATTCCTTTATTTGTGGACCATTATAACCATAACCCATATGGTTTATCTTTTACTTACGTCCTTAATTCAACCAGCCTAACCTTTCTAGATTTAGAATTGGTCCACGCAGGTGAGACCATCATTGCCAAGAACCATACCAAACCTACGGCTGGCAACTCTTTCCTGCACTATGCGAGTTGCCATTACCCAAAATGGACGCAAAACATACCAAAGGGTCAGTTATGTCCTTTATGACAGAACTGTACCTTAGACACTGATTATGACATATTAAGTATTCCACTAAAAAAGAAATTTGCAGATAAAGAATATCCAACGGAATTGGTAGACCAAGCATGCAGCTACTACTCAAAAGGAAAACCAGTCAAACAAGATAAAGACAAAATGGACCACTCTATGAGATTTATTACTACTTTTAATTTCCAATAAAAAAAAAAATGGATAAGATACTGAGAAACCACTGGAATATTTTACAACAGGACCCCCTTCTCAAGACTATTCTCCAATCAGCACCCAGAATTACTTACCGCAAAGCTCCCAGCCTCAAATACAAAATCGCCCAGAGTAAACTCAAAATTAACCCCCGATATTCCATCCATCTCATACCCCTAGTGGGTATGTACCAATTTCTTAAAGAAAAAAAGGTCACAGCAAAACCATGTTAGTTCGTCCAACATGGGGCAGTACCTACTCACTAGACAATCTCTATAATTGCTCATCCGATGTTGCCCTTGTGGGTTGATTTATGTTGGGCGAACAATTTGCTCTTTAAAGGGGTTGTAAAGGTTTATTTTTTATTTTCTAAATAGGTTCTTTTAAGCTAGTGCATTGTTGGTTCACTTACCTTTTCCTTCCATTTCCCTTCTAAATGTTTTTTTTTCTTTGTCTGAATTCTTCACTTTCTGTTCCTCCTCAGTAAGCTTGCCCCCATCATCCAAGCCGTTCTTGCTGGGGGTTAGTCAGCGTGCTCGCCCCCTCCCTTGGGACTACATCCCTGCGGGTAGACGCTGTGTTCTTGAGATAGCTACTGTATTATAGCGATTTACATATTTGTCGTTATTATTAATAATTTAAAATGAATGATTTAAAGAAAAAAAAAAGTTTATAAGTGCATACCACAAGCAGGTGGGCACTGCAGGTGGAGAAGATCTTCTGCCGGCCTTGAGCTGAAGGGATCTGAAGGATGGTGATGAATATACGGATATAAGAAGATATAATGATCAGGAATGGGAGAATAACTACATGGAGTGAGGCAATGAGAGCTTCTGTCTGTACAATAGAGGTGTCTAAGCAGGAAAGTTCTAAAACTGGTGCAAGATCACAGAAGAAGTGGTCTATGGTATTTGGCACACAAAAGTTCAGTTGATGCATGAGAACTGCAGATAAAACCGACACACTTAAACTTGTAAGCCATGATGTAGTAATGAGACATTTTTGGAGCTTAATGTTCATAATTTGGGAGTAATGCAATGGCTTACAGACAGCCAGATAACGATCGTAGGACATCACCATCAGGAGGAAACACTCCATGCTGCAAAGCGCTCCATAGAAGTAGAACTGGACAATGCATGCATTTAATGAAATGAATTGCTTTCCATGGGCAATGACCCCCAACATGTTGGGCACCACACTTGACGTAAAAATGATGTCTGACAAGGCCAAGTTCAGGGCCAGATTAAGAACATCATGGGCCTGGTGCTGAGGATTTTGGTGGGGCCTTTTAGGCTGCATTCACACCTCCACGACAAGTAACGGCGCGTACGCGGCGTATTTTGCCGCGAATAGTGTAACTTTTTTTTACAAATCCTTCCTATTGCTTTGTATGGCCGAACGCCAATGCCGCCTGAAAAAAAGGGTCCGGGACTTTTTTTCATGCCGCAGGTGTACGGCGTCTATGAGATGTGAACCATCTCATAGACAGCAATGGGAATTCTCCCCATCCAGCGGCACGAGCGGCCAGCGTCGGGCGTTTTGTCGCGGAGGTGTGAATAGGGTGTAATAAATAATAAATAAATGCGTGGGAATGACATGAACGCAGCCCAGCCAAGGCAAGTGACCAAAGGCACAGAACCCAGAAGGAAGACCGGGTGAAGATGGAAGCGCCCGGGCCCCGCCTGATTCATCGCAGCACTGGAGGGCTCAGTCTGAAAATGTAAGTGTACCCTAATGTGCTAATATGCTGTGCATACTTGTACGTTGTAGCATAACCTACCCCAGGGCCTCTAAAAAGTAGTAATGTCAGGAAAGTTTACTACCGCTTTATTATCACAGGATCCCAGGAGCCTCTCATGGGGCCCCCTACTGACCCGGTGGACGGTGGCCCTTGGGCAGTGCCTAAGTGCACAGTTGCCAACATTTAAAAAATATTTTCAGGGCCACTTTTTTATATAAGTGCTATATTTAGAGTAGCTGAGATCCCCGATGTTCCTCTATACATCATAGTAGTAATCACAAAATTAAATGAGTACTAATAATGGGGCAGAACAAATATGAGGACTGAGATTTCCTTTAGTTGAACTAACAAAAGTGTGTCCATTCTAGAGCTGGTAACATTGAGGATATTCAGTATAATTTTAAAGAACTGTTTTTGTGGGTAAGCGACATAGGGGAGGAGTATGGACGGTATATAAGTGGGAAGTATGTGCAGGTGAGGGAGAGGAATGTGGAGGGTCTAACAGTGGGCACTATGTACAGGAGAGGAGTACAAAGGGTACGGAAAAAAGCACTATGTACAGGAGAGGAGTGTGAAGGGTATGACAATGGGCAGTATGTACAGGAAGAGTGAGGGGGTATGACAGAGGGTAGTACATACTAGAGAGAAGTGTGGAGGGTATGATGGGGCAGTATGTACAGGAGAGGAGTGTGGAGGGTATGACAGTGGGCAGTATGTACAGGAGAGGAATGTAGACAGTATGATAGTGGGCTCTATGTATAGGAGAGGAGTGTGGAGGGTATGACAGTGAACACTATGTATAGGAGAGGAGTGTGGAGGGTATGACAGTGGGCACTATGTATAGGAGAGGAGTGTGGAGGGTATGACAGTGGGTACTATGTATAGGAGAGGAGTCTGGAGGGTATGACAGTGGGCACTATGTACAGGAGAGGAGTGTGTAGGGTATGACAGTGGGTACTATGTATAGGAGAGAAGTGTGGAGAGTATGACAGTGGGCACTATGTACAGGAGAGGAGTGTGGAGAGTATGACAGTGAGCACTATGTACAGGAGTGGAAGGATATTTAGGGACTGAGTAGTGGTTAAGCGGGTCATACATGGATCGAAATTACGTCAATTATGCAGAGACCAGCCATAGTCAATCTATGTATGGGCTAGCTGGTTTTACACAAGTCAATCTATTAATCAACTTGAGTACAACCAGCCTGTTTTTTTTTTCTTAAAACAATCAGTGCTGCCAGCTAAAGTAAGCAACACTGATCATTGTACGCACTGGCAGAACACAATAACACTGCAGGAGTGATTCCCCCATTCACAGGTCAGCAGGTGAGAGGGTGTGTGGGGACAGGCTGGGGAGAGATATTAGTCAGTGGCTGGGTAGGCACTGGTAGTATCAGAGCCAGATACACACAGGTTACATACGCCACGATCGTTAGAGCGAGAACAATAATTCTAGTACTAGACCTCCTCTGTAACTCTAAACATGTAACCTAAAAAAATGTAAAGCATCGCTTAGGATACCAAAAAAAATTGTGCTAACTTAACTAACTAACTGTTTTTTTAATGAATGAAACATTTTTTTCCAAAAAAACATGTTTGAAAAATTGCTGCGCAAATACCGTGCTAGAGCTGCACAATTAATCGTTAAAAAAAACGTCATCTCGATTCAACCCCCCTAACGATCTTCAATGCAGAGTTTGCTGATTCTTTCATATAACAAGTGGAGAGACTTTCAGCTGTCAAAAGAAAATATCTGGGCAGTCTGCCATGTTTTTAACAGGAAACATTGTAACTGACACTTCCTTCTTAGATCAAAGGCATACACTTCTGTGTGTAAAGAACAAATCTGGGCAGTCTGCGAAGTTTGTAAACAAAATGAAACATTGTAACTAACTAACATTGTAACTAAATTTAACCACTTAAAGTCCAACACTTGTTTCTTAAGTTAGAAAGCAATATTATTTGCTAGAAAATTACTTGGAACTGCCAAACATATATATTTTAGCAGAGACTCTAGGGAATACAATGGCTATTGCTGCAATATTTTATGTCACACTGCATTTTCCCACTTCAATGAATAATAAAAACCATAAAAACAAAACAGTGAAGTTAGCCCATTTTTTTTTTGTTTTAATGTGAAAGATGATGTTACGCCGCAACAATCGTGAGAGAATCGTGATCTATCTTCTAAGCAAAAAAATTGCAATTCTCATTTTAGACAGAATCGTGCAGCTCTGTACCCTGCAACATAAAAAGTGCAAAGACCACCATAGAGTCATTTTCTAGCAAAAAACAAATGATGATTTTTACATGTAGTAGAGAAGTGTCAGAATTGGCCTGGGTGGCAAGGGGTTAACCTCTTGACCACCGCCCCATGTCAAAAAGACGTCCTCTTTTTAAAGTTGAATATCTCGATAACGGCAGCAGCTGCTGCCACAACCGAGATATTCATCTTTTCAGGGGGGCGGTGGTGTACACGATAACGGCGGTCTCCGCGGCGAAAACGGTATTCAAACGGTATTCAAACCACACAAGTGAGGTATCGCCGCGATCGTTAGAGTGAGAGCAATAATTCTAGCCCTAGACCTACTCTGCAACTCAAAAAATGAAACCTGTAGAATTTTTTAAACGTCGCCTATCGAGATTTTTAAGGGTAAAAGTTTGACGCCATGCCACGAGCGGGCGCAATTTTTAAGCGTGACATGTTGGGTATCATTTTACTCGGCGTAACATTATCTTTCACAATATATAAAAAAATTGGGCAAAATGTATTGTTGTCTTATTTTTTAATTCAAAAAAGTGATTTTTATCCAAAAAAAGTGCGCTTGTAAGACCGCTGCGCAAATACGGTGTGACAAAAAGTATTGCAATGACTGCCATTTTATTCCCTAGGATGTCTGCTAAAAAAAAATATATAATGTTTGGGGGTTCTGATTAATTTTCTAGCAAAAAAATTGTGATTTTCACATGAAGGAGAGAAGTGCCAGAATTAACCCGGTGGGCAAGTGGTTAATTACCATGAGTAATATACAAATAATTATTATAAGCACTGTGATCCTATCAGTCTGCTGCAGTGTGTCAGCTTGTATTTATATTGGCCGCTCTGAATGTAGCTTCTGACAGGCTGTGCAAGCAGGCCCGTATCTCCGGAACCATAAATGATAGCCGTCCCATATTTTAACCAGTTGTGGGGTAGCTCTTCCCATGCCTACCCCCAAATGTTGGGTTTCTGTGACCTTTGGTCATCGAGCTACAACCCCCCAAATTCGATCTTAGGAAAAAAAATTCTTAAAAAAAAAAAAAAAAAAAAATTTTTTTTTTTTTTTTTTTGGGCAAATGGGCCTATCTTGAGAAAGGGGCCTGGAGCTGCAGCTCCATCAGCCCCATTGTTAATCCGGCCCTGGCCAAGTTGGACATAAAAACATACATAGGTGTTTGGAGATTTCTGTATAAACACACCAGCAGAATAATGAACACATTTCACAGTTTTTAAATGGTTATTTTAATTTATTAAGGGGAAAAAAAGCTGTTCAAACCTGCCTGGCCCTATGTGAAAAAGTTATTTCCCCATAAGTTGAAGCATTAGTCCACTCTCATTATGCATATGAATTGATCCTATCGAAGGGAAAACCTTCATACTCTAAAATCCACAATCTATGGCACCCCTGGACACATTGGTACGCTAAAAAGCTTACCTGATAATCTTTTGATATCACTACCACGCACTCGATTGAAATTGCTATGAATATTGAGTCTACCATACTGCTCTCCACCTCCCCTTCTCTTCCCTTCTTCCTCCTGTCCCTCCCCTTCTTTACTTTATTTACTCTACCTTATTTTAGTTCTTCTCTATTCAAAAAGTTACATATCGTTCACTCCAAGTACACATGCTTTACTATGTACACTCAAGGTACAACAAGTGCTTTTGGCATATACTAATCCATGCACAACCTCATACTTGACAGTTTTGCATTCTCTATTGATGTATTATCTCCACCTTATGTTACGAGTTGTTAATGTTATTCTAAGTTGTTAAAGCTGCTTCCTTAAACCTCACCGACTCAATGGGAGGAATGTGTTCCTTTACCCCTGTGACACAGTTTTGCTCCCATGTGGGGTTTCTGGAGGTATCAGACTACACAACCCACCTTACCTCTAACACCTGTTATAGACATGAAGTTTGACCATTTTTGACAACTATGGCCTGACACACATATATATATATATATATATATATATATATATATATATATATATATATATATATATATATATATATATATATATATATATTCCTTAATATGTATCTTATCTCAGTTGTGATATTTGACAATGACTGTTAACTCTTCTACTTTTATCTTCAATAAAAACTATTTAAACTATAAAAACTATAAAAAATAAAATTGCCCCCTCCCATGTTGAATGAATGAATGAATGAATGAAAAACTTATAAAGCGCGGCGCATGCGAACTGAATCGCTTCTGGGCGCTAGTTGTTCGTGTCTCATGACATCAAAAGAGCAGAGTTTTGATCTGTCTTCTGAAAGTCAGGTGGTTTTCCTCCAACCGAATGCTGGTTGGTAAAGCGTTCCATAGTCTAGGACCCTGAAAAGCAAACCTTCTTTCTCCTTTGGACTTGTATTTGGTTTTTGGTACCCTGACCAGATTTTGGTCGGTGGATCGCAGAACGCGATTGGAATTGTGGGGTTCTATCTTCTATTAAAGATGGCAAAAACTGTGATTTTGGCCCAGGTGGCCCATGTTGAATCATGAATGAACTGTGATTAACTTTTTTGAACGCAAATTAAAATTTCACTTGCCACACCCAGGCCTGATTACTGCCAGACCTGTTGAATCAAAAAAATCACATAAATAGAAGCTGTCTGACAAAGTGAAGAACGCCAACAGATCACACAAAGTCACACACCATGCCACAATCTAAAAAAAAAATCAAAAGTAATGTACATGTATCGGTCTATAGGGTTTCAAAGCCATTTCTAATGCTTTAAAAATTCAGTGAACCATTACTGACTACATGTTTGCTTGATCCCTACATGCTATATCCACTACTGAACCTCGGCTTGCTCACCCCCTGGTGGGGCAATCCTAAAAACCAAGATCTGGTACTAACACACAGAAAAATGCATCTCCACCATCTGGAGCTCTGGTTAATACCAGTTATTGCTTAGACTCCACACCTCGGGTGAGCCTGTGTCACCTGCCAATCTGCCATGGTGACTGTGACGGTATCGGTATGATATCCCCGTCAACGTTCCCTTCTTCCCATAACGAAAATCACCCCAATATTCCACGAGGAGGGATATCCCTGGAATCGCCCAGAAAGCCACACATGAGACCAGCTTACTGCTTGAACAACACAGACTTTAATGTTATAACACACACAGCTTATATGTCATTTCCAAAACTGTTACAATGACAAATCTCCGCCCCCCTCACACTGGGGCTTCCATACAGATTATAGGCAGACACGACGGGGCCGATGCTGAAAACACATTTTCTTTAGACAATGACATCAATGACGCTGAGCACTAGCTGTACTGAATACATCAACCAGACCGCTCGACCCCGCATATAGAGAGATAATTACCACAATGAAGCAATCAGAATAATTAACACAAGCCACTTAAACCCAGCTCTCCTTCACACAACACAATAGATCAATTAACCTTTAGAAATAGTGAGGGGACATTAGCACATCAATAACCTGGCTAGCAGGGAGCAGTAACCTGAGACATATAGGCACATGTATCACAATGGCCCCCCTTTTGCTCCCTGCTCCGGCAAACCCGGTTGGACCTTCCCTGGTCCAGTAGGGTTGACGGGTTCAGAGCTATTAGTCAGAGGTTAACTCCGTTTGGCATGACTGACCTCCCTTGGCAACTGCTTCAGACTCAGGTATGTCACCGGGTCGTCAGATCACACGCCGGTCAGTCCCCAAGTCTTTGTGCGATCTGCAAAGTCACCAGAAGTCAGTGTGAAGACAGCGAATGGGTCTGTGCGCCGCCGTCTAGGTGTCCCGCTATGGGAGGGGGCAGGTTATGGCTCTGAAGTGACAATCCCAGGAGATTCATAAAAAGAAAAAGTTATATTTGTTGAAATGCTGTAGCACTGGTGCTCAGAGTCCGGGGGGGGGGGGAGGGGAATCAGAGCCCCATAAGGTCAGCCACCCCCTGCTCCCTCCGCAGCCGCCGGTTCTCCTCTTGGAGCTTCTCCAGCTCCATCTCCAGTTCATGCTGCTGTGACCTCAGGTGGTTGTTCTCCTCCTCCATGCGGCTTATGCACTCCTCCAGCTCTATGTACTCACGGATCAGCTCCTGCTTGCTCATGTCCTGCAGGCTCTCCACGTGGTCCTTCATCATCAGGAACTGGGTGGTGGTGTAAGGGGCCACCGGTGGGCCCTTGGCGAACATCTCGGCACGCATCTGGGACGCCCGCTGCGACTCCCTCTCCTCCAGTCGCTTCTTCTCCTCCCAGGTCAGCTTGTTATACGGCTTCCAGGACCTCTTCTTCTTGAAGGGTGGCCGGCGGTGCCTCTTTCTGCCCAGCTCCCTCCAGGGCCCCTCCGGCTCAGGGCTGTCGCCCATGACCAGCTGACAATGGTGTTCCCTGTTGTCCGTAATAACAGATTGTACCATGAGGGCTTCGTAAGGGGTGCCCAATGGTTCTTCCTGACCCAGCTCCTTTGGATCCCAAGCCGAGTCTACACAATGGGCTGCTGCTGGTGGGCGGTACCCAGGTTGAGACCAATTTGACCTGGTGTTGTCATTCATGGGGCAATTCTGCTTGAAGTGACCCAGCTGTTTGCACCGGAAGCAGCGTTGTTCGTTGCCCTCCTGGCGATGATAGCGAGGGCTAGATGTCACCGGTCTGTTAGGAGGTTGGTATCTAGCGGTTGGTGGGTGTGAGGGCACCGTTTGTGGTGGAGGTTGTTCCTGTGGTGTGACCTGGTTCGTCTTGCGAGTATCTGCATATTCATCCGCCAACTTCGCGGCCTCTGGTAGAGTCATGGGCCTGCGATCTCTCACCCAATCCTTGACGTCCGTCTGGATGTGATTGTAAAATTGCTCCAGGAGCATTAGTTGCAAAATGTCCTCTGCGGTGGTGGCCTGGCTGCTGTTAGCCCAGTTAGAGGCCGACCGGGACAATTGGCATGCCCATTCCGCATAAGAGTCTTTCGTGGTTTTGCGTGAGTCCCTGAACTTCTGTCGGTGGGACTCTGGGGTTACTGCATAACGAGCCAGGAGCACTTCTTTAACCCGGGCGTAGCTATGAATATCCTGATCTGGCACGGTCCGGAAAGCATCAGAAGCTTTGCCTGACAGTTTGCCTGACAATATTGCAACCCAGTCTCCTCTAGCTATTCGGTGCAGGTTACATTGTCGCTCAAAATCCGCCAGGAAGTTATCAATCTCACAGTCCTTTTCATCAAAAGCTTTAAAAGCGCTAAACGGAATCTTCCTTGCGTCTGCTGTGCTGTACTCACTGTTTGGAGAAGGTGCGGCTGCTTGTTGGACTGCTGCCAGTTTTAACTGTAGCTCTGCGTCTCTTATTTGTTTATCCTTCTGTAGCTCTGCGTTTACTAACATGTCCATCACTTTCAGTACCACATCTGGCGTTGGGTTCGGGCCGAACCACGCTAGCTTCTCTCTCATTAGCTTGTTGGCTGGCGATTCCTCCTCCTGAATCACTGGTGTCTCCATCTCTTGTACTGCTGGCGTTGCTGCAATCCCGTCCTCCTGGTCTAGCTCCATTGATTCTGCTATGATGACCCGCTTGGTTTTGTTGCTAGCAATCCTTCCACGAACTTCCAGTAGTTCTTCCAGTGTCTGCTTGGAATCCGGGTGTGAAGGGGAATAGAAGGGAAAAATCCCACTGCTACCAACCAATTGTGACGGTATCGGTATGATATCCCCGTCAACGTTCCCTTCTTCCCATAACGAAAATCACCCCAATATTCCACGAGGAGGGATATCCCTGGAATCGCCCAGAAAGCCACACATGAGACCAGCTTACTGCTTGAACAACACAGACTTTAATGTTATAACACACACAGCTTATATGTCATTTCCAAAACTGTTACAATGACAAATCTCCGCCCCCCTCACACTGGGGCTTCCATACAGATTATAGGCAGACACGACGGGGCCGATGCTGAAAACACATTTTCTTTAGACAATGACATCAATGACGCTGAGCACTAGCTGTACTGAATACATCAACCAGACCGCTCGACCCCGCGTATAGAGAGATAATTACCACAATGAAGCAATCAGAATAATTAACACAAGCCACTTAAACCCAGCTCTCCTTCACACAACACAATAGATCAATTAACCTTTAGAAATAGTGAGGGGACATTAGCACATCAATAACCTGGCTAGCAGGGAGCAGTAACCTGAGACATATAGGCACATGTATCACAGTGACCTGCTGCTGTATTTATCTATCTGGTCAATGGGAACCTCTTTACTGCTATAGCTACTGGCCTCTGAGCCGGACCTCTAACTGCGACAGATCCCTTCAACCCTGCACAGCTCCCACAAGTAGGGTGCACTCCCTTAACACACTGATGGCTATGTCCTGCAAGAAAAGCAAACCCACTGGTCCATGGAGGCTTACAGAATACTTCCAACAGCCGACCATTACTCCACAAGATGGTGCCACACTAAAGCACAGCACAAAAGTCTCTACCCCCTCAACAACAGGATGATACTGATTGTCCTTCTGACATGAAAGAAATGGAAGACTCAGCTGCAGAGATCAGCATCATAGGCGTGTGCACAGGGCATGCCGGTTGGGCCTGGGCACACACTAATTACCAAGATTCCCCCTGCTCTATTGACAGTGTCCACTGCTCTACTGACACTGTTGTTTCTTTCTAAAAAGGTGTGTGTATGTGTATATATATATATATATATATATATATATATATATATATATATATGTATATATACACACACACACAGTGAATTGTAAATCAGTCAATTGGGACTACTGTGTACACTGCCTGTACATACACCTCAATCTTCTCTCCAGCTCTTCACTTGCTGCACACTGTTCCTCCTCCAGCTCTTAACCTGCTGTAGACTGTTCCTCCACCAGCACGTCCCTTGCTGCAGACTGTCACTCCTCAGGACTAGTTAGAAACCATGTGGGTAGGCCTGACATTATTCCAGCCAGGCCTCAATGAACTTCCTTTGCGGTAAAGGGCCTCAGCCCCTGTGGTGTAGAATAGTTTGGGTGCTAGTTGTCCTTTCCTTAGCTACCACTCCCAGATAGCTCTCTTTAGGCCCTGCCAGCCAGCCTGGCTGCAAAGACCCATTTCCACTGACCTTTTCCACAGTCCTCTCTCCACTGGTTCTGCACCCATCTCTCAAACTGCAATTTACCAGTTCTCTCAGGCATGCCTCCCCAGTCCTCCCAACTGTGCTCACTCACCAGCCCTCCAGTAGTCCTCTCAGAGTGTTCTCTCCCGTTGTACTCTCTCCTGCTCTCTCATGTGCCTCTGATTCCAGGATCTCGTCACTCCTCCTGGATGCACCCGAGCCCCAACCCAGGGTTACCTTCCCAGACTGGGAAGCTCCCGTGGGCCCGACAGCCTCCACATCCTCTCACTCCAGCTCTTCCATCCAACAACTCCTCCCCAGCTGGGCTAACCACAGGCACTTAAGGAGGTCTGCCCCCTGCCAATACAAGTTGGGGATCCCCAGATACCTCAAGTAGCTCCACCTCTACTCCCCTCCTCTCCTTCCAGGACCTTCTAGAAGGAAGGGGGAGGTGATGGTGATGCCACCTGTCAGTCACCCAATTCTCCCTGAGCAAGTCCCAGCCCAGAATGAAAACAAACAGGTTTATCCACCAGCTAGGCCTGCCTAAATTTTCCTACCCTGTAAAAAAATCGCACTTCTAGCACTCACTAACTAGAGAGTGCTATATATATGTACATACACACACACACACACACACACACACACACACATACACACACAGTCAGTACATTAGGATTGATCAATTTTCAAATACTGTATATATACACTGCTAAAAAAATTAAGGAACACTTTTGAATCAGAACTCCTGGAATGTTGATCTGGTCAGTTAAGTAGAGGAGGGGGAGGGGTGTATACAGAGGGGGTTGTTAATTTCAATTAACAGCAAAGCAGCTGAAACTGATTAACAACAGGTGCACTCGATGGGCAACAATGAGACGACCTCCAAAACAGGAATGTTTTTTCAGGTGGAGGTGTCTGACTTTTTTCTATTATTGCTAGGCGGTCTTAGATTTCTGGTTAGGAGTTACTATTGAGGGAGAAGTCTATTGTTGCTGGCTGCTGAAAGATCCAATGTTTGTGTGGTATATCTTTTGTTGCTGGGGTGGTATTTTCTTGTGGATGGTTCTGTTTGGGGGTGTCTATTGTTGTGTGGAGGAACAATTGTTGTTGGGGTGGGGTCTATTGTTTCTGGGGGGGGATCTATTGTTGCTGGCTCCAGGGTACCTATTTTATTGCCTTTCTTGTTATTAGAACTGCTTCCATACAAATTGTTTAGCACCACAATTATACTTGGGGAAGTACTGGGAGGTGAGTAGGAAGTGGAACCAAGGAACAGTGCTTGGAGGTGGGTAGGGTGTGGAGACAAGAGAGGACTCAGAAGGGGGGAGTTCCTGCACCCATTCTCTGAGAGAAAAAATATATATATACACATCTTGTTTTCTATAGTGGGAAGAGTTATAAAAATGGAAAATTGTATCAAATACTTACCGTAATTTTCCTTTCCTGACACCAAGACATGGCAGCATACATATGATATAGCTCAGCCCCTATATCCACCCACAGGACTCATTTAACTCTCTATAAAAGTCTGACTGAGAGCTACCTCCCCATTATCCGTATAAAACAAAAAGATCAGAGGGAGGGTTTGTATTCTGCCATGTCTTGGCATCAGGAAAGGAAAATTACGGTAAGTATTTGATACAATTTTCCATTTCCTGACGCCAGACATGGCAGCATACATATGATACATATGATACATAGTGAGCTTTTGAGAGGGAGGGTTTAATGATACAGAAGTAGTCTTTATTTTGACAATATAGTCTTTCTCCCAAACTCTACTGTAGTAAGGACTGCTGGATACACCCTGTATTATTTAAAAAATATATGATGTGATGATCAGCTAGCCTCTTTGCAGACTGTCTGCAGAGACAATCCTGTATGTGCTGCCCAAGAAGATGACATTGCCCTGGTTGAGCGAGCTCTAACCACCTCTGGTGGCCCAGTGAATATTTTTTACTATCCAGGCCTAGATGGTTCTGGCTGAGGTCGCTTTCCCTTTAAAATTTTCATGATGATGAAAAAGTCTATCAGAACGTCTGAATGTAGAAGTAGCCTGGAGATAGGCTTTGAAGACCTTTGGAATGCCCAACTCCTGCAGATCAGTGTCTGATTCCACTGGAAGGCTGGAAGCACCCATTCACTGGAAAGATGAAATATCAATGCCGCTTTTGGGACAAAATGATCCAATGGTCTCAGCACAACCTTGTCTGGGAAGAACATGGAATATGGAATGGGGGAGGTAGCTCTCAGTCAGACTTTTATAGACAGTTAAACGAGTCCTGTGGTTGGATATAGGGGCGGAGCTATATCATATGTATTCTGCCATGTCTGGCGTCAGGAAATCATTTTTATCCCTGGTACTTCCATGTACTTACTGGTATAACCTTAATCAGGAAGTGAGTTAAAATCTCTCCAAAAAGGCCTTGAATGGCACCCCTCCTCCAGCGCGGACCCTGAGTAGGGTTGCCCCGGGGACAACCTAATGTGGTTCCCCACCTGTGACAATACCAGAGCCCGAGCTGCGCTGTGCTTAGATAACTGAGGAGGGTAGGCGAGCCATCCACCCTACTCTCAAGAATAACCTTCTTATGTTTTACTTGTTTTGGCTACCTTCAGATATGTTTTCTTGTTTTCTTTGTTGTTTTGTTGTAATAGGAAATTGTAAGCTGTGACTGAGCTCAATAAAAAAGTTTTACAAAAAAAATCTCTCCAAAAAGAAGACAGGTAAAAAAAAAAAAAAGAAATGAACAGCTTATATTCTCTTATTTCTCTTATTTATAAAACAAAGGGGATATTTCTACTTTAAGTTATAGAAATGTCATTGAACATAGTTGAAAAGTGAAAACATTTAAAGCGGGAGTTCACCCGAAAAACTATTTTTAACATTAGATTGAGGCTCATTTTGTCAAGGGGAATCGGGTGTTTTTATTTAAATCGAAGCAGTACTTACCGCTTTAGAGATAGATCTTCTCCGCCGCTTTCGAGTATGGTCTTAGGGACTGGGCGTTCCTATTTTATTGACAGTCTTCCGTCAGGCTTCCGAGGGTCGCATACATCGCGTCACGAGTAGCCGAAAGAAGCCGAACGTCGGTGCGCCACTATACGGCGCCTGCGCACCGACGTTCGGCTACTTTCGGAAAATCGAGACGTGATGTATGCGACCGTCGGAAGCCTGTCAATCAAATAGGAACGCCCATTCCCGCAGCCCATACCCGGAAGCGGCGGAGAAGAACGCTCTCTAAAACAGTAAGTACTGCTTCGATTTAAAAAAAAAACACCCGATTCCCCTTGACAAAACGAGCCTCAATCTAATGTTAAAAATTACATTTTTGGGTGAACCTCCACTTTAAAAATAAATATATGGATAACTGGTAGACAGATCGATAGATAGATAGATAGATAGATAGATAGATAGATAGATAGATAGATAGATAGATAGATAGATAGATAGATAGATAGATAGATAGATAGATAGATAGATAGATAGATAGATAGATTTTTATTAAATACATATTTTTTACTAAATTGTATGAATTATTATTATTATTATTATTATTATTTCTTAAACTGTATGTATTATACTTTGTTTTGATCATAATCAGTTGATTTATTTTATTACTCTAAATATTCTAAAATAGCAAGTGGTTTGAGGGGAAAAAATGGTATGTTTATGGCTAATTAGTATTGCTTATCCTGAATAAACCTCTTAGGTCCCATCTCTGGGAATAACTATGTACATGAGTTTACGGAAGCCAAAATAAAATGAGAGCTGTGTTGTGTAAAATTAGTTTATCACTGGGAAATTCAGGCTTTAATTATTCTCTTGGTAATCCTGTCTAATTAATTCCATATGGATAGGATATCCACATTCATTGAAAATAATGAGGCCTCTCTAATTAGTCTATGTTTGTTCAACAAGGAGACAAATGTATCAAAAACAAGCTAATGATCAAATCACTTTCATAGAACGTAGAATGAGGTCTATAGAGATTTATGAATGCCTAGAGAATGGACCTAGTTGCTATTCTTTGTGTCTAATTTTAACTGTTGATTATGTAACGAGAAAAAAGCAAGGCAAGGCAAATCATTGCTTGGTTGTATTTGTTTAATTTTAAGTAGGCTAAAATAAAGACAAATGTACATTCTTTTTAAGCATCATACATATTAATATAAAAGTAAAAGTATAAAATACAAATGTAAACACTAGTTCATTATGAGGGTGGCTAAGCAAAACGGCATTAGCATTCAGATTAAAGATCAATTCCAGCTTTGTCGTTTTTTAAATGAATAGGCCGCATCCTTAAAAACGAAGAAACGTCCCTAACTGTAAAGCCTCGTACACACGATCCAACTTTATGGCCATAATTGTCTTATGGATGTGTTGTGTCGGATAATCCGACCATGGGCCAGATCCACGTAGCGGATCGTAATTTTAGTCCGGCGTAGCGTATCGTATTAACGCTACACCGCCGCAACTTTGAGAGGCAAGTGCTGTATTCACAAAGCACTTGCCTCTAAAGTTAAGAAGGCTTAGCGTAAATCTGCCGGCGTAAGGGCGTGGAATTCAAATGTTAAAGATGTGGGCGTGTTTTATGTTAATTTTACTTGACCCGCCGTCCGCGGGGGTATCCCAGTGCGCATGCTCGAAATTAACCTGCAACAAGCCAATGCTTACAACGTGAACGTCATTCAAAGCCCTATTCGTGAACGACTTACGCAAACGACGTAAAATTTTCAAAATTCGACGCAGGAACGACGTCCATACTTAACATAGGATACGCCTCATATAGCAGGGGTAACTATACGCCGAAAAAAGCCTTACGGAAACGACGTAAAAAAATGCGCCGGCCAGACGTACGTTTGTGGATCGCCGTATCTAGCTAATTTGCATACTCGACGCGGAAATCGACGGAAACGCCACCTAGCGGCCAGCGTAAATATACACCTTAGATCCGACGGCGTACTAAGACGTACGCCAGTCGGATCTAGCCCAGCTTCAGGCGTATCTTGTTTTGTGGATACAAAACAAAGATATGCCGGAGCAAACTAGAAGTTACACGGCGTATCAATAGATACGCCAGCGTAACTCCTTTGTGGATCTGGCCCCATGTGTATGCTCCATCAGACAATTATTGACTGAATTAACGACAACAAAAGTTGGCCGTTCATGCTCACCAATTGTTGGGCAATAAATCTGTTACGTCGGTTTATCCGATCGTATGCTCAGAACCAATGTTAAACATCAGCCAACAATAGCAGAAGTTGCCCAAAGGGTGGCGGTAAAGAGCTGAAAAAACACGTGGTTTGGTGAATGTTGGCTGAAAATGTTGTATTGTGTGTATGCAGAAGTTCACGGCCAACGCCCTTTGGACCAAAATTCATGGAAAAGTTGGTTGGAAGTCCGATCGTGTGTATGAGGCTTAATACTCACCTCTGGCACTGCCCACAGCCACTCTGCAGTTCAACTCTGATCTTCTTCTGGTTTGAATGACACCATTCTTATGCTGTGTACACACGCTCGGAATTTCCAACAACAAATGTTCCATGGGAGCTTTTGGTCAGAAAATTCCGACCGTGTGTATGCTCCATCAGACATTTGCTGTGGGAAATTCTGAGCGTGTGTACGCGGCATAAGAATGGTGTCGTTCAAACCAGAAGAAGATCAGAGTTGAACCGCAGAGCGGGTGTGGGCAGTGCCAGAGGTGAGTATTAAGCCTCATACACACGATCGGACTTTTAACCAAAGGGCGTTGGCCGTGAACTTGTTCTGCATACACACGACACAACATTTTCAGCCAACATTCACCAAACCAAATTTGGTTCTCAAATTTTCCGACAACAAAAGTTGTCGAATATTCCGACCGTTTGTACAACGCACAAAAATTCTGCGCATTCTCGGAATCAATTTGATGCATGCTCGGAATCATTGAACTTCATTTTTCTCAGCTTGTCGGAATTTTGTACGTCACCTCGTTCTTGACGTTCGCAATTTCCATCAACATTTGCGTGACGGTGTGTATGCCAACACAAGTTTGAGCCAACATCCGTCAGAAAAAAATCCACGGTTTTGTTGTCGGAATGTCCGATCGTCTGTACGCGGCATAAGTGGGGAAATATTTCTCTTTACTTCCTACTTTGTCTCTGGGGCAGACAGTGAGAGGGAATTTACCAAAACAAAAAAAAAGTTTTACATAAAAACACACTTTTAGACATTTTGTTTGATTGTTTTCCACTTCTAGTCTACATGATTTTTTATTTTTTTTGCAGAAATCACTGAAATCAAGCAATTCTTCATTGGCCCTATTAACCACTTGTTTAGTGGGCACTTAAACCCCCCTCCTGCCAAAACCAATTTTTAGCTTTCAGCCCTCTCGCACTTTGAATGACAGTTGCGCGGTCAGGCAACAATGTACCCAAAATAAATTGTAATCGTTTTTTTCGCTCAGATATACCTTTCTTTTGGTGGTATTTAATCACTGCTGAGTTTAAAATGTTTTGCAAAAAGAATTGAAAAAAGACCAAAAATGTGTTATACAATTTTGAAAACAAGTTTTTAATTTTTTTTTCTTCATTGATGTGCACTAATAGGCTGCACTGCTGGGCACTGATAAGGCGGCACTGATAGGTGGCACTGATGAGCACTGATTGGTGGCACGGATGATGAGGCATTGATGGGCATTGACTGGCAGCACTGGTGGGCATTGACAGGTGGCACTGTTGGGTAATGGTAGGTGGCACTGGTGGGTACTGATAGGTGGCACTGGTGGGCACAGATGAGGCAGCCGCGGCTCTCTGTGTGAGGGCCCTATGTCCCTCTGACAGAAGCTGATGATTGGCTTTTCTTTTCCCTCACACTGATAGCATGAGGGGAAGAAAACAAATACTGATCCTCTGTTTACATCACGGCTGACAGCTGATCACGTGGTAAGGAGCGGGTCATAGACTCAGTGATCACAGAGCTCAGACCACAGGGCCGCGCAGGCAGCTCATGCACGGGAGGATGTCATATGACAGCCTCCCGGCAATTAAGGCCCATGCTGTAGCCGTCATTTTGATATAGCACGGTTTATAACACTGGCGGGAGGAGGTTAACCACTTGCCGCCCGCCATATAGCAAAATGACGGCGGCAAAGTGGTTTTGATATCCTGACTGGATGTCAAATGACGTCGGCAGGATATCAAGCAGCTGCACCCCCCCCCCCCGCTGCGATCGGTGTTGCAGTGTGTCAGTCCGATCGGCTGCTCTCCTGATGGGGGGGTCTGTGCTCATAGTTTATGAGCACAGCCCCCCTCGGATCCCCCCCAGGATCACCAGGGAATCTGCCCAGGACTACCAGGATAGCCACCCCACTGGACCACCAGGTATGCCCCCCCCTAGACCACCAGGGAATGCTGTGCCCAGGCAGCTGCCAATCAATGCCCAGGCAGCTGCCAATCAGTGCCCACCCACAATGCCTACCACTGCCAGTGCCACCAGGGATGCCTATCAGTGCCACATATCAGTGCCCATCAGTGCCACCTATCACTGCCACCATAAGTACACATCAGTGCAGGCTTTCAGTGCCCATCAGTGCCCACCAGTGCCACCCATAAGTGCCCATCAGTGCCCCCTATCAGTGCCCATCAGTGCCACCTATCAGTTCCCATCGTCAGTGCCCGTCGGTGCCACCTAATTGGTACCACCTCATTGGTGTCGCCTTATCAGTGCCCGTCAGTGCTGCCTTATTAGTGAAGGAGAAAATACTTATTTACAACATTTTATAACCGAAACAAACGAAAAACATAAAAAAAAATCAAAATGTTCGATTTTTTTTTTTTATTATTTGTTTAGCAAAAAATAAAAATCGCAGGTGATCAAATACCATCAAAAGAAATCTCTATTTGTGGGAACAAAATGATAAAAAATTTGTTTGGGTACAGTATGGCATGACCGCACAATTGTCATTTAACCAGTTCCCTACTGAGCCATAATAATATGACGTCAGCAGGAACTGTCTGTCCTTCAGAGTGGACGTCATATGATGTCCTGTGCATTTCGGCCACTATGGGGCGCGCGGCAAAGCTCGCGACCCAGAGCGTGTGCCCGGCGGTCGCGATGTCCACCGGGCACCCACGATTGCCAGCAAACACGGCAGGAGTGTGGATCTGTGTGTGTAATGATGGGGTGTAAACACACAGATCCACCACCTGTCAGAGGTGAGGAGACCGAAGTGTGTTCCCAGAACAGAGGAACACACATCGGTCTCCTCCCCTTGTGAGTCCCCTCCCCTACAGTTAGAATCACTCCCAGGGAACATATTAACCCCTTTAACGCCCCCTAGTGTTAACCCCTTCCCTGCCAGTCACTTTTACACAGTAATGCAGTGCAGTTTTATAGCCCTGTTCGCTGTATAAATGTGAATGGTCCCAAAAACGTGTCAAAAGTGTCCGATATGTCCGCCGAAATGTCACGGTCGCAATAAAAATCGCAGATCGCCGCCATTACTAGTAAAAAAATAAAAATACCATAAATCTATCCCCTATTTTGTAGACACTATAACTTTTGCGCAAACCAATCAATATACGCTTATTGCGTTTTTTTTTAATCAAAAATATGTAGAAGAATACGTCTAAACCGAGGAATTTTTTTTTTAAATGTTGATATTTATTAAATCAAAAGTAAAAAATATTGGCCCAGATTCAAGAAGCAATTGCGCCCATGTAACCATAGGTTACACGGCACAAGTGCTTACTTGCTCCGGTGTAACGAGTGCTTCTGATTCAGGAACCTCGTTACACCGACTGCAGCCTAAAATCTGCGCAGCATAAGGCTCTGATGCCACGCAGATTTTAGGCTGCATTCTTGCGTGGGCCGCTAGGGGGCGCTCCCATTGTGATCAGCGTGTAGTATGCAAATTGCATACTACCACTAATTTACAAACTTGCGCGGGCCCTGCGCAAGCCAGGTACGGAGTTTCCGTACGGCAACTTTAGCGCAAGGCTGCCCCTTCTAATAGTAGGGGCAGCCAATGCTAAAGTATAGCCGCCGCTCCCGCGACGTGAAATTTGAATTTCACGTCGTTTCAAGTGATTCGTGAATGGCGCTGGACGCCATTCACGTTCACTTTGAAGCAAATGACGTCCTTGCAACGTCATTTGCCGCAATGCACGTCGGGAAAGTTTCCCGACGGAGCATGCGCTGTACACTCGGCGCGGGAGCGCGCCTAATTTAAATGATTCCCGCCCCTGGCGGGATCATTTACATTGCGCGCGCTTACGCCGGGCAATTTTTCCGGCACGCCCTCGCAATTTACGGAGCTACTGCTCCGTGAATCGAGGGCAGCGCAAAATATTTGCGGGAGCGCAGGGCAAAATCGTTGCCCTGCTCCCCCGCAAATATCGCGCAAATGTACCTGAATCTGGGCCATTGTGTTTTTTCAAAATTGTTGCTCTTCTTTTGTTTATAGCGCAAAAAAAAAAAAACGCAGAGGTGATCAAATACCACCAAACGAAAGCTCTATTTGTGGGGGGAAAAACATAAAGAGCCAGATTCTCAAAAGAGATACGACGGCGTATCTCCAGATACGCCGTCGTATCTCTGATTTCCCCCAATCGTATCTATGCGCCTGATTCTTAGAATCAGTTACGCATAGATTTCCCTTAGGTCCGACAGGCGTAAGTCTCTTACGCCGTCGGATCGTAGCTGCATATTTACGCTGGCCGCTAGGGGCGTGTACGCTGATTTACGCGTCGAAATATTTAAATCAGCTAGATACGCGAATTCACGAACGTACGCCCGGCCGACGCAGTACAGTTACGCTGTTTATGTTAGGCTTTTTCCGGCGTAAAGTTACCCCTGCTATATGGTGGCGTAAGTGTGGCGTACCAATGTTAAGTATGGCCGTCGTTCCTGCGTCAAAATTTGGAAATTTTACGCCGTTTGCGTAACTCGACGGTGAATGGGGCTGGACGTAATTTACGTTCACGTCAAAATCAATACGTCCTTGCGGCGTATTAGGAGCAATGCACACTGGGAGATTTCCATGGACGGCGCATGCGCCGTTCGTGAAAAACGTCAATCACGTCGGGTCACATAGCATTAACATAAAACACGCCCCCCTGTCCCACATTTGAATTAGGCGGGCTTACGCTGGTCGATTTACGCTACGCCGCCGCAACTTACAAAGCAAGTGCTTTGAGAATACTGCACTTGCCCGTCTAAGTTGCGGAGGCGTAACGTTAATCAGATACGTTACGCCCAAAGATTTCATTTGGGTACAGTGTTGCATGACCGCGCAATTGTCATTCAAAGCGCAACAGCGCTGAAAGCTGAAAATTGGTCTGGCAGGAAGGTGTTTAAGTGCCCGGCATGGAAGTGGTTAATGACAGCATGTACACAATGTGGTTTTCCCAAAAGAGAAATAAATTATAGTAAAACAAAATACCACTTTACCCATTGTGTATTGCCCACATTACCTAATTTGATAGATACTTAAAGTGGAACATCACCTAAAGGGGAAATTCCACCATGTCCTTCCTACCCCCCACCTTTCCTTCTTTTGGAACTTTTTTGGTGGGAAGCCGCAATAAGTCATAGCCGCCTTCCCACATTTACCATGCCGGTGCCAGGACCCAAAGACCAGCAAAACCTAGCATGGTTGAGGATGGCATTGGATCCTTGGACAGGTAAGTGTCTGATTAAAAAAAATCAGCAGACACATTCTCGTATATGGGCGTAAAACTGTGCGGGCGTAACGTATCTGATTTACGTTACGCCGCCGCAAGTTTTACAGGCAAGTGCTTTATTCACAAACAACTTGCCTGTAAAGTTGCGGCGGCGTAGCTCAAATCTCCCGGCGCAAGCCCGCCTAATTCAAATTAGCCGGGTAGGGGGCGTGGAGCATTTAAATTAGGCGCGTTCGCACGCCGAACATACTGCGCATGCGCCGTCTGGAAAATATCCCAGGGTGCATTGCTCCAAATGACGTCGCAAGGACGTCATTGGTTTCGACGTGAACGGAAATGGCGTCCAGCCCCATTTACGGACGACTTACGCAAACAACGTCAATTTTTAAATTTCAACGCAGGAACGACGGCCATACTTAACATTGGTTGCCCCTCATATAGCAGGGGCAACTTTACGCCACGCAAAACTAACGTAAACGTCGTAACTTCACTGCGTCGACCGCGCGTACGTTCGGGAATTCGCGTATTTAGCTAATTTGCATACTCGATGGGGAAAACGACGGAGGCGACACCTAGCAGCAAAAAAAAATGCATTTAAGATCCGACAGCGTAAGAGCCTTACGCCTGTCAGATCTAATGGATATCTATGCGTAACTGATTCTAAGAATCAGTCGCATTGATACGACGGCCCAGATTAGGACTTACGACGGCGTACATTGCGTTGCGCCATCGTAATCCCTTTGAGAATCTGGGCCGTTGATTCGTATTTATTTCCCAACAGAGTGAAGAACCACTTTAAATGTAAATCTCAGATCCAGATTGTGTCAATGCAGAATCACATTGCCCACCAGTAATTAAACATTAAAAATCAGTTACAATACTCATGCCGCGTACACATGACCGTTTTTAATGTCATGGGAAAAACAAAATTTTTCTCGACATGATTCTTGTAAAGCCTGCCTTGCCTACACACGATCATGAAAAAAAAATGCTCAAGCAAAGCGCGGTGACGTACGACAACACGTACAACGGCACTATAAAGGGGAACTTCCATTCGAAAGGCGCCACCCTTTGGGGCTGCTTTTGCTGATTTTGTGTTAGTAAAAGTTTGGTGAGAGACGATTCGCGCTTTTCAGTCTTCGTGCTTTTCAGTCCGTTACAGCGTGACGAATGTGCTATCTCCATTACAAACGCTATTTATCTTACAGAGAATTTTAGACCGCAAGTAAAATACTGTAAGAACAGGATAAAGATTTGCAAAAGGGCTCATCTCCCAGGCATCTCCCCTCCTCAAATGAAGTGGGTTGTCTACGGAAACAGCCATGGTCTGGGAGGGACCGAAGAAAATGGGAAAATTACCGTATTGTGCAGCCATCCAGTCTTTTTATCCATATTGCACAGCCAGCGAGTCGAGGCTAGCACCCTTGGGAGGAGTTCATTCCCCAGCTTACCTGGTTCCATCACTCACCTGGAGCGGCATTTTCTTTTCCTATTGCATATAAAACTGAAGGTTTGATCTACTCCGAGGGGCCAAGAAAGGTAGAGGCTCAGGTCCGGTTGGAGCTGGAAAGCTTTGTCAGAGAGATCTGGCACAAAATCTGGATGGCCAATAATAGGCGCCAATGAAGAGGGAAAGCTGGACATCTCCGCCATCCTGTAGGATCTGCGGAGTTTGCGCTAAGTAGATTTGATCAAAGGGTGTGGAGAGGAAAATCGGGACTACTGAGTCCCACTCCAGGGTAGGCCAGCTAAGAGGGTCGACACTGATTCCTGTTCCAAGGAGACCCATAATTTATGGGTTGAATGTCTGCACCAGTCCACCACTCTGTTCATGTGGACCGACCTTGCAATATAGAGCTGGGTCGGGGAGTCCCTCCTCTGAGCTTTGGTCGCTGTAAAAGTGATCTATAGCCGTGAAGACTTACCCTACCAAACATAATTAATGGAAACTGTTCGGAGCTTACGATAAAAACTCTGCAGTATCCTAACTTAACAGTTACCAGGTTAGATTTACAGAGGAGATCTTTTGCTTGAATTTTTGCTCACATGTGTGATTTGAACACCGTTTACATATGCAGGCGTGACTTACGCATGCTTTTTCTTTGCTGCGCGAGCATGTGCGTTAACATTTTTTTTTACATTGTCCCGTAAAAAAAAAATCTGATCACTATTATTGCTGTCACAAGGAATGTAAACATCCCCTGTGACAGTAATAGGTGGTGACAGGTACTCCTTATGGAGGGATTGGGGGTCTAAAAGGCCTCCAATTCCTCCTTTGCACTTCAAAGTATTCAGAATGCTAAAATTGGCGATTCTGAATATTCTGTCATTTCTTTTAAATCGGCACCATTGGCAGCCAAGTAAACCGGAAGTGACATTGTGACGTCGCTTCCGGGATTTTACATCAAAGACCCGATTAAAAACAAATCCGGCTTTGTTTGGGTCTCAGCCTAGGTGGCAGAAATGCCGGCTGGTGGCTCGGGTCTCCCGGTGCAATGGGAGGCCCGGGAAGAGTGACGGAAGGCAGTGGGAGGGGGGGACAGCTATTAGCCACATTGGCTGTAATCACTAAAAAGCCAACCTCCGCTCTAAACGGTACCAAGGATCACTCCAGTTTAACCTCTTCAAACCATGAACACAAATTTGTGTACAGTCAGCACAAAGGGGTTAAATACAGTATAGGGAGTGAGCATTGTCATCCTTGGACAGGAAGTGTGTAACATTTTCTTTTCCTCTTGTGCTTGATAAGCTTCTTTGGTGTCATCTGGTGTCATCTGGTGTCATCTGGGGCCTTAGACATAGAAGGGATAGGAAAGGATAAGATACGTTTTAATCCTCCTCACCTTCCACTGGCTTAAATATCTTCAGTAGGAATGAGCACATAAATTCGACTCGAACATTGGGTGTTTGCCTGCTCACCTAATAGCAAACAATTTGGGGTGTTTGCGGCAAATTCGAAAGCCGCGGAACACCCTTTAAAAGTCTATGGGAGAAATCAAAAGTGCTAATTTTAAAGGTTAATATGCAAGTCATTGTCATAAAAAGTGTTTGGAGACCTGGGTCCTGCCCCAGGGGACATGTATCAATGCAATTATTTTTTTTAAAAAGGCAGTTTTTTTCGGGAGCAGTGAATTTAATAATGCTTAAAGTGAAACAATAAAAGTGAAATATTCCTTTAAATTTCATACCTGGGGGTGTCTATAGTATGCCTGTAAAGTGGCGCATTTTTCCTGTGTTTAAAACAGTCCCTGCACAAAATGACATTTATAAAGGAAAAAAAGGAATTTAAAACTACTCGTAATGAATTGTCGGATCCCGGCAATACAGATAAAAGTCATTGAAAAAAAAGGCATTGGTTCCCCCCCAGTCCATTACCAGGCCCTTTGGGTCTGGTATGAATATAAAGGGGAACTCTGAACCAAAATTTTAAAAGAAATTGTGTGGGGGTCCCCCCAAATTCCATACCAGGCCCATCAGGTCTGGTATGTATTTTAAGGGGAACCCTGTGCCAAAATAAAAAAAATTATGTGGGGTTCCCACCAAAAATCCATACCAGACTCTTATTCGAACACGCAACCTGGCAGGTCCTTCAGAACCTTGCAACTCCATGCCCTTATCTTCCATGAAAAACACTAAAGTGGTATTTTACCAGGCAGATATAGTCAAAGGCCCAGATTCACAGACACTGGCGCATATTTATGCTGCTGTAGCGTATCTCCTTTACGCTATGCCGATGCAGCGCAGAGAGGCAAGCACTGAATTCACAAAGCCAGTGCTTCCAAATCTGCGCTGGGTTTCCAAGGCGTAAGTCGGCGTAAGTGGAAGTGGGCGTGAGCCATGATAATGAGGCGTGATCCCATGGAAATGATGGGCCGAGCGCCAGACAGATATGTATCGCCAACTGCGCATGTGCCGTCCCATGGGCGCATCTCAGTGCGCATGCTCACAATCACGTCGGAACAACTGCCTAAGATACGTCGGATCACTGCCTATGGCGTGAACGTAACCTACGCCTAGTCATATTCACGTCCTAAGTAAACTACAGTAGGTGAACCCGATTTTGTGTCAATCTCGCTCTCTTTCTCGGCGAGATAGAGCACCTACGAGCCCCATCGCGGGAGCCATCCGGCATGGGTCCCCCCCTCAGGAGCATACCGGGGCATTAGGTCTGTTAGGGTTTGTAAGGAGAGCCCCCCTACGCCATACCTACCCATACCTACCCACGTGGTATCACATGGGTAGGTACAGAGCATGATGGGACTGTGAGGCCTATATAGGTCCGATGCAAGGCGCGCATCCGTCATTTCAGCGAGAAGGACCGGCGTGTCAACATCGGGAGAAGAAGAGAAGTGAAGAACATGACGTCACAGCACGGAAGAAGAACTCACAGCACGGAAGAAGACGTACAGCACGGAAGAAGGGACCGGACTGCGAGACGAAGAACCGGGGTGCGACGAGTCAACAGCGGAGAGCGGCGAACATAGAAGGAGACCCCCCGGATAGCGGAGAAGACCCGTCGGGATAGCGGAAGAAGAAGAGCCCCGCCGAAGACGCCGGAGGAAACCCGCCGGGGGGGTGGGGGCTTTTTTAAAAGCCACCCCCCCGGCGGTGGAAGAGAACCAGACGGCGGCCCCCACCCACCCGAAGACGTCAAAGAAGAAGCTCCCCCTGGTAAAAGAGCTAATAAAGAAGACAGGGGGCGGCCTCCGGAGCAGACTAATAAAATATTTTAATACCCTGTGTGGTTTATTTGTGTTTTTACCACTTTTCTTGCAGGTGAATGGGTAGGGGTACGATGTACCCCATACTCATTCACTTAGGGTGGGGGGCCGGTATCTGGGGGCCCCCTTATTAAAGGGGGCTCCCAGATTCCGATAAGCCTCCCGCCCGCATACCCCGACAACCAACGGCCAGGGTTGTCGGGAAGGGGCCCTGTCCTCATCAACATGGGGACAGGGTGCTCTGAGGTGGGGGGGCCGCAATGCGCCCCCCTGCCCCAGAGCACCCAACCCCCCCATGTTGAGGGCATGCAGCCTGGTACGGCTCAGGAGGGGGGGGGCGCTCGCTCGTCCCCACTCCCTTCCTGGCTGGCCGGGTAGCGTGCTTTGGATACGGGTCTGGTATGGATTGTAGGGGGACCCCCCTACGCCGTTTTTTTCGGCGTAGGGGGGCTCTCCTTACAACCCATAACAGACCTAAGGGCCCGGTATGCTCCTGAGGGGGGGACCCATGCCGGATTTTTATTTAAAATCCGGCGGGGACTTCCCCCTCAGGATTCATAACAAACGCCGCACACGTGTAGAATTGGCGGGAATCCAAGTCGGATCTCCCGTCGCTTCTATGATGCGCTTGCTGGGATGTGCTGTCACTATTCCAGTGAGTGCGAGATGTCGGCGAGATCTCGGCACCATGTCGCCGAGTATCAGCGCGACGCTGTCGTGCTAAAAACACAATATCACAAACACCTACTGTACGTAAAATACGTCGGCTTGTGTTCCCTGGTGCAGCCCTTTGCATGGATGCTGCTGAGTTACACCTCCTTTATGGAGCATAACTTTACGCCGGACGTATGACTTTACGCGCACTGCGTCAGACGGACGGACGTTCGTGAATCGGTGTATCTCCCTCATTTGCATATGTGAAAAGAAAATCAATGGGAGCGCCAAATACGTCTAGCCTAAATATGCGCCCACTCTACACCGGCGTAGGCAAGTTACGTCGGTCGGATGAAGCCTATTTTCAGGCATATCTTAGTTTTGTGGGCACGGCGCACAGATACGATGGCACATGTTTGCACTTACGCTGCGTATCTCAAGATACGTCGGCGCAAGTGCTTTGTGAATCCGGGCCATATTGTTTTGGTGAGCTGCTTTCCAATTGTGGGTTGAGTTTTTTTAATTTCTCATATACTGTATTACAACCTAAACAATTCTATTGGATTCAATGGGACAAAAAAAAAAGCAGATTGTTCCAATTTTCACACTTGCAACCTTTCAACTGAAAATGACAGATCATAGGCGTTTGCTTGTGTCTTAATTCACTTTAAAAATATAAAAAATATACATAAAGAATGGAAACAAAAAAGTATATTCTCATAATTTAAAGCTGTGTGTTTTTGAGTTTGATGGCAAATATGAGCAAGGCTTTCTTGATCTCCTGGTTCCTGAGGCTGTAGATAATGGGATTCATCAGTGGTGTCACCACAGTGTACAGCAAAGACCTATATTTGTTCATGCTCACTGTGCTTTCATCTCCTGGTACCATGTATACAGTGATCAAAGTTCCATAATAGACACATACAGTAGTCAGGTGGGAGCTACATGTGGAGAAGGCTTTTCTGCGACCATGAGCAGAAGATATGTTTAGGATGATGAAGAAAATGTACATGTAGGTTATGATTATGAAAGTGAAAGGGCAAAATATCAAGAATATGGAATAAACAAAGTCTTGTAGTATCAAACTGGATGTGTCTGAGGTGGACAGCTCCAAGACCGGTCCAAAATCACAGAAAAAATTATCAATATAATTAATTCCACAGAACTTAAATTGAACCAGCACCATTGTTTCACTTGATGCTATTATGGTAACTAAGAACCAGGATCCGGAAACAAACAAAAGACAAACACGAGGGTTCATAAGCGAAGCATAATGCAAGGGTTTGCAAACAGCCAAGTATCGATCATAGGACATAACAGCGATCAGAAAACATTGCACAAATCCAAAAATGCCAAAAGCATACAACTGAGTAATGCATCCAACAAATGATAGTCTTCCTTCCTCAATGAATATAATGTCCAGCATCATGGGGACAACACTGGTGGTCAGTAGGACATCTGCTGTGGCCAAGTGCTTGAGGAAGAAGAACATCGGGATTTTAAGATGATCAACAGTTGTTACTAAAATGATAATCAGAAGGTTTCCACCGAGTATGATAAGGTAGGTTAAAATAAACACAATAAATAACAGAGTTTTATATTTGGCCAGACCACGGAACCCAAGTAAACGAATCTGTGTGACCTGAGTCTGATTGACCTCACACATTTTATGTACATAGAAGATTAACTACAGCCACCGGATATACGTGTTTTTCTCCTGTAAGATAAAAATGGTGTATGAAATGGTAATGTACAAGGAATTCATAATGCCCAAAAAGTATATGTTTTTTATTTTTTTCTCATTTTTTTTATTTGCAGATATGTTAAAACAGAAATTAAATGCTGGGCTGACTTTTAGGAACGTGTTAGGCCTCGTACACACGATAGGTTAACCAGAGGACAACGGTCTGATGGACCGCTTTCATCGGTCAAAACCGATCGTGTGTGGGCCCCATAGGTTATTTATCCATAGGTTAAAAAAAAGCCAACTTGCTTTAAATGTAACTGATGGATTCCTAACCGATAGGTCAAAACCGATCGTTAGTAGGCACGACCATCGGTTAAAAATCCACGCATGCTCAGAATCAATTCGACGCATGCTTGGAAGTATTGAACTTTGTTTTTTTCAGCACGTTGTTGTGTTTTACGTCACCGCGTTCTGACACGATCGTTTTTTTAACCGATGGTGTGTAGGCGCGACGGACCATCAGTCAGCTTCATCGGTTAACCTATGACAACGGTCCTTCAGACCGTTCTCATTAGATGGACTGATCGTGTGTACGAGGCTTTACATGTTCCTAAGGGCTCCAACCCTAATCCCCTGGGCTGGGGGTTCCTCTCCCCCCACAGCCTTGCTGATTGTGCAGGCAGAGAGATCTGTAAACTACAATTTCTGTTTGTCACTGTGGCAAATGGACTTATAGGGGCAGATCCACAGAGAGAGTACGCCGGCGTATCTACTGATACGCCGGCGTACTTTCAAATTTCCTGCTTCGTATCTTTAGTTTGAATCCTCAAACCAAGATACAACAGCATCTGGGTTAGATCCGACAGGCGTACAGCTTCGTACGCCTTCGGATCTTAGATGCAATACTTCGGCGTCCGCTGGGTGGAGTTTGCGTCGTTTTCTGCGTCGGGTATGCAAATTAGCTATTTCCGACGATCCACGAACGTACGCGCGGCCGTCGCATTCGTTTACGACGTCTCTAGACGGCTTTTTCCAGCGTACAGTTAAAGCTGGTGTTTTGCGGCTTATAGTTTGACTTGCCATGTTAAGTATGGCCGTCGTTCCCGTGTTTAATTTGAATTATTTTCTTTTTGCGTATGTCGTTCGTGAATCGGGATGGACGTAATTCACGTCTATGTTAAAAAACAATGACGTCCTAGCGATGTCATTTAGCGCAATGCACGGCGGGAAATTTAGGGACGGCGCATGCGCAGTTCATTCGGCGTGGGGACGCGCTTCATTTAAATGAAACACGCCCGCCTAATCGCCGATTTAAATTCTGCCGCCAGAGATAGACTACACCGCCGTAACTTACGGTGCAAAATCTTTAAGGATTCGAACTAAAGCCAGGTAAGGTACGGCGGCGTAGCGTATCTCTGATACGCTGCGCGGGTGCAGATCTCTGTGGATCTGCCCCATAGTTTTCAAGAGACTACGAGAGTGCTGATCAATTTACTCTGAGTCCATTGACACTTTCTCAGCTCCTTTACAGAAATGCCTTACAAAGGTATGGATAGAAACCTGTAGGGAGTGTCTACAGGAGCCTGACATTGTACCCACGTTCTACTGATTGTGAGTGCAATGCTTTGCAGATTCCTTTCCACTAATTGTGCATTTATTACTATTTGTTTTTCATAAAGGTGAACTTAAGGGGTTGTAAAGGTTTGTTTTTTTATTTTCTAAATAGGTTCCTTTAAGCTCGTGCATTGTTGGTTCACTTACCTTTTCCTTAGATTTCCCTTCTAAATTTTTTTTTTCTTTGTTTTCTTTGTCTGAATTTCTTACTTCCTGTTCCTCCTCAGTAAGGTGTTCTGGTTGACAAACCCCCAGCCAGAACGGCTCGGGTGATGGTGGAAAGCTTACTGAGGAGAAACAGGAAGTGAGAAATTCAGACAAAGAAAAAAAGTTTAGAAGGGAAATGGAAGGAAAAGGTAAGTGAACCAACAATGCACTAGCTTAAAGTAACCTATTTAGAAAATAAAAAACAAACCTTTACAATCCATTTTAGCCTCTAAAATTATGAGCATAATTGCAGCCAATATTGGGAGTTTTCTGACAAATTACATTTTTATATTTTACACTTACCAGACAGGTTAAGGCGAGGTGTGCTGTCTATCTAAATATATGTCACAAATCCAGATGTATTCTTCAATTTAGCATTGTGGGCATTATGCCTCTGGGCCAGTGTAGTGTCAGGCCTCGTACACACGACTGAGGAACTCGACGGGCGAAACACATCGTTTTCCTCGTCGAGTTCCTTGTTAGGCTGCCAAGGAACTCGACAAGGCAAGTTTCTCCATTCCCGTCGAGGAAAAAGAAGACATGCTCTCTTTTTGGCTCGACGGGATCCTCGACAGTTTCCTCGTCGAAAAGTTTCTTGCTGGTTTTTGCCGGGAAACTCGGTCGTGTGTACGAGGCCTTAGATGAACATCAAAGTTTAAAAAAAAAACCTTTAAAGCTGAATTCTGGGTAATATAAAAGTCACTCTTGAGGTGGATCTCTCCCACACTCTATGGGCAGTGTTGTAAGTAACGGCGTTTAAATAAACGCCATTACGTAACGATTGCCCGCCAAGGGGTAACTAGTAATCTACCTGGCGGCGTTACCACGTTACTTTGAGCCGCCCGCTACTAGATGGCAGCAGAGTAATTGTTGCTGAGTTGGCTGTCGCTGGTCACGAGCACATGATGTCAGTGAGTGAGTGAGGGCGCCGAGAGTACAGTGCAGCGGTGATCCATCCGTGATACTGTTGAGCTATTGTTAGCTCCGGTCGGATCGTCCATCTCCTCTTGCTGGATCTTTGCTCCCCCTGGTCCCGGTAAGGCTTACACAGCACCAACGTGTTTTTTATCTTGGGCAGCACCCCCCCCCCTTTCCCGGGGGGTGGGGTGGGGGGGGGGGCGGCGGCATTAGTCGTGTTAATGAGCATACAGGCAGCACTAAACATGTTCTAACTCTTCCTTACCCAGTTCTTTTTTTGCTGTCTGTGGGCTCCTTGTAGAGGTATTCCTCACTTCCTGCTCCGGTGATATCATAGGAAATGTGGGTAAATCTCCCAAAGGGTAAGGAACTCAACTATTCTCTGTTTTCTGATGATTCATCACACTCCACCTGCCCAGGCACTGGCAGCAATACTGTACAATATAGATTCAGTGTGAGTGACACTGCTGCAGTGCACACTGAATCTATATTGTACAGTATTGCTGGGCAGGTGGAGTGTGATGATGATGATATTAATAATTGTACACAGTATTGCATTTGCTGGGCCTGCCATATACTGTACTGTACTATACTGTATAACTGCACTACAAAATTCCTTTACAAATAATGCATATTTTAAAATGTTATTACTAATAACTTATTAGTAATAACATTTTAAAATATGCATTATTTGTAAAGGAATTTTGTAGTGCAGTTATACAGTACAGTACAGTATATGGCAGGCCCAGCAAATGCAATACTGTGTACAATTAATAATATCATCATCATCATCACACTCCACCTGCCCAGGGAACAATACTGTACAATATAGATTCAGTGTGCACTGCAGAAGTGTCACTCACACTGCACACTGAATCTATATTATACAGTATTGCTGGGCAATATGATGATGATATTAATAATTGTACACAGTACGAAATGTTCTAAAATACTGTATATAGTGTTTTTATTCTTCAATCAGTTAATATAAACATCTTTGATATTAAAGATGTTATAGAACGTAATTGCATTGTAGAATATAAAAAAAAAAAAAATCTCAGTTACTTTTCCGAGTAACTAGTTACTTTGCTAATAAAGTAACTGAGTCACTAACTCAATTACTTTTTCGGGCAAGTAACTTTAAAGGAAGATGAACAACACTGGGCCAGATTCAAGAAGCAATTGCGCCCGTGTAACCATAGGTTACACGGCGCAATTGCTTACTTGCTCCAGCGTAGCGAATGCTCCTGATTCAGGAACATCGCTACGCCGACTGCAGCATAAAATCTGCGCGGCATAAGGCTCTTATGCCACGCAGATTTTAGGCTGCATTCTAGCAAAGACCGCTAGGGGGCGCTCCCATTGTGATCTGTGTATAGTATGCAAATTGCATACTAACACCGATTCACAAACTTGCACGGGCCCTGCGTACGCAAATTACGTAATTTGCGTACGTCGGGTTTCGCGTAAGTTTACACATCCTAATAGCACGCGCAGCCAATGCTATAGGATGGCCACGTTCCCGCGTTGCGACGTTCAAATTTTACGTCGTTTGCGTAAGTGGATCGTGAATGGCGCTGGACGCCATTCACGTTCACTTTGAAGCAAATGACGTCCTTACAACGTCATTTGCTGCAATGCACGTCAGGAAAGTTTCCCGACGGAGCATGCGCTCTACGCTCGGCGCGGGAGCGCACCTAATTTAAATGATTCCCGCCCCTGGCGGGATCATTTACATTAGGCGCCCTTACGCCGGGCAAGTTAACACAGCGCCCCCGCAATTTACGGAGCTTCTGCTCCGTGAATCGCGGGCAGCAAAGAAAATTTGCGCGGGCGCAGGGCAAAAACGCTGCCCTGTGTCTGCGTAAGAAAGGCGCAGATTCTTACTGAATCTGGGCCACTGTCTTTGGGTTATGTATATATATAATATTTTGCGCTGAATATTAACTTAGATAATGCAAATCGTGCTAATAAGTGATTGAAAAACTATCAGATATCAATTGATAGGCAAATAGATACAAATAAAGTCCAATTGCATAGATATGCACCAGTGATTCTCCTAGGAACAACACCCAGATCAGTGTGATGATTAAGGAAGGTGTAATGTGATCACAAACAACGTGCTCCTGCTTCACAAGTAGAACGCCTCTTCCACATTAACCACAGCTCATGGAAAACAAAAGAGAGAAACTCTCATAGCGCAGCTGAGTATTAAACACAATACAAGATAGATGGTCTCTAGCAATGGCACACTCACGAATCCACCGATTAAAAACCGCATATAGCAACAATGCACCGATCCTTCATTAAGCCGCTCAGCTTATATGATGTTTCCTCTCCTCATTCGAATCCTAGATCCGTCCCGCTCGTAACTCCTCCCCCACGCGTTACGTCAATGGTCACTTGACTTAGTCATGGGTCAAGTGACCATTGACGTAACGCGTGGGGGAGGAGTTACGAGCGGGACGGATCTAGGATTCGAATGAGGAGAGGAAACATCATATAAGCTGAGCGGCTTAATGAAGGAACGGTGCATTGTTGCTATATGCGGTTTTTAATCGGTGGATTCGTGAGTGTGCCATTGCTAGAGACCATCTATCTTGTATTGTGTTTAATACTCAGCTGCGCTATGAGAGTTTCTCTCTTTTGTTTTCCATGAGCTGTGGTTAATGTGGAAGAGGCGTTCTACTTGTGAAGCAGGAGCACGTTGTTTGTGATCACATTACACCTTCCTTAATCATCACACTGATCTGGGTGTTGTTCCTAGGAGAATCACTGGTGCATATCTATGCAATTGGACTTTATTTGTATCTATTTGCCTATCAATTGATATCTGATAGTTTTTCAATCACTTATTAGCACGATTTGCATTATCTAAGTTAATATTCAGCGCAAAATATTATATATATACATTGCACCCATTTTTGTTTGACCTACATCACACTTTTTGCTGCGTTTATTATTTGGTAATTTCTTTAATGCTCTATATTTTTGTTATTTAATTAGCGCTGTAGTACTATTATTTTACATTTAATGTCTGTGGATTATGTGCTCTTTGTTTTCTAGGGGAACATTAAAAAGCAGTTTTACTTACCTCATCCCTCACTCCTGTAGGCTTCTTCATCGGTCACAGGCACTCCAAAATGATCCAACACAATGCAGGAATAGAAGTCCAGTATTGTAAATGAGGACACCAATAGATTGCCCACAATTAGGAAACAAGAGGAGAACAACAGCTGCTTGGCTAGAGAGGCATAAGGTAAATAAAACCTATTCAAGAGAGCCCCTCTACAAGATTAAATTTGTCCAGGAATTCAGCTTTAGCCAATTCCCCTCCACGGCATTTTTTTTTTCATTTTTTGCTAATGTAGCAAAGTTCCGGGTCCCCTAGAGGCCTAATGGTGACCTCCAGAGTCAGGGAAAGCTGACATCCTTCTTGATAGAGGCATGGTGGATGTAATTATGTAAATGGGGGGAACCAATGCGGAAACCAACCTAACCAGGGCACTGAGAACTAAACTAATTATTAGAAACAAATATACTAAGCAGTAGCCACGACTAATAGTACTCACACACTGATACAAGTTAAAAATAGGGGGGTGTAGTGGCGCTTGCTGATAATAAAATAAAAATTATAAAACGTGATAACAATTCCTGTGAGTCAATACAAATGTGTTCCACTCCAAATGATAACCGCACAGGTGTATCCAATTATAAAGTGCAATTGTGCGAATGCTACAAATAGACCAATTGCTAATAAACAAATGCACCAATTCCTGTGTGTCTAAATGTGTTCCACTCCAAATTAAATAAAGACCGCCCAGCCAGCATCAATCAGATAATGTGAAGGGTGATGGGAGTGATATATTTATGAAAAATACCTAATGAGGTAAATAAATGTGCCACCAAGAGCACAGTGCTGATGAGGTAATAATTTAAGTTAAAATAATTATTAAATAAATATTGTGACCAATACACAAAGTGAAAAAAACTGTTTTTCTTCCTTTTCACTAAATACTCAATAATTAAGATTAAAATATAAATAAATAATAATGATATTAATGAAATGTGAATAAACAATAAAGTGCATAGGGTGCTGAATCCACTAAAAGTGCAATGTGCAATGTAATGTGAATCAAATCAAACCTGTGTCAGTGTGTGAGCCCTATTAGTCGTGGCTTCTGCTTAGTAAATTTGTTTCTAATAATTAGTTTAGTTCTCAGTGCCCTGGTTAGGTTGGTTTGCGCATTGGTTGCCCCCATTTACATATTTGCATTAGATCTTCATTACTTGTGCAGCAAATCATGAGGTATTTGGATTCCTTGAGAATAGGGCAATAGATATTGAGAATATTTTTGAGAAACCAGAAGAGAACCCAACAGGGAATATTGAAAATAGTTTTAGAAAAATGGGCCACCTGATGGAGAAAAAAATCATTGCTTGGTGGGATATTGCAACCCACGAGAAGTACATTAAGGATAGACTAATTCCAAGGAGATTAAGATGGTATGAGTGGTTTCAGTTCTTTAATGATAAAGGCCTTGAGTTATTGGTGTTGCTGATTAAAAGAAAACAACGAAAAATCAGAGCCTTGGATCGGACCATTTCAGAGTTAAAAACCAACTTGGAAAGTAGTAAGGAGCTACCTGAATTTATAGCCCTGTCCAAACAACTACAGCGGGACATGGAACAAAAGGACAAGGAAACAATTGCCCGGAAAAAAAGAAAATACCAGAGGGATATGAAAGATTATGAGGATGATCTAGTATTTAAAGCGGATGTTCCAGACCAAAAAAATATTAAAAGCCAGCAGCTACAAATACTGCAGCTGCTGACTTTTAATATAAGGACACTTACCTGTCCTGGAGTCCAGCGCCGTCCGCAGCAGAGCACGAGCGATCGCTCGTCACCCTGCTGCTCCCCCCTCCATCCACGCTGAGGGAACCAGGAAGTGAAGCGCTGCGGCTTCACTGCCCGGTTCCCTACGGCGCATGCGCGAGTCGCGCCGCGCCCGCCGATTGGCTCCCGCTGTGTGCTGGGAGCCGAGTGCTCCCAGCACACAACGGGGGGGCGACGGGATGTGACGCAATGCCCGTCTTTTTCCTGTGAATGTCGGGCCGGAAGTGGGTGCAAATACCTGTCTTTAGACAGGTCAAATGTGACACCGGAGGGGGGGAGGGTTCCGATCAGCTGGACTTCAGTTTAGGGTGGAGAACCGCTTTAAGTGGCAAAATAAATTAGAGGAATCTGGGACTGCCTCAAATAGGAGCTCGCCTGAACAGGATACAAAACAAAATACTACTAATGATAGAGAGAATAACCAGAATGCTAACACTATGGGGACTAATCAAGTGACTCAGGCCTTGTACACACGACGAGTTTCTCGGCAAAAATCAGCAAGAAACTTGCTGGGAGATATTTTTTGCTGAGGAAACCGGTCGTGTGTACATTTTTCGTCGAGGAAACTGTCGAGAAACTCGACGAGCCAAAAAGAGAGCATGTTCTCTATTTCCTTGACGGGAATGGAGAAAATTGGCTTGTCGAGTTTCTCGACAGCCTAACAAGGAACTCGACGAGGAAAACAATGTGTTTCGCCCGTCGAGTTCCTCGGTCGTGTGTACGAGGCCTAACACTCCGAATCAAAAGCCCAGAAAAAATGGGAACAATAATGGATGGAAACCTTTCTGGAAAAATAATTGACATAACCAAAACACTTATAATGCACCGAGACCATTCCAGCAGATGCCTAATAGGGGAAGATCACGAACACCTCCGTGGAGAAACCAAACTTACCAAAACGGAAATAATTATTATGAAAATCAAAGACGGGAAGATGAGTATTATCAACAGGAAGGCAGAAGAGGATTTTATGGTGGGTGTAATACAAACTGAAGTGATGGACGCCAGACACTTTTTGAATGCAAAGAGATTGGGCCAGATCCACGTACCTCAGCACATCTTTCCGTCCGGCGTAGCGTATCTCTGATACACTACGCCGCCGTAACTTACAGCGTATTTTCCTTATCCTGAAAGAATTTGCGCCGTAAGTTACGGCAGCGTAGTGTAACTTTGTCGGTGTAAGGGTGCGCAATTCAAATGGATGAGATGGGGGCGTGTTTTATGTTAATACGTCTTGACCCGACGTAATTGACCGTTTCTTTCAACGGCGCATGCGCCGTCCGTGGGGGTATCCCAGTGCGCATGCTCCCAATTAACCCGCAACAAGCCAATGCTTTTGACGTTAACGTAATTCTATGCAAAGCCCTATTCGCGAACGACTTACGCAAACGACATAAAAAAGTTTCAAAATTCGACGCGGGAACAACGTCCATACTTAACATTGAGTACGCCTCATATAGCAGGGGTAACTTTACGCCAAAAAAAGCCTTACAGAAACAACGTAAAAAAATGCGCCGGACGGACGTACGTTTGTGGATTCGCGTATCTAGCCAATTTTCATACTCGCTGCGGAAATCGTCGGAAGCGCCACCTAGCGGCCAGCGTAAATATGCACCTTAGATCCGACGGCGTACTAAGATGTACGCCATTCGGATCTAGCCCAGCTTCAGGCGTATCTTGTTTTGTGGATACAAAACAAAGATACGCCAGAGCAACCTAGCAGTTACGCGGCGTATCAATAGATACGCCAGCGTAACTGCTTTGTGGATCTGGCCCATCGTCTCTTTGAACAAGAACTGTGGGAGAGAGGGTTAGGGCCAGAACACCTTTAAGTAGATGTAAAGATATTTGGCAGACCCTGAGATTTCTATAGGTCGACAGCTATACACTACAGTGGAATTACAGTGAATTACTGTATGTTAATACATTCTGCACATGAATCTGTTCAGTATTTACAAGCTCGAGTCTGTGTGCACAACACTTACAGTATACAGTATGTAGAACTATTCTCATCAAACTTTGTATCCAGGAAAGCTTACAACTCAAGGTCTCCACCACATTCTATGCCCATTTAGTGAGACACCAATTATCCTACTTCTATGGAGAAGAAAACCCAAGCAAACAAGGATTGTTTTTTGATTGCCTGCTTCTCCTGTCAGAAGATACCAGTAGGTCAATTGTTGTCCCACCACAGAGTGTGGAGGAAACCCTGGGTTGGGTTCCTTGCAGATAAAGTTTCTTCTAGACCAGTGATGGCGAACCTTGGCACCCCAGATGTTTTGGAACTACATTTTCCATGATGCTCATGCACTCTGCAGTGTAGTAGAGCATCATGGGAAATGTAGTTCCAAAACATCTGGGGTGCCAAGGTTCGCCATCACTGTTCTAGACGGTAAACTCAAGATACAAAGATGCATGACACAACTGTCAGGCCTTGTACACACGTCCGAGGAACTCGACGTGCCAAACACATCGAGTTCCTCGTCGAGTTCAGTGTTGAAGCCGCCGAGGATCTCGGCGGGCCAACTTTCCTCATTGAACAACGAGGAAATAGAGAACATTTTCTCTATTTGGCCCGACGTTCCTCGTCGGCTTCCTCGCTGAAAAGTGTACACACGACTGAGTTTCTCGGCAGAATCCAACTCCGATCGAGTTTCTGGCTGAATTCTGCCGAGAAACTCGGTCGTGTGTACGAGGCCTTAGCCCTTTAACCTGTCATGCTGCCCCTTACATTTAGCTACAAAGCTTTCAGGGTTATAAGTATTTGACATGCTTATTGTCTTATGATTTATCAAAGACAGAATAAAGTAACTTTATTATTCCCTCAGTCTTCCCTACAACACTGATCTTGCTTAATTTTTGACAAATTCACCTTAAGCATTTTGCAGCATTGTGTTAGTACATACTGTATTTGTGTTGGGTTTACAGAATCTGAATGATATAATGGTCATGTCATAGGTGTGCGCAGTCTTTGGCATTAGGATGTGCACCCCAAAGCTCAAACACACTCTATCGATCACTCATGATGTTCATTTAGAAAAGGAAGGGGCCGGTAAATGGCATATTTACTGGCCCCTTCCCCCACTCATCCTAAAATATCCACAGCAACAACAGGTGGGAGAGGAGGGAAGTCGGCAGTGCTGTGGGGGGAAGGAGGGGGAGCCAGGTCAGTAGGGGGAATCTGTTTTGCACAGGGTGATTAGGGTGTGCCTGGGCACACCCTGTGCACACGCCTATGGGTCATGTGTACCTTTGGAAGAGGAACAGCATTGAATTAGACTTACGTTGAGTTTCTATGAGCTGCGGAGATATGATGGGATCTCAGCAGTCTGATGTCACATCTGCACCTTGCTGTGATTTTTAAGTTCTCCCTCTCAATACAAGATTTCCCAGGTTCTCTTTTTATCTCACAATGTATTCCTTGAGGATTTGTCCTGTGTGAATATTATCATCCGTATCCCAGGTGCTACAAAAATTATCATGTGTGTACTTTAATTCTAATTCCAATTATCATGCAGAGAACTAAAAAAATAACAGACTATATTTGTAACGTCTCTAGGGTCTACTTAACCTACAATGAATTAAACTGAATTATTTCATCCACCATAATCAAATCCCGTGAGTAAAGGATCTTTATATTTAAAATTTAGATGGGTGCCAGTAATTTTTTGTAAAGGTAAAATAAAATAAAATAAAAAATAAAATAAAAACAACAAACATGTCTATACACACCTGCTCTGTGTAATAGAATTTCATAGAGTGGCCCTGAACCTCCCTTTCTTGTGTCCCCATGGGAAGCCGCTTCCCTTCGGGGCTTTTGTGCGTACTCGTTCCCGAGTGCCGCTGCAGCATCGATTGACACAGACAGCGGGACTCGGCCCAGACCCTGCTCCCTAGTCACTGGCTTTGATTGACAGCACTGGGAGCCAATGGCTCTTGGTGCCCCAGCAAAGCCAGCAAGACCCAGAAGTGAGGGGAACGAAGAGCTGCAGACGTGCAGAGTGCTGGATTGAATAAGGGCTCAGGTGAAGGGGGGTAAAAGGGAGGTGAGGGGGGTGCAAATGCCTAATAGAGTTGGGCGAACGGTTCGAGCCAAGCAAACGTTTGGCCCGAACATCGCATGTTCGCCCGTTAGGTGAACACCCACATTCGCAGGACGCTCTGCAGGCACATGCAAGGTGCAAGGATTTGCCAAATAGGGCACAGAGCTCTGTCAGAGCCGTGATTGTACAAAGTGATGATGACTGTCCAATCAGGGCTCAGTGCTCATAGGCCCACCCCACACTATAAAATGTTCGTTCCCACAGGAAGCTTTTGCAGTGTGTTGTTGAAGTGGAGATTGATAGAGCAGGGCTCAGTTTGCTACCAGTGAGTTAGTGTGTTAACTCATTGTGACTCTGAGTGTAGAGTGTTAGTATAGTGTGTCAGTATAGTGTAGTGAGTATAGTGTAGTGAGTATAGTGTGTGAGCATAGTGTACTGAGTATAGTGTGTCAGTATAGTGTGAGTATAGTGTGTGAGTATAGTGTAGTGAGTATAGTATGTCAGTATAGAGTAATGAGTATAGTGTGTCAGTATAGTGTGAGTATAGTGTGTCAGTATAGTGTGAGTATAGTGTGTCAATATAGTATAGTGTGAGTATAGTGTGTCAGTATAGTTTAGTGTGACTATAGTGTGTCAGCATAGTATAGTGTGCCAGTATAGTGTGTCAGTATAGTGTAGTGAGTATAGTGTAGTGAGTATAGTGTAGTGAGTATAGTGTGTCAGTATAGTGTGAGTATAGTGTGTCAGTATAGTATAGTGTGTCAGTATAGTGTAGTGAGTATAGTGTGTCAGTATAGTGTGAGTATAGTGTGTCAGTATAGTATAGTGTGTCAGTATAGTGTGAGTATAGTGTGTCAGTATAGTATAGTATAGTATAGTATAGTGTGTTAGTATAGTATAGTGTGTCAGTATAGTATAGTGTGTCAGTATAGTATAGTATAGTATAGTGTGTCAGTATAGAGTAATGAGTATAGTGTGTCAGTATAGTGTAGTGAGTATAGTGTGTCAGTATAGTGTGCCAGTATAGTATAGTGTGTCAGTATAGTATAGTGTGTCAGTATAGTGTAGTGAGTATAGTGTGTCAGTATAATGTAGTGAGTATAGTGTGCAGGGCAGGACTTAGGGTGGTGGGGGCCCCTGGGCTTGAGTGTTGAAGGGGCCCCCTGGAGCCGTGAATTGGGGGGGATCGAAGTTGTTGAGCGGGGGGGGGGGCGAATTGAAGTTGTTGAGCGGGGGGGGAGCGCATTAAAGTTGTTGAGCGGGGGGGGGATTTTGCAGTTGTTGAGGGGGGGAGTGCCTCTCACCTGTGCCAACAGCCGGGGCCACAGACTGTCATTAGCCCGGCTGTCAGCTTTCTTCCCTTCAGCAGCCACAGTCCTCCACACACCACTCCGGTTCCTCCTGCTTCTGTGCTGCCTCCTCTTGCAGTGCGGGAAAATTAACCCTGCGGGAAGAAGCTGTCTGTGCGGGAAAGTCCCACAGAATCCGTGCGTGTTGGGAGGTATGCGCAGGGCCGCCATCAGGAATTTTGGGGCCCCTTGCACAGCTTAAGGCATGGGCCCCCTGAAGCAGAGAACCTAGGGGGGGTGGGGGTGCTGCCGCCGCCTGAAATTGAGAAGCGTGGGGGCTGCCGCAAATTGAGAAGCGGGGGGGCCTTTACAAAATAAAGAAGAAATAAAGAAGAAAACAAATATATATAAATATATGTAGCCATCCGGGGCCCTGGGGACCTCTGGGCCTTTTAATAAAAAGAAAAAAGAAACCTCTGGGCCCTTTAATAATAAAAAAAAAAAACATTTATAAAAAAATACATAAAAAAAGGGAGGTTGCCAAACCCGGGGGCCCTGGGGACCTCTGGGCCCCTGGGAACCTCTGGGCCTTTTAATAAAAAATAAACATTTATAAAAAAAATAAAAAAGGGGGGGTTGCCACATGGGGCCCTGGGGACCTCTGAGCCCTTTAATAAAAAAAAATATATATATATGTAAAAAAAAATGTAATTTTTTTTATAAAAAAATAAAAAAGGTGGGTTGCCATCCGGGGGCCCTGGAAACCCCTGGGCCCTTTAATAATAATAATATATATATATATATATATATATATATATATATATATATATATATATATATATATATATATATATATATATATATATATATACATATATATATATTATATATAAAAAATATATAAATTTTTATTTTTTTTTACAAAAAATAAATAAAAAAAAGGGGGGTTGCCGTCCGGGGCCCTGGAGACCCCTGGGCCCTTTAATAATAATAATAAAATATATATATATATATATATATATATATATATATATATATATATATATATATATAAAAATAAAAAATATATAAAAAAAAACATTTTTTTACAAAAAATAAATAAAAAAAAGGGGGGTTGCCGTCCGGGGCCCTGGGGGCCTCCGGACCCCTAAAAAAAAAAAAAAAAAAAAAAAAATTTTTTTTTTTTTTTTTTTTTTAAAGGGGGCCCCCTATTGGGTGGGGCCCCTGGGCTTGAGCCCAGTCAAGGCCAATGGTAAGTCCGGCCCTGATAGTGTGTCAGTATAGTGTGAGTATAGTGTGTCAGTATAGTATAGTGTGTCAGTATAGTGTGAGTATAGTGCGTCAGTATAGTTTAGTGTGACTATAGTGTGTCAGGAAAGTGTAGTGTCAGTGTAGTGTAGTGTGTCAGTATAGTGTGATTATAGTGTAGTGTCAGTGTAGTGTGTTGGTGTAGTACAGTTGTTAACACAGCGTTACATAACATGTAGTGCTGTATACCCCCCCCCCTTTTTCTTTGGCTTGCTGCATGTTTTATTTATTGTTTTTATTTTTTGTCCCCTGCCTGTCCCCTTTTTTTTGTCAGCAATTTTGAAGGGTGACATGTTGGGTATCTATTTACTCGACGTAACTTCATCTTTCATATTATGCAAAAACATTGGGCTAACTTTACTGTATTTGTTTTTTTTAAGCACAAAACTATTTTTTTTAAAACGCGTTCGAAAAATTGCTGCGCAAATACTGTGTGAGATAAAAAGTTGATGGTGATCCCTGCATGTTGGGCCTCTGTATGTGGCCATGCTGTGTAAAAGTCTCACACATGTGGTATCATTAATACTCGGGAGGAATAGCAGAATGTGTTTTGGCGTGTCATTTGTGGTATGCATATGCTGTGTGTGAGAAATAACCTGCTAATATGAACATTTTGAGGGGGAAAAAAAAGAAAAAAAAAATCTTGATTTTGCAAACAATTGTGGGAAAAAAAATGACAACTTCAAAAAACTCACCATGCCTCTTTCTAAATACCTTGGAATGTCTTATTTCCAAAAAGGGGTCATTTGGGGGGTATTTGTACTTTTCTGGCATGTTAGGGTCTCAAGAAATGAGATAGGCCGTCAGTACTTCAGGTGTGATCAATTTTTAGATATTGGCACCATAGCTTGTGGACTCTATAACTTTCACAAAGACCAATAAATATACACCAATTTGAACTTATTTTTACCAAAGATATGTAGCAGTATAAAATTTGGCCAAATTTTATGAAGAAAAATGATTTCTACATTTTATAACAGAAACGAGAATTTTTATTTATTTTTTTAGCGAATTTTCAGTCTTTTTTCTTTTATAGCGCAAAAAAGAAAACTGAGGTGATCAAATACCACCAAAAGAAAGCTCTATATGTGTGAAAAAAAGGACAACATTTTTTTAATATGGGTACAATGTTGTATGACTGAGTAATTGTCATTCAAATTGTGATAGCACCGAAAGCTGAAAATTTATCAGTTTAGCAAGGGGGTTTAAGTGCCCAGTGGTCAAGTGGTTAAAAAGTGTAATTTTGGCCGGAACACCACTTTAACATTATATTTAGTCCAAACAATAGGTTTCGATAGTTTATAAATCTGGAGTAAAGTCAGATTCAACCAGAGGGGGGCATTTGGAGAAGTTGCTACTCTAATGTTCGCATCTAAGGCCCGCCTCCCAAGCTGGAATAGTAGTAAGGATTGAGGGGTCAAATGATAGGAGGCCAGAGGACCTCTAAATAAAATAAACTTTAGGGCTTCTATAGGTTCTACTACTGCAGCTTCCAACTAAGTGGAAGGGTTGGATAAGTATGACCATGCGGCTGTCACCAGCTGAATAGCCAAAAATACTTATAGAGATCTGGAAAAGCTAGATCTCCCTGAGTACAGGGGCGCATCAGGGTGGTCAACTTATATCTAGGATTTTTTGAACCGTAAAAAAACAGGAAATAATTGGGTCTTACAAAAAACGATCTTGGGATCCACTGGGGAGAATGTCTAAAGAAATATGTACATTTTGGAACAATTTTCAGTTTCAAAAGATGAATGCGTCCCAATAAGGATAACGGTAAAGATTCCCATGCCTTCAATTTTGGCTGTATGTCGTTTAGGACCGGGGTCAAATTCAAAGAATTCTGAGGCCCGACACGATATGACTACTCCTAGGTACTTATTTGGACTGGTGGAGGAAGTGGTTCTAACAAGAGCACTGAGAACATTACTTACTATCCTATTGTTTTACGGTAAAAAAGCCATACTGCTTAAATGGAAAGATGCAAGAGCCCCTGGTATGATATTATGGAAAGGGTTGGTAAACTCAATGTTGCCTTTGTCACGTTGTGTCTGGGATTTGATCCCAGGGCCTGGTATTCATTTTCGGTTTACCTATGTCCTGAACCACCAGTGAACTGGCTTCATGTTAGAATCCTAGTTATGTTCTTTTTCACAAGTGGCGATGTTTGCTCCACCCTGGGACCAGCTGTCAGCAGTCTTCTTATTAGTGTCCCTATATATTCCCACTTCCCCTTCCTGTCCGTGCCTTAGGATAGGTTCCCTTTATGCTGTTTGTGGATGCTCTTAGCTCTGGTTACATTCTTGGCTCGTTCTTGATCTCGGTTCTCGGATTATCCCTTGTACTTTTGCTTGTCTCGTTGCTGACCCCGCCTGGCTCGTTCTTGACTACGATTCCTGGATTTTCCCTTAGACCTGGTATACCTTGCTGCCGACCCTACCTGACTTGTTCTGACTGTGTTCTTGGATCGTCCTATTTCCTCCTGGGTTCCTGTCTACAGCCTTCCAACCGTGAGTTGTCGCTGGGGGTTGTGGTTAGACTACCTGCACCTGCCTTTTGCGGTTCCTTATTTTCTGGCTGCAGGAGATCTCATCTGTCCCTCCACCTGACACCGGGATAACAGGACTACCGGTCAAGAAAGTGGAGGCATGGTTGTAGTCTCCTGGAAGACCTGACAGCCTTATTATAAAGCCACATATAAGGCTAGGGGATGTGGGAAAAAATTTGACAGAGTGTGGAAGGCCTGGTATAACTCTGACAGCACAGTGGGCTAAGGTTGAACTTCCTGGGGTACCTCATTAATCCAAGGAGATACCGAGGTTTGGGGATACAGGAAACAAGTAGGGGAGATGTGGTATAGTCTATATTGTCTAGTTAAAATACATGGTAACTGAATCCTAGTATGCTGAAGATTTACTCAATGGTGACTAGGAGGTGGAATGACCACCTGGATAGGAAATAATGTTTATACGCAAAGTACAACAAGCCCACACTGCTGAGCTGTGACAAAGGGGGGCAGGGAGGGAAGACGGGGGGGGGTTACCAAGAGTTAGTTGACTATGTTAGTCAGGATAAGAATGTTGGGCCCTGCGTGGCCACTGTTTTCAGGTGACTGTCAGGTTGACATAACCCAGATGTTGTATGTCTTATTGAAAAAAAAGTAAAAAAAAAACTGCACTGTCTGCCCCCATGTTGTAAAACGCTGCACAAACTGTTGGCGCTATATAAATCCTGTATAATAATACAATTTTAGGTTTGCTAATGTGGCAGTAGAATCTCGGCACATTTTTCAAGAAATTATTTCACTTTTTTAGTAGTATACTGTAGTAAGGAATACTTTTTCATGACTGTAAGCTGTAAAGAAATGGTCACTAAACCTTCCTCCCTGGGTGAGCATAAGTGCACCAGAGAGGGAGGACCCGGCATGTGAGGTCGGCCTCAGACTCACTTATGTTCTTATGATAAAAATTGCTATTGGTTAGCCATTGAGTGTGATTCAGTTAACTCTCCAATAACCACCCACTGCAGTCACAATGTAAGAGGGAGTAGACACAACCTTGCTCCAAATCCCGGGATTTTATATACTGTATAGAGACTAGGCATCCATCCTTATTAATACAATAGTTTTTATTGAGAAAAAAAAGAATAACATGTACATAGAAAACACAAATAGTCATGTATAAAGAGCATCAAATGAAACAAAATACACAGTAAGCTCACATGAAAAAAAAAGGAAAGTAATGAAAAAAAAAAAAATCCAATCTAGGAGAGATAAACTCAATCCAGTTTGCAAATACTTATATATCACAAGGCAGAGAATCAAGATCAAAGGGACCACCGGGCGAGGGGGACCACTCCCAGGCACCCCCATGGGAACACACTGTGCCCAGAAAGGGGATGAGCCCCCCCAACCCCGCCAGCCCTCCCGAGCCAGGCATCATAAGAACAGGAAAACAGTATAAATAACTAGGTACATTCTAGGGTACTGCCAAAAGTAGTTCACATTGACATTGAATTAAAATTAACAAGAATGAAATAGGGATCTCCACACGGACCAATTAGATTCAAAGTATTGCCATCTCTATTCGCCAAAATGTTTTCATACTCAGCAATCACATTTACCTTAGATATAACCTCACTTAAAGGAACACTAAAGGCAAAAATGTTTTTTTTTTTTTTTAAATAACAAACCTGTTATACTTACCTCCACTGTGCAGCTCGTTTTGCACAGGGTGTCCCCGAGTCCCATCTTCTGGGGTCCCTCGGCGGCTGTCTCGGCTCCTCCTCGCAAAAGCTTTCCACCTTCATGTGAGCGAGCTCGCATGGTGGAAAGCTTTTGCGGGCGCGCTCCCGTGATACAGCGGCAAGCAATGGCCGCCGACTGTATCACTCGGCCCCGCCCTTGGCGCGACGCGTCATTGGATGTGATTGACAGCATCACCAGCCAATGGCTGCGCTGCTATCAATCCGTCCAGCCTAGCCAATCAACGGCCAGGCTGGGAACCAAAGAGGATCACGAGGACGCGCGCGGGACTTTCGAGGGGTAAGGTAAGTAAAACGGGGGTTCAGGGGGGCTGGTACCGTCGAATGTTTTTTCACCTTAATGCATAGGATGCATTAAGGTGAAAAAACATTTACCTTTACAACCCCTTTAAGCTTGGAGCAACTGGAGATTTCCAACCAAACATAATTGCAGACCGAGCTGCCAACAGAATAGTAGTAGTTATAGGCCTAGCAGCGGGAGGAAGGTCGGATACATTGATGCTCAGAATTGCCTGCTCAACATTTGGTTTAACAAAAAGTCCTGTCAACTTAGAAATTAACCTAAAGACTTCTACCCAAAAATTCTTCAACAGATTACAAGACCAAACCACATGGGTCAGGGTACCAACCTGACCACAACCTCTCCAACATAGGTTTGAATTATCTTTTGAAAATTTTGCTACTATGTAGGGGGTAAAATACCATCTATGCCTAAGCTTTTGAGCCAATTCCCCAAAGTTTGAACATATCGTAAACTGGAGGTGATATTTGATTGCTCTTTTTCATTGGCGTTGGCTATGACCTGATTAAGGGCCACGCCCCGACACGCGTAGTCATGACTGCAGCCTAATACATTTTTTCACCTTCCTCCGTCTCACTACCTTCAGCCCAGCTGTCCCTTGTAGCTGCCAGCCTAGCTTCCAGCAGAGCTCCCACATTGGTCGGCGTGAGCCTGTTGCCACCTTCGGATCCAAGCCTCGTTTTGTTTTTTACTTCCTGGTGCCGTTCTGACGTCACGCCCAGGAAGCCTCAGCTGACACGGGAGCACACCCAGACTGTGCATCGGGATCCACTGACGGACGCATTGGGCTGTTATCAGCTCTGTCCTGTCATCTCTCCACCTCCATTTGGATTAGCTTCTCCCCCTCCTTTCCACCGTGAGCAGAGTACAGCGATCCCACGTGACTTTCATCCTTTGCAGCATGCCCCCCTGTCATCTGGCGTCCTGCACGCTGCACAAGGTACTATCCACTACTAAGCCTTTTTGACTGTTATTGTTCCATCCAAACTACGGAGATATGCTGGCTGACTGTTAATTTTCCATTCTGGCTATGGAGGAATGCTGTGATAATTTTAAATGTTTCTATGGCAATAAATTTGACATTTTACCGATTATCTATTGCCTTAATATCGATGCCCTTAATTTTTTCAGCGCTCTACATATGGGGCTAGATTCAGAAAGAATTTACGCCGGCGTATCTATTGATAGAAAGTAGATACGCCGGCGCATATTTGAATTTATGCGGCGTACTGTATGAATAGATACGCCGCATAAATTCAAATATGCGCCGGCGTATCTACTTTCTGTATTCAGAAAGCAAGATACGCCAAAATTTGGCTAAGATCCGACTGGCGTAAGTCTCTTACGCCGTCGTATCTTAGTTGCATATTTACGCTGGCCGCTAGGTGGCGCTTCCGTCGATTTACACAAGGAATATGCTAATTAGGTATATACGCAGATTCACAAACCTACGTACGCCCGGCGCATTTTTTTACGTCGTTTACGTTAGGCTTTTTCCGGTGTAAGGTTACTCCTGCTATATGAGGCGTACGCAATGTTAAGTATGGACGTCGCTCCCGCGTCAAATTTTGAAATGTTTAAGTCGTTTGCGTAAGTCGTTCGCGAATAGGGCTGTACGTAAGTTACGTTCACGTCTAAAGCATTGACGATTTGCGTGCGCCGTTCGTATAAAAACGTCAAATACGTGGGGTCACAGTAAATTTAAATAAAACACGCCCACATCATCCAAATTTGAATTAGGCGGGCTTACGCCAGACCACATACGTTACCCCACCATAACTTAGGGCGCAAGTTATTTCTGAATACGGAACTTGCTCCCTAATTTACGGCGGCGGAACGTATCGGAGATACGTTACGCCAGCACAACATTACGCAGGGCTATCTGAATCTAGCCCAAAGTCTCTCTGTTTGCACATGTTTTCATCACATCACTCCTGATGTGTTTACCATATAGCTGCTGATTGTGGTTGGGCAGGACTTTCTACACCTTGTAGTCCAATTTCCGTTCACTACATACATCCCTGTCATTTGGCGCCAGACTTTTTTTGTTGATTTGAAATTATATTAATGGTCTTTTTTTTCCTGTTAAAATAACAAATACGGAATACTACCTGCTCTGTACAAGGGTTTTGCACAAAGCAGCCCTGATCCTCCTCCTCCTCTTGGGTCACTGGGGATACTAGCTCCTTCCCACCCAACGAATGCCTTCATAACAAGCTGATTGATATGAGGGATTGTGTGTGTTTGCTCCCAAACCCTGCTCTGTGTGTCCATAAAAAAAGTTAAATTAGTGCAGCGCAATAAGTAAATCCATAAACATATATAAAGAAGTGAATGGATTCTCAAAAATGTAAGGCGAAGACACCTCATGAAGAAAAGCAATTAAAATGCACCGAATGTCCTAAATGTGACTGTTCCTCCACCAAGTCAATATTCTTACCAGATGTGGTGGACCTCTGAATGAACAGAAGGTCTAATACGCTTGTATCCGCAGATGGGATGAGGGCAGTCAGTACAACAATGGAACCGGATGATCCAGAGCGGGATGTGTTATATGAAAATAATAATAAAGATGATCTAAGTTAAAAAACAAAAAACAGGAAACAAAAAAAGTTTAAAAGAGATGTCTTAGACTATAAGAACAACAGAGTCTACAAATGGCAAGCAGAGGATGAATGCCCCTTAGACGATAATTCAGAAGATGAATCTTCAAGTGAAGACTTGGAAGATTTAGAAATAGATAGACCAATTTTAAGATTTGAAACATCGCCTGAACCAGAACTCAGGACATCTGACCATTTCAGCCCATATCCCAGAGGTCGAAGGGATCAAACACGTAATCATGGACCAGATAGAACCTATAATCGCCCTCAATATACCCCTAGAAGACAAAGGTCCCCCAATACTAGAAATGGGGGTTGGAGACGGAACTCCCCACAAAGAGATCAACGGGGATACAGGGGTTTTCCCAGGGGTGGTCCCAACCAAAGACCCCCGGCAAGACGATCATCAAGAATCACCTACAGAAACCCCCGTTGGGGAGGCCAACCATGGAACAGGGGATCCGCCCCCGGATGGGAAACTACACCCCGAGACAGGGACAGAGGACAAGAACCCCAAGAACAACATCAACATTGGAGTCAGAACATCAATGGCAGAACCGGGAGAGCTCAAGATTGGGAGAGGAACAACCCAACATCAGAATGGCAACAAGAAAGAGGAGACAACCCAGAGGCAAGAGAGGGGGGAAGAAGAAAACGCCAAAGAGAGTTTTAGGTGAAGGCATTTATAATCTCACCAATGTTACCTTCACGGATGAAGAATGGCAAGCTTTGGATCTTGGTCTTAAATTTGCACCTACAAAAGCCTTAGATAAATTTGACACCTATATCAACTTGCAAAAATTTATGAGGAAATTAAATTTGAAAAAACATTTTGCTTTAAATGAAGATACACCTATACAGGCTTTTTCACAATACACTCACACCACGTTGAAAAATAAATCGGTATACAACCCCAAAACACCAGGGAACCAATGTTTAATTGCTTTTAGAAAGATGGTCGAAAAAGATATTGAAAAAATGGAAAGAAAACAACATAAGGGAAACAAAAATATCTGGAAAACCATTAAACAAATCGGGAAGAAGAAAGGAGTAGTCATAAGACCTGCGGATAAGGGAGGAGGACTGGTCATACTAACAAAAGCTGACTACGAATCAGAAATGGAGAACCTGTTACGGGTACCAGACACTTATGTAAAGTTAAAGAAGAATCCTGCATATGTTTACAAGAAACAACTTTTAAAATTTGTCAATAAAGGTAAAACCATAGGAATTTTAAACAAAAAGGAGGCAACCTATCTTATCTCGGAATCCACAAAGACTCCGGTCATCTATCTAGTGCCCAAAATACACAAGAGATTAGTTAAACCACCCGGAAGACCTATTGTAAGTGGTATAAATTCCATATTCTCACGTCTAGGTGAATATTTGGATCAGTTCCTCAAACCACTAGTTGCCAAAGGAAGGTCACACTTAAAAGATGGCACACAACTAATAATGGAACTCCAAAATATTGCCAATACAGACAATCTAATACTGGCAACCATAGACGTTGATTCCCTCTACACGAGTATTAGACAACCGGATGGCCTTAAGGGAGTCGAAGTGGCATTACACAATCATACCACAATGAAGCAAGAACAAATCTCGTTTATTTTGGAAGGCCTCAAGATGGCTATGATGAACAACCATTTCTGGTATAAAAATGACTTCTATGTACAAAAGAAAGGAGTCGCGATGGGGGCTCGCTACGCTCCGAGCGTGGCGAACCTCTTCATGGACATGTGGGAAGCCGAATATATATACAGTCTTGATATACCACAACTCAGGCTGTATAGACGTTATATAGACGATCTGATGATTCTATGGGAGGGAACACCAGAGTCTCTGGACAATTTTATAAAACAACTGAATGACAATAGGTTTGGAATCACCTTTACAGGAAAATGGGACACACAAACCATCGACTATCTAGACCTACAGATCTTCAAACACAATGGCATATTGGCCACCAAAACCTTCTTCAAGAAGACGGATAGGAATGGTTATATACCAGTATCCAGCTGCCATCACCCAAAGTGGACAGGAAACATTCCGAAAGGACAGCTACTCCGTATCAGAAGAAATTGCCATCGAATAGAGGATTACGATCTGCAGGCTGATATGTTAGTCAAAAAGTTCCTGGAAAAGGGTTACAAACTAGAAGTGCTAATGAAATTAAAAACGCTAATAGGTGATATGGACAGGGGAGCAATGTTCAAAAAGAAACCACCAAAAACTAATTCCGGGATGGATATAGCCTTTATTACAGGGTATAGTCACCAATACCATGACCTGGAAAAAATCTTTAATAAATATTGGCCAATCCTGAGAGAAGATAGAACTTTAGCCACATTATTACCCCAACGTCCCAAATTCATCTACCGCAAAGCACCTACCCTTAGGACGCATCTTGTCCATAATGTTCTAGACCCTCCAAAACAAGTAAACATTTGCCCAGAGCTCAAAGGTTTTTACCGATGTCAGAGATGCTTGCCCTGTAGAACCAACAGACCGCAACCCCGAAGGAAAACCAGCTTCAAATCGCACGTGAACAATAAGGAATTCCAGATCAAAGAATTGATCACTTGTAACAGCACACATGTGATATATGTTATAGAGTGCCCGTGCCGGTTACAATATGTTGGCAGAACCACCAGACCCTTACGAGTAAGAATACGGGAACATATCGCTAATATCAGAAATGGTTTTCCCAAACATAGTCTTTCCAGACATTTTGATGAAAAACACCACAGAGACCCTTCATGCCTGACTTTTTTCGGTATTGACATTATAAAGGACCATTGGAGGGGGGGAAACAAAAGAATTCAGGTCTCCCAGAACGAGACCCGCTGGATACACAGGTTGGGGTCGCTAGCACCTGGCGGCCTCAACCTGGATATCGATTTAAATTGCTTCATTTCAAACTTTTAAGAAAATGACATATCACCTTGAAAACAAGAAACAGATGAGCCAACCTCAAAACTTGATTGCTATCTCTACCACTGCAATATTCCCTATACTTGGGTTTATTTTAGTACCTTTATGTTGAACAAGTAAGATAAATGTTGTCCAAAAGCTTATAAGATAAATATTTCATGATCAGGCACAGACCTTAAATACCTGAACTCACATCCCAATATCTGTGACAATATGTCTATGACTAACATTGATGATATTTTTACACCATACAATGAATAATAATCAACACTCAATATGCTGTTATGTTAACATGAGCTTTCACTTTTTACACTATTGAATTATCATCCTAAACACAACTTAACAAATGATTGACACTATATAGACCTATGACCTAATATACAAATAATGTCTATAACTATGGACATTGAAATATGTAGTGTCAGTTCACTCCCTGACTCATTCTCGTTTAGAAATATATTATTTAAGGCCTTCTGAACATTTTGAAAAAAAATTTAAAATTTTTTTTTTTTTGGAACAATACCGGATTCCACACCCACTAGTAACTCTTATCATCCTTGGGGTCACATAGGGCTCTACATATATAGCCCAGAATTCTAGAGACTGATATCGCATACAAAAAGAGAAAAAACATTATTATTATTTTTTCTTAGCCGTTTGAGCTGCAATGTGATATCCTCTCCCAGACAGTACAATGGTACATTATATTTATAGACTGCTTTTTGGATAGGTCTCCTAGACCTCAATACCCATGGGAACCTTGGACTTGACTACTGCAGTCTACATACTACTCCCCTAAAAAATAAAAAATATAGATTCGCCTCTTTTTCAGACCAGTACGGTTAATATACTAAGCCTATGTTTAAAAATTGAACTAATACACCATAGTGGATGTTTATCTGGGGCCCTGACTATGAGGGACCTCAGAGGCACCCTTCTCAAGAGTTGTTATTGGACGTTCTTGAAATTGAATTTCATATAATTATCATTCACCCAGCACATTAATACCACTTTCTTCTTTGAGGGTTAATAATAAAAATGCCACATTGGGGTTTTATGCGTTTGTAGACGGATACTGTACCTGGAAACCCATTTTTGGCATTCTTTAGTCATAACGAGATACCCTCTCCTAGTTAGTACAACAGCTTCATGCACATGCTAACTGGTCCTGAAATATATTTTCTTTGGACCTTTTTATAGTAAACGCATATGGGCATAAAAATTGAAGATATACAACCCATTTAAACATCATATACTAATTAACATATATCCTTTCCCAGATAGTATAATGGCAAAACATTTTTCCTTTGACCAATTATAATAGGGTCTTCTACCAATATATTCTTATAATTCATTTTCATACAGGTTTTACTATTTGGAATCCTTTGACCTCACATATATCGGATTGTCCTGGGAATTAATTATATTCACTTATATTTTCATAAATATTTCCTTTGTAAATTAACACCTATTTAAAACTTAGCCAGGAGTATCGTTCTATGAGATTTAACTCCAAACTTACTGGTATAAGGTTTATTCACCCTTCGAACAACAGCTAATAGCATATACATTTCACATAAGACTAGAATTTGGGGATACGTCTAAGTTTTGACATTGACCTATTTTTAGATATAATATGCTTACTTCCTTTTTTGTTCCTGAGACAAAATTATACAGCAATACTATCGGATAGAGATTAATGCATAAATGAACTTTTGTTTCACTTGTATTTCACGGCCGCAGCATATGTATATCCCGTCCCCAATATTAGATGGCCAAGGGGTTAAATTACATCCAGGCATGCTATTTCCCTTGATTGATAACACCAATCAAAATTAATCCTCCCACAATCTGGGGGCGGGACACATCTGAAGCAGCTATATGAACCTTCAACGTATGAAGTCTGTCATCGCCTTTGAGAACGTCAAATGACGAAACGCATCAGGTGACCTAGACAGACGCTCATACACTCGCTCACACACTGCCTGTCAGCACGCTATCTGCCTCAGCTGATCACTGCTCTAGTACATACGGGCGCCAAGGGAGGATTTCAAATTGGCTATCCCAGCAGTGAAGCAACTACTAACAGCGGAGAGCAGAGTGCTAGGGCAACTTGTGGCTCTTTGTTTTTTCTTTTTCTTTTAATTATTCAATTTTTTTATTCTGTGCTTGTTTTTAAATACATTGCTCGTTGGAACTCCCTTTGCGCAGGGATCCACTTGGACATTTTATTCCAACTGATCAACAATTGTTTACCCTTTTTTTAAATAAATTACTTTGTTGGGTATATCCTAACACTATCAAAACGTATTACACTATGCGTTCCTTCTTTTTATTTTTTACTTAATGAATGATCCCACGTGAGCATCTGAAAAACCATTTCAAGCACCCCGTGATCCCTGGAATAAGGAGACACTCGAGGACTGATCGCAGGAAACCATCATCTTGCAGGTATCGAGGTACCACCACCACCCGCTTTTTGCCCCCTGGGGGGTGACGACATCTGGTGAGTGGGGACCCATGTGGGGAAGCACTGCTGTCACTATTATTTCAAAGCACATTAATGGCACTTCAAGTCACCAGCTAATTGAGGGTTAACCCGATTGAAGAAACGTTAACCTATGACTGTCTTATTTTGTTTAATAATTGTGTTGGCCTTTAAGCCTTTGGAGTAATCCTTCACTTTTACCTATTTTTTTCACTGAAGTTGCAAAGAATAATTGTATATATATGAATTTTTTTTATCATTCATATATTTCTACTTATTAACTTTTACACATTGGATTTTTTTTGTGAGGACTTGCACTAACTCTCAATTTCCTCGCAATACTTGTTGCACTATTTGTATTGATACCCTTTTTTTCCTTGCTACTAAATGTTGCAATATAATATTATTATTTCTAATGGTAGTAGACACCTAAAATAAGAACACATTTTATATATTCACTATACAGGGCGGTTAGTGCCCCTTTGTTACCTCGCCACAACACAGAGGACATCTAATATATACATATATATATACACATTCTAGCTCATTAGAATTGTTTTTTTTTTTAAAAAGCACTTCTCACCATTCACCTGCGATTATTACCTGCCCCCTGAGATCGGTGTTTTTACCTCATAGAAGGTGTATATTTATTCCAGCTTTGTTTTGTTTTATTTTGTTTCTGGCAACTAGAAACATTTATATCTCTAAGTGACAATATATTTTAATCAGCTGTCTATTGGATAACATAGACCATTAGGCATCTGAATAATAGATCCTACAATAGGACACTCCCACACTAATCCTCTCTGACAAAGTTTTACTATTGCCATCATCAAATAGGGTATCTGAAGGATCGTGCTTCCTATTAAGGAGGTCCATCGGATTGGATCTTTCCTGTTAACAGATTACCCAACACCTGTGAACACACAGAAACTCGGAACACCTAAGGGTGACCCATTTTGCAGCGCCATTATCCCAATCTTTTCTACATCTTTTTTGATCTCATCACTGAGGTTTTTTAGGGAGGCAGCAGCATCTAATTTACATCCTAAGCGCGGATCCCTTCCTATTTTTCAAAGATGATCTAAGTTAAGATCGTTTTATTTGAAGTAATCCACAATATAAAAACTTGAATGGCCATACAATAAACGATATGAATATCGGTATGGAGGCTGAGAAAACTGGCCCTAAAAAGCAGCAGTAAAAACACAGCGGTGTGTTATGCTGCGTACACACAACTGTTTAAGGGTCTAGAAAAAACTTTTTTTTTCAACCCGATCATTAAAACGGCCTTGTCTACACACGATTGTGAAAAAAAAATGCTCTAGCAAAGCGCGGTAAAGTACAACACGTACAACGGCACTATCAAGGGGAATTTCCATTCGGATGGCGCCATCCTTTAGGCTGCTTTAGCTGATTTTTTGTTAGTAAAAGACAATTTGCGCTTTTCTGTCTGTTACAGCGTGATGAATGTGCTTACTCCATTACGAACGCTACTTTTACCAGAACGAGCACTCCCGTCTCATAACTAACTTCTGAGCATGCGTAGATTTTTCACATCGTTAAAACCCACACACGACCATTTTTTACAACCTTAAAAACTACAACGCTAAAAACGTTGTGAAAAAATAGAGCATGTTCGAAATTTTTTGGGGTAATTTTTTAGAACCCGAAAAATGCTATGAAGCCCACACATGATCGTTTTTAATGACATAAAAAAAACCATAATTTTTTAGAACCCGAAAAATGATCGTGTGTACGCGGCATGACACTTTGTTCAGCTAAATGATCCTTCCTTTTATTGCTCTGGGCATATAGCCTTTTTTATTGTAAAGCATGAGTCATTGTTTGCATGAGCATCATCACAGTGTAGTTTGTGTTGTCATTCATGGATTGGGTGATTCCTTATCTAAGGGTCTTCTAGCCAGATCCATCCGGGTTTATCCAGTCTTTTGGAGGCCTCGGAAAGGTGGGAGGGGGGTTTAATCAGCATTTTGAGTAAGGAGATTTTAGCATATACAGTCCTGATCAAAAGTTTAAGACCACTTGAAAAATGGCAAAAAATCATATTTTACATTGTTGGATCTTAACAAGGTTCCAAGTATAGCTTCAACATGCAACAAGAAGAAATGAGAGTGAGACAAAACATTTTTTAAGCATTCAATTAATTGAAAATAACGAATAAACTGAAACAGTCTGTTTTTCAGCTGATCAAAAGTTTAGGACCACATGCCTTTAAAAGGCCAAATCTGTGCAAAGATGTGGATTCGTTGTCATTTTCTGTCAGGTAGTCACACGTTGTGATGGCAAAGGCAAAAAAACTCTCCCTTTTTGAACGTGGTTGGGTTGCTGAACTGCATAAGCAGGGTCTCTCATCAAGACACTGGACGATCCTCGACCCAAATTAAGGTCCTTACTGGTGCTGACTGCAGCCCCATACCCATCAGACGGCATCTGAGACTGAAGGGCTTCAAAAACAAAAAACGTCTTCAAAAACCTTGTCTCCTTGAACGCCACAGAACTGCTCGTTTGGACTTTGCAAGAGAGCACCAAAGATGGGACATTCAAAGGAGGAAGAAAGTTTTATTCTCTGATGAGAAAAAATGTAACCTTGATGGTCCTGATGGTTTCCAACGTTACTGGCATTAAAAGCAGATCCCACCTGAGATGTTTTCTACGCGCCACAGTGGAGGGGGCGCCATAATGGTCTGGGGTGCTTTTTCCTTCAGTGGAACAATGGAGCTTCAGGAAGTGCAGGGGCGTCAAACGGCCGCTGGCTATGTCCAGATGTTGCAGAGAGCATTCCTCATGACTGAGGGCCCTCGTCTGTGTGGTAACGACTGGATTTTTCAACAGGACAACGCTACAGTACACAATGCCCGCAGGACAAGAGACTTCTTCCAGGAGAATAACATCACTCTTTTGGCCCATCCTGCGTGTTCCCTTGATCTAAATCCAATTGAGAACCTTTGGGGATGGATGGCAAGGGAAGTTTACAAAAATGGACAACAGTTCCAGACAGTAGATGGCCTTCATGCGGCTGTCTTCACCACTTGGAGAAATGTTCCCACTCACCTCATGGAAACGCTTGCATCAAGCATGCCGAAACACATTTTTGAAGTGATCAACAATAACGGCGGAGCTACTCATTACTGAGTTCATGTTTGGAAGTTGGATTTCTGTTTTGGGGGGTTTAGGGATTTTTTGGAGGTGTGGTTCTAAACTTTTGATCAGCTGAAAAACAGCCTGTTTCAGTTTATTCGTTGTTTTCATTAAATTTAATGCTCAAAAAGTGTTTTGTCTCTCTCTCATTTCTTGTTGCATGTTGAAGCTCTACTTGGAACCTTGTTAAGATCCAACAATGTAAAATATGATTTTTTGCCATTTTTCAAGTGGTCTTAAACTTTTTATCAGGACTTTATATGTACATAGTAGAAATAGTCATTTAATTCGAGTATTAAACAATCCATAATAATGTCTGTGGGCCAGATTCACAGAGATCGGCGTTTATCTCTGTGCAGGAGTAGCGCATCTCATATGCGCTACGCCGACGTAACATAGAGAGGCAAGTACAGTATTCACAAAGCACTTGCTCCCTAAGTTACAGTGGCGTAACGTAAATGGGCCAGCGTAAGCCCGCATAATTCAAAGTAGGCTGGTAGTGGGCGTGTTGTATTATAATGAATTGTGACCCCATGTAAATGAAGCGCCGTATGAACGGCGCATGCGCGCGCATGCTCAGAATCAAATTGAATTTACGCCCTAAGGTACGACGGCTCAATGGCAACAACGTGAACGTAACCTACGCCCAGCCCCATTCACGTACGACTTACGTAAACGACGTAAAAATATACACTTGTTCCGACGTCCATACTTTGCATTACCTACGCCTCATATAGCAGGGGTAACTTTACGCCGGACGTAAGCCTTACGTAAACGGTGTAGCTAAATCAGACGGGCGCAAGTACGTTTGTGAATCTGCGTATCTAGGTCAATTGCATAATCGACGCGTAAATCTACGGAAGCGCCCCTAGCGGCCAGCGTAAATATGCAAGATACGACGGCGTAGGAGACTTACGCCGGTTGTATCTTGGCAAAATTCAGGCGTATCTTGTTCCCTGAATAGGGCGCATAGATACGACGGCGCATCACAGAACTTACGCCGCGTATCAATAGATACGTCGACGTAAGTTGTCTGTGAATCCAGCCCAGTGTGTTTATTTAATTGGAGCTGCTTTCAAAATATGGGTGGAGGCATGCCATCGTTCATTATATATTCAAGTTGGATTTGGAGTCGTGTTTTCATTACGTGTACATATCATTTTTGTTTTTTTGAGTTGCTCCTTTATTACAACTTAAATAAAATCATTGGATTAAAAAGGCACAAAATTAAACGCTGATTGTTTCAATTTTCACACTTGCAACTTTTCAACTAAGAACAAATTCTTGATGTTTGCTCATGTCTGAATTCACTATAAACATTAAAAAATAAAACATGAAGAAAATTGAAGCAACCAGTTTGTTCTTTAATATTTAAAGCTGTGTGTTTTTGAGTTTGATGGCAAATATGAGCAAGGCTTTCTTGATCTCCTGGTTCCTGAGGCTGTAGATAATGGGATTCATCAGTGGTGTCACCACAGTGTACAGCAAAGACCTATATTTGTTCATGCTCGCTGTGCTTTCATCTCCTGGTACCATGAATTCGGTGATCAAAGTTCCATAATAGACACAGACAGTAGCCAGGTGGGAGCTACATGTGGAGAAGGCTTTTCTGCGACCATAAGCAGAAGATATCTTAAGGATGATGAAGAAAATGTACATGTAGGTTATTAATATGAAAGAGAACGGGCAAAATATCACAAATACTGAAAGTATAAAGTCTTGTAGCATCAAACTGGATGTGTCTGAGGTGGACAGCTCCACGACTGGTCCAAAATCACAGAAAAAATTATCAATATAATTAATTCCACAGAAGTTAAATCGAACCAGCACCATTATTTCATATGATGTTACCAGGGTAACTAAGAACCAGGAGCCAAGAACCAACTGGAGACAAACACAAGGGTTCATAAGCAAAGCATAATGCAAGGGTTTGCAAACAGCCAAGTATCGATCATAGGACATAACAGCGATCAGAAAACATTGCACAAATCCAAAAATGCCAAAGGCATACAACTGAGTAATGCATCCAACAAATGATAGTCTTCCTTCCTCAATGAATATAATATCCAGCATCATGGGGACAACACTGGTGGTCAGCAGGACATCTGCTGTGGCCAAGTGCTTTAGAAAGAAGAACATCGGGAGTTTAAGATGATCAACAGTTGTTACTAAAATGATAATTAGAAGGTTTCCACCGAGTATGATAAGGTAGGTTACAAGAAACACAATAAATAACAGAGATTTATATTTGGCCAGGCCATGGAACCCAAGTAAACGAATCTGTGTGACCTGAGTCTGATTGACCTCACACATTTTTTGGACATAGAAAATTAACTACCGGATATATGTAAAAGGAAATACCAAACCTGCGCTATAAACCAACATGTGAAAAAATAAACTGTGGAAAGTATCTTAAATGAAAAATATGTAACGATATGGATACCACACTAAGTGCATAAGTGGGAATATAAAACATATGACATAAAGATTCCAGTTGCCGACAATGGAAATGGCAGCAAAAAGTCCTTATGGGTATCAGACAAAAATGAGTCAGTGATGACACCAATATCAAACGTGCACCTACACCAGATATACAACCCTGATTACTAGAACACAGGCTATGCCTGGAAATCAACCACACTCTTGGCTAGTATTGGTCGTACGACAGGGAGATGGACACTGGTAATCCGAACAGATGCAGACCGGTCACCTCGATCTCCTCGGTTGGAAGGTAGATGGAAGTAATCCGAGCGAGTAGAAACGATCACCTCAATCATGACAGATGTCTCGTACAGTACCAAGGGTAGAAATACTCACATAGCATAATATTGTATGCACAGAGTTTATTGTAAAAGGAGTCAGATATACTTACAAAGGCATCTGAATAAAATCACAGTTAAAAACAGAGCCGGCCGGCAAGCGAACACCCGTCCTATGGGCGAAGACGTCAGCGCGTCAACTTCCCGATGATCGTTTCATCTCACAAAGACGTCATCACAGGGGCATGTGTTTTTCTCCTGTAAGATACAATTGAATTTATGACATGGTAATGTAGAAGGAATTCATGATGATGAAAAAGTATATGTATATTTCCTTTTTATCATTTTCTTTGCAGACATGTTAAAACAGGAATTAAATGCTAGGTTGAGGTGGAAAACAAGAAGCAGTATTATGTGCTAGTTGAACCATTCTAGTACGGGACACACAGGCAGATCGGTCACCTCTTATCAGTCATGCATCTCAGGTATCAGCAATGGGGAAAGGAGATCAAGAAAAAAAGGGGAAGGGGAATAACATATAAGCACTCACATTTGCCCGTCATAAAATCTCAAAACTCGTCCTGAAGAAGCCGTAAGGCTAAACGTGTAGGCGAGACGAAAATATTGCTTAGAATATGTATTTATGTACTTTTCTCAACATATTTTATTGAAATTTATTTTTATTCCTGTATTTTTGTAATTAAATCTATATTTTTTATATAACCAAAATGTCCCTGTGATTGCCTTTGAAAGTCCGCCATGTCACTACCTAGTGTAGTACAACCTTTTTTTTTTTTGGGGGAAAGGAGATCCTAACAAGCCCAGGGGCAAGATGTCCTCCTACGCCTACTTTGTGCAGACATGCTGGGAGGAGCACAAGAAGAAACACCTGGACTCCTCCGTCAACTTCGCCGAGTTCTCCAAGAAGTGCTCCGAGAGGTGGATGACCATGTCTGCCAAGGAGAAGGGAAAGTTTGAAGACTTGGCCAAAGGTGACAAGGTCCGTTATGAAAGGGAAATGAAAACCTACATCCCACCAAAGGGGGAGAAGGCAGGAAAGAGAAAGAAGGACCCAAATGCCCCAAAAGGACCACCATCATGCCTTCTTCCTGTTTTGTTCTGAAAATCGGCCCCAGATAAAGACCGACACTCCTGGTCTGTCCTCTGGTGATACCGCTAAGAAACTAGGAGAGCTGTGGTCTGAACTGATGCCCAAAAGACAAGCAGCCATTTGAACAGAAAGCAGCAAAACTCAAGGAGAAATATGAGAAGGATGTTGTAGTATATTGGGCAAAGGGCAGCAGTGATGTTGGCAAGAAGATTCCTGGCAGGCCAGCAAGCTCAAAGAAGAAGGTTGAACCAGAAGATGACGATGATGATGAAGATGAGGTGGACGAGGATGAGGATGAAGAGTGAATGCTTTGTCCGCTGTATAAATTGTGTTGAAGCCCATTGTTTGTTTATTTGCTAAGAATGTGAACTCAAGTGCAGCTCATTTTGTTAGCTTGGTTATAAAAACTGTACAGAATTGTGTATAGGAAATGTGATTCTGTGATTGGCTGGAGCGGCGATGATGTCACTCCCGCGCATGATCGCGGGAGACTTCAATTCGGCAAGGTCTGGCGGCTGCCGGTCCTTTAGCTGAGGATCCCTGCTGCGCATGCGCCGCTGCAATCAGCGGCACATTGCGGGGGGAATATCTCCTAAACCGTACAGGTTTAGGAGATATTCTTTATACCTACAGGTAAGCCTTATTATAGGCTTACCTGTAGGTAAAAGTAAAAAAGTGGGGTATACAACCACTTTAATGGTTTCCAAGGGTAGCCCAATGTTGGCAACACGTTCTCTATTTCCTCGTTAGTCAATGAGGAAACTTGGCTCGCCGAGATCCTTGGCGGCTTCACAAGGAACTCGACAGGCAAAACGATGTGTTTTGCCCGTCGAGTTTCTCGGACGTGTGTACGGGGCCTCACAGTGCTGAAAGCTGAAATTTCGCCTGGGCAGGAAGGGGGTATATGTGCCCAGTAAACATTAGTGAAATAACTGAACTTTAGCACGATATTCAAATTTTTGGAGTTTCAAATGTATATAGGAAAAAATTATGTTAAAAAACGTAATGAAAAATGTTTAATGAAAAATTGTGATAAATCATGAAATATAGAATATAAAATCTAAATATATATATAAAATCGTACACATAATTGTATAGCAATGAGCATAAAAATAAATGCCCATCGATATTAGACTTATCTCATAAACAGATCCACATCGTAGCGATGGTTCATTCCCAGAGGTACCCTTATTCGTAGGTTGAATAGCCACCAAACTTCATGTAAATGAAGTACATGGTGAACAGGGGCGTTGCTAGGTGGCAAAAAGACCAGGGGCTTCAGCCCGAAGCCGACACCGGGGGGGGGGGGGGCCGTGGTGCGACTTACCTGACACACATACCCTGACCTATGCGCACGTGTGTGTGTGTGTGTGTGTGTGTGCCAGTACACACAGACACACACAGACATGTAAGTCAGTGTGTGTATGTATGTCAGTTACACACTCCATGAGCTCAGCATGTAAGGAAGCTCTTAGACACACTAGCATGTCTTTCAGGGTTGTTTCTGACACATGACCTACATACACCTCTGACCTGACCTACATACACTAACACTGACCTGTCCTACATACACTGACCTGACCTGTTCTACATACACTGACCTGACCTGTCCTACATACATTGACCTGACCTGTCCTACATACACTGACCTGACCTACATACACTGACCTGACCTGTCCTACATACACTGACCTGACCTGTCCTACATACACTGACCTGACCTGTCCTACATACACTGACCTGACCTGTCCTACATACACTGACCTGACCTGCATACACTGACCTGTCCTACATACACTGACCTGTCCTACATACACTGACCTGACCTGTCCTACATACACTGACCTGACCTGTCCTACATACACTGACCTGACCTGTCCTACATACACTGACCTGTCCTGTCCTACATACACTGACCTGACCTGTCCTACATACACTGACCTGTCCTGTCCTACATACACTGACCTGTCCTACATAAACTGACCTGTCCTACATACACTGACCTGTCCTACATACACTGACCTGACCTGTCCTACATACACTGACCTGTCCTACATACACTGACCTGACCTGTCCTACATACACTGACCTGTCCTACATACACTGACCTGTCCTACATACACTGACCTGTCCTACATACACTGACCTGACCTACATACACTGACCTGACCTGTCCTACATACACTGACCTGACCTGTCCTACATACACTGACCTGACCTGTCCTACATACACTGACCTGTCCTACATACACTGACCTGTCCTACATACACTGACCTGTCCTACATACACTGACTTGTCCTACATACACTGACCTGTCCTACATACACTGACCTGTCCTACATACACTGACCTGACCTGTCCTACATACACTGACCTGTCCTGTCCTACATACACTGACCTGTCCTACATACACTGACCTGACCTGTCCTGCATACACCGACCTGACCTACATACACTGACCTGACCTGTCCTATATACACTGACCTGACCTGTCCTTTTCCTACATACACTAACCTGTCCTACATACTGACTTGACCTACATACACCGACCTGACCTGTCCTACATACACTGACCTGACCTGTCCTACATACACTGACCTGTCCTGTCCTACATACACTGACCTGTCCTGACCAACTTACACTAACATTGACCTGACCATCATACACTAACACTGACCTGACCAACTAACACTGACATGACCTACATACATACACTGTGACTGACCTGGTAGGCATACACAATCACTGACCTACCTCAGCCGTGGTGTGCGGCACTGGCACACCCAATGTGCTCGTCATAGTGCAGCCAGGGAGGCTTAGGAGCCGAAGAGGGGAGGAGAGCCGCCAAGCAGAGAGCGGGGATGCGGCAGACAGCCGTGGTGTGTGGCACTGGCGCGCCCAGTGTGCCGTCATACATAGTCAGCCAGTCAGCCATAGAAGGCTCAGGAGCCCTGCCATGGAGAGCCGCCGAACCAGGCAGGGAGCGGGGATGTCGCATGGCGCCCCTGAGTGAATATTCCCACCACAGGAGGATAATTTGATCCTTTCTAAACCAGAAAATAAAAAAGATGCCATATTTTCATTGTGTTCATACTTGAAATGAAAATATTCCATAAAAAGATACATTGAATCACACCGAGCCTATATATTGACATTTAAAACTCTCCTCTTTAAAACAATTGCGGACTCACATTCCTACAGCACCTTAGGATTGAGATAGGAGTTCTCTATTGGCACTTCTTTGCCAGGACAGCTTCTTTGTGGGTCCTGGAGACAAACACAGAGTTTCCCTTGTATTATTGCATCTCTAATGCTGATGGCTTGCATGTCTTTAAAACATACAATGTGTATTAATATTTTCATACATATATTGTCAGAATTCCTTCGATGAGTGAGGATTGAAATTCTAGAAGAGCAAAAAGATAAACCAATTATTTAGTAGCAATACTAATATTTTATTTACAGTAAGATGTGTTATAAGATGGGCATGAGTGAAAATATTTTAGAAATTGTAGCTCTATTAATCTGTAAGGTTTGGCAGCAAATTGTTTGATTCCTCAGATGTTACTCTTATTTATACTGGTAGATGTGACCTGGGGAACGTACCGGGGAATTGTCATAATTCATGTCTATCCCCAGAGTCTACAAATGTTGGACGCTTGTCTCTGTGGATGATGCTAATAAATGTCTAACAAAATCAGCATAAATGCCTTATACTTACTCTTTATTTTCATTACACAGTGCTTAAATATCACCCAAAAAATGTACAGAAAATTTGATAATAAAGTAAAAAAAACAAAAAACCCTTTCTCACATTTTTATAGCTGTCTGTCTGTGTCCTGATTTGGAAGTGTTATCCTTTGTAAGGTGTCAGATAGGGATGACCTTCACATTTGACCTGAGGCGGCTCTTTAATTATGAAAATTAGGCGGTCGCCTAAGGCCTCGCACTTACAGGGGCCTCACAACCACCTAACTTACCCAATGCATTACCCCAGTTTTGAGGGACAGGAGACCTTAACACTGCTGTGCTCAGGCAGCGTTAAGAGCCCAGACGCAGGAGTGGGGCCGCCAGCATCCCTAACAACCAGTCAATATCCGTGACACCGCCCCTTGTGACGTCAATAACCCAGCATGCCCTCTGATGTCACAAGGGGGCAGGTTCACTAGGTGAACTCACCAGGTGGCCCCTGCGCCTTAGTTTTTAAAGAGCAGGATCTGGGGGGCTTCCAGATTCTGATAAGCCCCCTGCCCGCAGACCCCCACAACCACCGTCCAGGGTTGTGGGGAAGAGGCTCTTGTCCTTGAATTATTTTACCCATCATGGGCGAGAGTGGGGCCCCATGCCAAGTTTTGCCTAAGGCTTTACAAAGCCTAGAACCGCCTCTATTTTCGAGAACTGCCCTAACCCTCTTAGGCATGGAGATCACCAGAGCTTCACAGGTTGGCATTGGAGTCCTCTTCCCCTCCTCCATGATGACATCATGGAGCTGGTGGATGTTAGAGACCTTGTGCTCCTCCACCTTCCCTTAGAGGATGTCCCACAGATGCTCAATAGGGTTTAGGTCTGGAGACATGCTTGGCCAGTCCATCACCTTTACCCTCAGCTTCTTTAGCAAGGCAGTGGTCATCTTGGAGGTGTGTTTGGGGTCGTTATCATGTTGGAATACTGCCCTGCCCTGTCCTGCCCCGAAGGGAGGGGTCATGCTTTGCTTCAGTATGTCACAGTACATAGGTCTTAGCAATCTTCTTATAGCCTAGCCTAGGCCATATTTATGGAGAGAAAAATATTTTTATATAGATCTCAGAGTTCTTTGTCATGAGGTGCCATGTTGAATTTCCAGTGACTAGTAAGAGGCTGGGTTCACTCTATACTACACGACAGCAGTACGACGTTCATCCTACTTTGCTCTGCGACATCTGTCCTACATTAGAAAGAAGAGAATGCAAGGGGCTATTCATGGACTTAATGGGCACAGTAATGAACCAAGGATTTATCAAAAAAGTATAAAAAGTTTATTTAATACAATTAGCATAAAAAATAGTTCACAGTGAACTTGATATAGCAAAATACTTGAACAGCATTCTAACAACAAACAGGAAACAAAAAGATAGTGGAGCAAAACATAGATACAGCCAGGGCCGCTGATAGGCCAGTACAGCCAGCCCTGATGTACCGGGCCCGACATCCTCCGGGGGCCCGGGCAGCCTCGCAGTCTCAGACAGCGCAGAATAAAAAAAAAAATGAAAAAAAAAATGGCTGAATTACACCCCCGCTAAGCCGATTCTACTAGCTTAGGGGGGTGTATAATTGCTATGATTTTCCGGGCCCCTGATGTTGGAGTGGAGGAACTTTTTTCTTAGTTTCGGGCGCATGCGCACTGCAGCCAGCGCCCGCTCCGCTCCTTACATGTTACCTGTCAGCCTGCAGATGCGGTCGCTTGTTTGCTTCCCGCCGATGCGGAGTGACCTGTTCAGCTCCCCTCTCTGTAGTTGGCCCGTAAGAGATAGAGAGTGTGAGGTGGGCGGAGTCAGGCAGCTGACAGAGTCCAGAGGCAGAGGAGGAAGCTGGAATTCGTGGCTACTGCTGGGGGTGGGTGAATATAACAATATTTGTACATTCTGTGTATGTAGTCATTCGGTAGGTGCATGCTAGTTACCCAGCATGCACCTCTCCACCGTAAACAGGGAAGAAACAGGAACTGGACAGCTGATGCCCACACATGCAATGGAAACGGCCAGAAAATGACATGCAGCATAAAGGCGAGTGATTACTATAATTTGCTGATCGATTGGGGAGCTGTTAGTATGCTTAAGGGAATATGTTATGTATATAATTTTAACTTTAAAAAAAAAATATGACTGGAGCTCCTCTTTAATGCCACCATACATATCTATATGTATAACACATAGGCAGCAGACAGCAGGTTCTCTCTCACTGTGTGTTACATGACATGGCTGTTGGGTGCAGATTTTGTAGCTTATTGGTCATAAGTTAACAAGGTTAGCACCCAACAGCCATGTCATGTATGTCATGTGTTATAATGCTGATGATTTTAAGATCCCTGTGTTGCTGTTTGCAATGAAGGCTTTAAGACTGGGTAGAATCTGCTTGTTCAGCGGGGAATCTGTCCAGTGTCCATTGATCCCGGCTGAATGGAGTGGGCTGATGACAGGTCCGTGTCCACTCAGCTTATGCAGAGCAGACACGGACACAGCCCACTCTACTCTAAACAAACTGGTGTAAACAAACCAGCTGTCCGCTTACACCCGACTTGCCCTCCAATCCGATCCGCTAGACGGAGGGGAACAGATCGCTTTCTGTTTTGTTTAGCGGATCGGATTAGAGGTAGGCAGGTGTAAATGGACACAGGTCCATTTAGATCCATCGCTCTATAATTGTGATGGGAGGCTCAGATCAGACCCAACCTCTTCCTTTTAACTGCTTGCTGCCCACCCTCTGTACATTTACTGCAGCAGGGTGGCACGGGCAAGCTGGATCAAATATATGTACTTCATCCAGTCTGTTCCTGCACTTTGTTTCAAGGCGGGTATGGGGGAGGGGCCAGGGGCGGAGTTGAGGGTGGGGCTGCAAAGGGGGCCCCGCCAGGTAGGATGTACGGGGCCCCATGATTTCTATCAGCGGCCCTGGATACAGCCATTCAGCAGCGAACAAAACATCAGGTTGTTCGTATATACATGTACCGTTGAAGGGGTTAATTGACCACTATACTTGATGTGTGTAAGTTGAAGCGAACACTGAGTTGACATGTTTCGCGTATCATTACGCTTCTTCAAAAGCCTTCATTAAGTATGCTATATAGAGAAAGAGGAAATTGATATAATTAATTGATTATCCTATCAATTATCCTATCTCCTGTATACATATTCATACAGGAGATATAATTAATTGTATACAGAGATATGCAGGTCAGACGCACACGGGGTGAATGCTCAACGCAAGGGGACACAATGGACCAATAATAGGGCACTTATGGCTACAAAGGCGCCCATATGAACACTATGGGGACGTGAGTAAATTGTACTGATTTTTTACATAATACAAAGTTAATATAGAAATTAGTGTAGATATAATGTCTTAACTGGTAGAGAATAGCCAAATAATGTAATATAGGCCTGTGTGTTAGGGTATTTATAGTAACAAAACATAGATAGTATACTCACTAAAAATATGCTTAGTATTCAAGTCGCAAGAGCAGTAGATACCAGGGAATACTATACAGAGATAGATGTATATAGAACACGTCGAAGGTGTACAAATAGCCAGTCCTTCATAAATACTGAAGAAGGTTATACACCTGCTAAAGTATAGAATATTTAACAACAGGATCCTGTAATGTAGGAATAGTTTAAATTGAGTTAAAACAGAGTCCTTAGTGGTATAGTAAGCTAGGGGATTGGTAGGAAAGGTGGTGTTATAACTTACCTATTAATGCTTGATAAAGCCCCAGGTATAACGACCAGGCTAGAAAAGCGACATGTTAGTTAGTTAGGGATAATAGAAGGTAGCCCAGTTAAATTGTTACAGGCAATACATAGATAGACAGTGGGCAAATAGTCACCAGTCCAACAGTAAAATAGCCACTGTAGACAAAGAAAAAGAAGGATATACATAAGTCACTGACCTAAAGTGTAAATAGATGAAAGGATGCAGAGACTGCTATAAAAAGACTGACCTGTAGTAGATGCCCGGCGTGGAGTACAATCCAGAGCTCCCCTGGAAGCTGCAGCGGCTACACGCCAGTAATTTAAATATTAAATGGAAAGGGCTGCAAGGGCTGGGACGGTGATAATAATGGGGGATTTTAACTACCCAGAAATTGACTGGAATAATGGCATTGCTGGGACAGTTAAAGGACAAAAATGTAAAAACCTATTGCAGGACAATTTTATGGTGCAGTTTATTGAGGCCCCAACTAGGAATGATGCTCTGTTGGACCTGATAATCTCAAACCATGCAAAGCTTATTACTAATGTTCAGATAAAGGAACACCTGGGTAGCAGTGATCATCATAACATGATTTCATTTAATGTTAATTATAAGCAAGAAATACATACAGGAAATATTAAAACACTCAATTTCAAGAGAGCAAATTTTCCAAGGATGAGGGCTGCTCTCCAGGACTTGGACTGGGAGGGAATATTGGCATTGATGAACACAGAACAGAAATTAGAATTCTTCAATAAGACCGTTTATGAACTCACTAAAAGTATATTCCCATGGGCAATAAGTTTAAAAGGCTAAAAATAAAACCTATGTGGCTCACGGTCAAAGTTAAAGAAGCTATAAACAATAAGAAAATAGCTTTTAAAAAATATAAAAATGAAGGAACACTAGTGTCGTTTAAATGTTACAGAGAATATAACAGGATGTGTAAAAAGGAAATCAAGGATGCAAAAATTCAAAATGAACGACAGATTGCAAAAGATAGTAGGACAAACCCCAAAAAATTCTTTAAATATATTAATAGTAAAAAGGTGAAGTCTGAGCATGTAGGCCCCTTACACAATAATCTAGAGTGGGTGACTGGGGACAAAGAGAAGGCAAATTTATTAAATGCTTTCTTCAGCTCTGTGTATACAAAGGAGCATGGGGGAGATCATGTCCAAAATGGGGGTGGGAGTGACACAGCACCAAATCCACAATGGCTCAAAAGTGATATGGTCCAGAAATATTTAGACAGAATAAAGGTGGATAAAGCACCTGGACCTGATGGCATCCACCCACGGATCCTAAAATAATTGAGCTCTGTCATTTCAAAGCCACTGTATCTAATATTTAGGGACTCATTAATGACAGAAATAGTACCACTGGATTGGCGTAGAGCCAACGTGGTGCCCATATTTAAAAAGGGAACAAAGTCTTTACCAAGTAACTATAGACCTGTTAGTCTAACTTCTATAGTTGGGAAGATACTGGAACGTTTAATAAAAGACCACATGGATGAGTTCTTGCTGGAAAAAAAAGATTTAAGCAGCAGACAGCATGGATTCATGAAAGACAGGAGTTGTCAGACAAACCTGATTTCCTTTTATGAAGAGGTAAGTAAAACCCTGGACAGAGGAATGGCTGTGGACGTGATATACTTGGATTTTGCAAAAGCGTTCGATACAGTTCCGCACACACGGCTCATGTGTAAGGTAAGGTCTACAGGATTGGATATATCAGTTTGTAAATGGATAGAAAACTGGCTGAAAGACAGAATTCAGAGAGTCATGGTTAATGATTCTTACTCTGAATGGTCCAAGGTTATCAGTGGTGTACCCCAAGGTTCAGTGCTGGGACCCTTACTTTTCAATATATTTATAAATGATATTGGGTCTGAGATCAAAAGTAACATTTCTGTCTTTGCAGATGACACCAAGCTATACAGTGGAATAACGTCCTTACAGGATGTCGCCAATTTACAAGCCGACCTCAATGCTCTGTCTGATTGGGCGACAATGTGGCAGATGAGGTTTAATGTTGATAAATGTAAAGTTTTGCACTTGGGGGCTAAGAATATGCATCATACATGCTAGGGGGAGTAAAACTGGGGGGATCTGTAGTGGAGAAGGATCTGGGGGTCTTGGTAGATCATAAGCTCAATAATGGCATGCAATGCCAAGCTGCGGTTTCCAAAGCGAGCAAAGTCCTTTCTTGTATTAAGAGAGGTATGGACTCCAGAGACAGAGATATAATTTTGCCCCCTGTACAAATCATTAGTAAGATCTCATCTGGAATGTGCAGTTCAGTTTTGGGCCCCAGTTCTCAAAAAGGATATCGGAGAACTGGAGAAAGTGCAGAGAAGGGCAACCAAACTGATAAGAGGCATGGAAGATCTCAGCTATGAGGAAAGATTAGAGGAACTGAATTTATTCACTCTTGAGAAGAAGAGAATAAGGGAAGATATGATCAACATGTACAAATATATAAGGGGTCCATATAGTGAACTTGGTGTTGAGTTATTCACTTTACGGTCAACACTGAGGACAAGGGGGCACTCTCTACGTCTAGAGGAAAAGAGATTTCATCTCCAAATACGGAAAGGTTTCTTCACAGTAAGAGCTGTGAAAATGTGGTATAGACTCCCTCCAGACGTGGTTCTGGCCAGCTCAGTAGATTGCTTTAAGAAAGGCCTGGATTCTTTCCTAAATGTACAGAATATAACTGAGTACTAACATTTATAGGTAAAGTTGATCCAGGGTAAATCCGATTGCATCTCGGGGGATCAGGAAGGATTTTTTTTCCCCTGCTTGTAGCAAATTGCATCATGCTCTGCTGGGGTTTTTTGTCTTCCTCTGGATCAACTGTGGGTATGGAGTTGGGTGTATGGGATTGTATTGTGTTTTTTATTTTGTTTGTTTATTTATTTATTTTTTTGTGGTTGAACTGGATGGACTTGTGTCTTTTTCAACCTGACTAACTATGTAACTATGGACCAGGGAACACAGCCGTCATATTTTACGTCGTTTACGTAGTACGTGAATAGGGCCGGGCGTAGGTTATGTTCACGTCGTAGGCAGTGATCCGTTGTATCTTCCGGAGTAGTTCCGACGTGATTCTGAGCATGCGCACAGGGATACGTCCATGGGATGGCGCATGCGCCGTTCGTTTTAAGTACTTGTATGACGCTTGGCCCATCATTTGCATGGGGTCACGCCTCATTAGCATGGCTCACGCCCACGTCCACCTACGCCGGCTTACGCCAAGGAAACCCAGCGTATCTTTAAGAGCAAGTGGGAGCAAGTACTTTGTAAATCCAGTGCTTGCCTCTGTGCGCTGCGTCGGCGTAGCGTATATTAGATACGCTACGCTGGCAAAAATATGCGTCAATGTATGTGAATCCGGGCCGATGTCAGCAGCAGCCACACAGTGAGCAAAAGGCAGCCGAGGACGAGCCAAAAAGCAACAGGGGATCCCCACAACGGCCCAAGAGACCCAAAACAGCGAGCAACACCCCATGGACAATACCGCACAGTGTGTAAAGATTGTTAAATAAACAAAATAGAAAAACTATAAACGTAATAATATTGTTATTGGACAACAAAGATTCCAAATTTATTTGAAAATTTCCCCTTGATTATGACAGATATTAAGTAGATAGCCTCCATAGTAGGTATATCTGTTATATGTCACATTACTAGGTTAAATTATAGGAACGATTAGATCAATAGAAAATGCAGGTGAAGGGGAAAAGGAAGGGAAATACAGATATAGAGATCCAAAGCAACTTGATATCACATCATTTTGTTTAGAGAAAAACAATACATGAACACTCAATATTCATATTCTCTCCTCTCAAGTCACACATCTCTCCTGACGTCCGTTCTCAGCCCCGCCCACCGTCTGTAGCTAAAGTATCAGATCACAAGAGAGGCTAACATCAGGAGAGACTTGAGACGAGGGATGTGAGAGGAGAAAGGCAGGCCGGTGTTCTGCCGAGCTGGTTCCTCCTATCGATATGGTTCCCTCCAGAGTGCGCAGGCGCAATCCGAGCTGATGCAAAACTCTGTGCGGGAACAGCTGTTCATCTATACACGCCGCTCTACACAGCAAGGGCCAGCAAGGGGCGGATGTGGTATTGACCAGTGCTTTTTTGATTGGTTATCCACGCCACTCTTTACAGCAAGGGGCGGATGTGATACTGAGCAGTCCTTTTTTGGGGGATGTTTTTTCTTAATAAAATAGACGTCTCACATCCGCCCCTTGCTGTATAGAGCAGCGTGGATAACCAATCAAAAAGCACTGCTCAATATCACATCCGCCCCTTGCTGTGTAGAGCGGCGTGTACTATAGAGCGCCGTGTATAAGCAGGCTTCAGGCAGCGGGAGCAAGCTCGTCTAAGCTGACAATCAGCTGTTGAGGCTCAGAGATTTCCATGTCCTCCTACTGCGCCTGCGCAGTCGAGGCAGGAACCATATCGATGGAGGAAACCAGCTCGACAAGACACATGATCAGCATATACAGTTATACACACACGGAGACATGAGGTATTAATCTGCATATATTTTAAAAAGCACATACAGCGTTGGCCACTTAAATTCCTAAATCCCGCTACAAATCGAAGGGAGAACGAAGATTTTCGGTCCAAGGACCACGGCTCTGGAATGCTCTACCCATCACCATCCGCTTAGAGGAAAACCATCGGTCATTTAGGAAAAAACTAAAGACCCACCTCTTCTGAAAGACCAGTACGACGCTGGATTCCAAGCGCCTTGAGGCGATTAAGTTTGCATTTGCTGCGCTATACAAGTTACTCACTCACTCAATGGATAATAACGGTGCATTTACCGTATTTATCGGCGTATACCGCGCACTTTTTTGCCATGAAATTCAGGGCAAAATCGTGGGGGCGTGATATACGCTGATACCAGCTTTCCCGCGCCGAGTTTGAATTACTGCGCCAGCATATACCGAGCGCAGTACACTCGTGTATAGTCGGGCAGACTCGGCTTCTCTCGCAGTCACGTCCTGGACGTACAGGAAGCACAGGACGTGACCGCGAGAGGAGCCGAGCCTGCCTGACTATACATGAGTGTACTGCGCTCGGTATATGCCGGCGCAGTAGTTCAAACTCAGTGCGGGAAGTGGGGATCGAGCGGGGAGGACACCGCAGAAGGACGCCGGACCCGACGAGGAGGACACCCCTGAAGCCACAGACGGACGCCGGACCCAAAGAGGCCGCCGATGGACGCCGCGCAAGACACCAAAACTGTAAGTACTAAAATCTTTTTTTTACAGGAATGCGGGTCCACTTTAGGGGTGCACGCTATACGCCAGAGAGCGCAATACCCTGATAAATACGGCATTACAAAACGGGTATTTTAAAAGACACGCCCGAAGCGATCTTCCGGGAGGGGCGGGGCATGTCGGATGACGTCACGGACAACGATTATTGGGGTCGCATGCATCGATGCCGCAAGGACGCCGGACCCGACGAGGAGGACACCCCTGAAGCCACAGACGGACGCCGGACCCAAAGAGGCCGCCGATGGACGCCGCGCAAGACACCAAAACTGTAAGTACTAAAATCTTTTTTTTACAGGAATGCGGGTCCACTTTAGGGGTGCACGCTATACGCCAGAGAGCGCAATACCCTGATAAATACGGCATTACAAAACGGGTATTTTAAAAGACACGCCCGAAGCGATCTTCCGGGAGGGGCGGGGCATGTCGGATGACGTCACGGACAACGATTATTGGGGTCGCATGCATCGATGCCGCATCGGGGACCCCCGAAATCGCAATGCATCGATGCAGCGATTAAATTCAGCACCCTTACTGATTACTGTGAAAATGACAATGGAAGTGAAGGGGTTAACCACTAGGGGGCGCTGTAGGTTAATTGTGACCTCATGTGTGTTTCTATCTGCAGGGGGGCGGGGCTGGATTTGTGATGTCAGTGATCGTCTTTCCCTATATCAGGGAACAGACAATTACTGACATTGCCACAGAGAAGAACGGAGAAGGTTTGTTTACACTCACCTCTCCCCGTTCATCAGCTCCTGTGACCCGATCACGGGACGCCCGCGGCGATCCGGTCCGCGGGCGCGGTTACGGAGCTTCGGACCTGGTCGTTAGCGTGCCACCGGCCGAGCAATTGCGACCCACGGCTGGGCTCTTAAAGGGGACGTATATATACGTCCCTGTGCCCAGCCGTGCCATTCTGCCGACTTATATCGTCGTGTGGCGGTCCTTAAGTGGTTAAACTTGCCTGTGACATGTACAGGCTTGTAGAATCAAGGAAAGGCCCGCTGTCTCCTGGACCTGTGGGAAGAAACGCTATACTGCCCATCCACAGCATCACGTTCTTTGCTGACATCGGTTTTCGGTATCTCAGAGTTTGTTAGTTGCGTTTCACACTGGTTCCCATCGCAGCCGACAGCCTCCCCTCCGCTCCGACCCAGGCAACCTTGTGCCACAATACCAATGCCAGCATCCCAGGGACACCATTGATCGATGCGGGCAATGTAAGCTGATTTGAACCCTACTAAAAAATCCTTCAAATCCGGGATTAAAATTGTGGGGGTCGGAGAATCGCGATTATGATTCTCCGCGATTAATTGTGCAGCTGTACTACATATTGACCTAAACCAAGGAAGAAATTTGATTTTTTACAATTGTTTATTGGATATGTTTTATTTTATTAAAACAAAAAAAGCAGTGGTGATCAAATACCGCCAAAAGAAAGCTCTATTTGTGGGGGGAAAAAAAGGGACATAAATTTTGTTTGAGTACAACGTCGCACGACCTCGCAACTGTCAGGTAAAGCGACGCAGTGCCGTACTGCAAAGAATGGCTTGGTCATTAACCGCTTGCCGACCGCCCACCGTAGTTTTACGGCGGCAGGTCAGCTTGGCTGTGCAAAATCACGTAATACAACGTGATTTTGCATTGCAGCCACTAGGGGCGTGCGTGCCGCCTGCTCGCCCCTGGTGCCGATGCACCCGCGATCGCTCGTTACAGAGCGAGAACCGGGAGTTGTGTGTGTAAACACACAGCTCCCGGTCCTGTCAGGGGGGGAAATGCCTGATTGTCTGTTCATACAATGTATGAACAGTGATCAGTAATTTCCCCAAGTCAGTCCCACTCCCCCTTCAGTTAGAACACACCCAGGGAACATACTTAACCCCTTCCTCGCCCCCTAGTGTTAACCCCTTCCCTGCCAGTGGCATTTTTATAGTAATCAATGCATTTTTATAGCACTGATCACTATAAAAATGCCAATGGTCCCAAAAATGTGTCAAAAGTGTCTGAAGTGTCCCCCATAATGTCGCAGTACAGATAAAAATCGCTGATCGCCGCTATTACTAGTAACACCGGGAAAACTGGTCGTGTGTCTTGTATACGAGGCATCAAACATTTGTTGTCGGAAGTTCCGACAGCAAATGTCTGATGGAGCCTACACACGGTCGGAATTTCCGAAAACAAGCGTCCATCGAACATTTGTTGCCAGAAAGTCTGACCACGTGTACAGCAAGCAACCACCAGCAGCTCAATACCTACCTGTAACATGGCTAGCACTAGCAGTGCAGTTCATCCACCACGTCACACTTGGGCCACCAAGGATTAGAGCTCATACTGTTGTCCCAGAGGCACTTTTAAACCCAACATTTTACTCCCATTGTTTTTTGTTTTGTTTTTTCATAGAAGCTTTTTTAAATTCATTTGTGGACCAATGCAACCTTTATGCCCAGCAGTATGTCACCCAATATCCCAGTTCCGTTTATGTCCATCCATTTGAATAGAAACCCCTGACAATTCAAGTTTTTAAATTGTTTCTTGGCCTCGTGCTAAACTTAGGACTAACAAAAAAAATCAACTGTAGGCTTATTGGTCCACAAATTCCATTCAACATATGCCAAACTATTCCACCACTATGTCCAGAACCTGCTATAAAATAATTACCGTATATACTTGAGTATAAGCCGACCCGAGTGTAAGCCGAGGCAACTACTTTTACCGCAAAAAACTGGGAAAACTTATTGACTCAGGTATAAGCCTAGGGTGAGAATGTAGCAGCTACTGTTAGTGGAACAGAGGGTCAACAATGCCCATTTGCACGCCTCACTGTGCCCATTGCAGCCAGACCTCTCTGTGCCCATTGCAGCCAGACCTCTCTGTGCCCATTGCAGCCAGACCTCTCTGTGCCTATTGCAGCCAGACCTCACTGTGCCCATTGCAGCCTGACCTCACTGTGCCCATTGCAGCCAGACCTCACTGTGCCCATTGCAGCCAGACCTCACTGTGCCCATTGCAGCCAGACCTCACTGTGCCCATTGCAGAATCACTATACCGTATACCTGGGTTCATGACATGCAGATTCAGACGGCGGCCAGGCAGTGTTAAAAAGTCACGCTCCTCCATGTCCTGTTCCTTGATAGGCGGAACACTCAGTTTCCCACTTTCCCACTTTTGCACTCAGACACTGTGTGCGGTGTTCCGCCTATCGCGGACGCCCTCTCGTCCTCTCGTCTATCACGCCGTCCGTCAAAGGTGGAACACTGAACACAGTGGGCCGGATTCAGATAGATTTGTCTATCTATCTGCTGGCGATACGTTACGCCGCCGTAAATTAGGGCGCAAGTTCTGTATTCAGAAAGGACTTGCGCCCTATGTTACGGCGGCGTAACATATGTCATCCGGCGTAAGCCCGCCTAAATCAAATGTGTTTGATGTGGGCTTGTTTTATTTAAATTCACTTTGACCCCACGCATTTGGCCCCATACACACGAGAGGATTTATCCGCAGATACGGTCCAGCGGACCGTATCCGCGGATAAATCCTCTCGAGGATTTCAGAAGATTTCTATGCGATGGCGTGTACACACCATCGCATTGAAATCCGCGCTGAAATCCTCTGGCGATGACGTGTCGCGCCGTCGCCGCTATTATGACGCGGCGACGGGCGCGACGCTGTCATATAAGGAATTCCACGCATGCGTCAAATCATTACGACGCGTGCGGGGAATCCCTTTGGACGGATGGATCCGGTAAGTCTGTACAGACGAGCGGATCCATCCGTTGGAATGGATTCCAGCAGATGGATTTGTTGTGCATGTCAGCAAATATCCGATCTGCTGGAATCCATCCCAGAGGAGATTTCTCCGCGGAAACAGATCCGCTGGCATGTACACACCATAGGATCTATCCGCAGAAACCCATTTGCTGGGATTTATCTGCGGATGGATTCTATCGTGTGTATGGGGCCTTTGACGTATTTTGCGCCGTTCGTGAAAAAATCCCAGTGCGCATGCTCGAAATTACGCCGCAAAGCCTCATTGGTTTAGACGTGAACGTAACTTACGCAAAGCCCTATTCGCGAACGACTTACGCAAACGACGTAAAATTTTCAAAACTCGGCAAGGGAACGACGTCCATACTTAACATTAGCTACGCCTCATATAGCAGGGGTAACTTTACGCTGGAAAAAGCCTAACGTAAACAACGTAAAAAAATGCGTCGGACGGACGTACGTTTCTGAATCGGCGTAAATACCTAATTAGCATATTCATCGCGTAACTATACGGAAGCGCCACCTAGCGGCCAGCGTAAATATGCAGCCAAAGATACGACGATGTAAGACACTTAGGCCCCATACACACGATATAATCCATCCACTGAAATGTATCCGCGGATCGGTTTCAGCGGATCGGCGGATTTATCTGTTGGTCCGCTGGAACGTACACACTAGCGCATAAAAATCCCCGCGAACCAGAACGTATGCAACGTAAACCACGTAAGACGTCACTATAAAGGGAAAGACCAAAGTCAACGGCGCCGCCCTCTGTTCCGCTTTTGCTAGTTACGTGTTACCGCGTGCTAGTGAAGGTTTGGTTAGAGCCGATTCGTGCTTTTCAGTCTCCGCGTTTTGACAGTAGGTATTCTCTGGTTCAGTGTGTTTGCTTGCGGGTTCGCAGTTGGCATTCGGGCACAGGCTTTCAGCACGTTTCTGCGTACTGTGCGCTCGTATCTGTTTGTCGTGCGTTCTTAGCAGGTTGTGCTGGATTTGGGGGTGCTTTCTGTTGGAGTGTGTTCTTGACTGACCAGCCGGCCGGTTTGAAGCCATGATGGAGCAGCAGCGTCGATTCTCGCGAATTGGTGCTGGTTATGGGATTGCTTATGGCCATGTCCAGCGAACCAGTTGTTTGGCCAGGAACAGTGGGAGGAGGCGTTTCTGGGCCAAGAATTGGTTGCGCCAGCGTGACCAGTTTTCTCATATGCCTCTGCTTAGGGAACTCCAGGAGAATAATCCTAATGACTTTAGGAATTTTCTCCGCATGACGGACCCCGTATTCAACCGTCTGCTGGAACTTCTGTCCCCCTATATCACGAGGCAGGACACTGTGATGCGCCAAGCCATCACGGCCGAGCAGAGGTTTATTGCCACGTTGCGGTACCTGGCGACTGGGAGGAGCCTGCAGGACCTCAAGTTCTCGACAGGCATCTCTCCCCAGTCGCTTGGGGTCATCATACCGGAGACGTGTACTGCCATCATCAGAGTTCTGCAGGAGGAGTATCTTAAGGTAAGTTTCCTCATGTTAACATCACAATGTTTTTTTATAAAAATGTGTGAGAAAGTCTATTTTTTTTTATTCCCTAATAACCATGAGATTGTAATCTGCTGTGTGTTGGGTGTTCCCTTTTCTCCCCATGCATGTTGTTATCCTTTATACATGTTTGTTTTGGGCCTACCTGCATATTTTGTCCTTACCCACCATAAACCTGTCCAGCATGCTTTCCTAGGCCCAAACCCACCTAGCCAATTTTTGGGTGATTTTTTGGCTAATCCATTGTAGCTCTGCCCCCCCTCCTCCCCCCCGAAAATTGTTTATTGCTCTATCATCAGAGGGATGTGGAGTCTGATAATTAAGTGGGCCTATATTTTAGAAAAAATATACTCACTTCACAATGCTTGTAGGAAATGTGAATCCTGTTGTTGATGTTGCACAATGATGGTTTTTGTATTTTGTTTGCAATGTTTATGTGCCAAAGTACTTAATCTCTTTATTTGTTTGTCCCCACAGCTACCCTCCACACCACAGGAATGGCAGTCTGTGGCTTCCCAATTTGCCCAGCGGTGGGATTTCCCAAACTGAGGTGGAGCAATAGATGGGAAACACGTCCGCATAGTGCCCCCACCCCACTCGGGGTCCTACTATTTTAACTACAAGGGTTATCATAGTATTGTGTTGATGGCGGTGGTGTCGGCACAGTATGAGTTTCTATATGTGGACGTGGGGAAGAATGGCCGGCTGTCAGATGGGGGAGTGTTCTCACGGACTGAATTCTACGATCGTCTACAAACTGGTGGTCTGGCATTGCCACCAGATGAAGATTATGTGGAAGGACTTCCGTTTGTGTTCCTAGCGGACGAAGCTTTCGGGCTTGGACCTCACCTAATGCGGCCTTTTCCCCAGAGGACCCTCACCTCAGAGAGGAGGGTGTTTAATTATCGGTTGGCCAGGGCTCGGAGGGTAGTCGAGAATGCCTTTGGGATACTCACCAACCGGTTCCGCCTTTTCCTGACAGCGATACATCTGGCGGAATATAAATTGAACACCATTGTATTTGCCTGCTGCATTTTGCACAACTTTTTACGCAGGCACTCCCAGACGTACCTACCCGACAGCGTTTCTGAGGCAAGACTACTCTCAGATCCTCTCTCTGGGCTGGACACTGGTCGCGCTGGCTTTGCCACCCAATCAGCTCGTGAGGTACGCGACAAATATGTTGAGTACTTCATGGGTCGGGGGGCCATTGCTATGCCAGATCATATTTCTTTCTAATTCGGCCCCCAAAAGAAATAAATATTCTCAGAACTAATAAATAATTAGACCATTGGACTTTATACAGTTGTTTGTCATTACTGCTTTTTCTCTTTTTATCTGTCTTCCTGGTTCTCACCAAAAATAGTGCACTTCTAGTGCCAAATGTAGGGTTCAGGTTTTAGTAAATAAACACAATTGCACATTATTCACTCATCTACAAACTGGGTATTCAGCATATAAAAGAATAAAGCCACTCATTTTTTGGATTTTGGTAAAGCTTTTTTTATTTTCAGCTTTTTCATTTTCCTTGATTTTTCAAAAGATTTTTAGTAACAAACATGCCAACATTTTTAGTTTGCAAGGCTTTTAATTTTTGGTTTTGTGTGTTTTTTCATATTTTTTTTTTTTTGTCCAAACAATGTTTTTTCAATTTTTTGGTGTTCACAAACAATGTAGTCTAATTGTAATTGTACCATTTTTCACACAAATATTCTATTTCCCAACTGTAAACTTAACCAAATGTTTATTTTGTCTTAATTTTTTTTTTTTCCCAAAATATGTTTGAGATTTTTTATCTCTTTATTTTTTAATACATTTTTTTTTGGAATTATTATCAAAAATATTGCTAACATTTTTTGAATATATTTGTGAGCCAAATTTTTTATTTTTTATTTTTTTAATATTTTTTGCGTAAATTTTTTTTTAAATTTTGAATAATTATTTTAAAAAAAATTTTTTTTTTGTTTTTTATTTAAAAAAAAAAAGATTGGTAACATTTTTTGGATAGATTTGTTACCCAATTTTTTTTTTTTATTATTTTTTTTTACAAAATTTTTTATTTTATTTTTTTTGGATTTTTCAGGCTTGTTGATTGTAAGCCATTTTTTTGCTTGAAAAAATATAACATGTAAAAAAAATTTAAAAGACAAATGTGTCACTTTTACATTCACAATAACAGTCATGGTGTGATTTCACACCTGAACACGCCAAAATTTGAAGATGCACACATTCAGTGCAATTCGCCAAATGTCAGTTCTACAACATAGAAACACAGACAAAGGGCGACATGTGCTATCTGCCATCATGGGTGATCAATGTCTGTGTTTTGTGGGAGCAAACCCTTCCTCGAAAACTAATTGAGAATCGAGGAGGGGGTTGTACCCACAAAGCACAGATATTCGATATTATGTGATGGCAGATAGCACATGTTGACACACTGTGGGCCAGATTCATAAAGCACTTACACCGTTTTTTTGGTAGATGCACGGCGTAAGTGCAGATTTGCGCCGGCGGATCGCTGCGCCTTACCCAGAGAACCAGATTACGCCTCCAAATAGACTTCATCGCCTCGGTGTAACCTTTCCACGCCGGCGCGGCGTTGGTGCAGATTTACGCTGGTCCGATCTGGCGTGGCCATGGTTTTTTTGTTTTAAATATGCAAATGAGGTTTTTGGGCCGATTCATCAACTTAAGCTTGTCCGGCGCAGGCTACTCCCGGTGAGCGGAGCTGAAATTTCCGGTGCAAAGTTACACCTCATAAAAGCAGGGGTAACTTTGCACCAAACTTGCAGAGGTCAGCTGGAGAGCAGCTAAAGCAGCAGCGTTACAAACGAACTGAGCAACAACACTTGCTGGACAACACATAGAGGCGGTCCCCATGTTGGGAGAGGCCCTCAATAATTACAGCCCTCTCCTCTGGGCTGAAATTGGTCATCTGCCCACCTGAGGATTCCTCATCAGCCATAACTGCCCCACCACAATGCAAACGACCTAGCTTAGAAAAAAAAAAGCTTCAGTACATTTGCACCTGCAGGGCGGAAGTCTGGGCTGATTCATGGACTGGGCTTTGGTAGTGGGTCGGCGTAGCTCAGGGATCACGCCGGGGCGCAGTTCTGAGCATGTGCAGATTGGGGCATTTACCCCTGGATGTCACTGAGCATGTGCGGTCTAAGATGCGCCCCGGCGTGACCCCTGCGCCACGGTCGGCACTTCATTAGCAAAGGGTGACTCCCAGTTGGCCTTACCCCGCCTTACGCCGTCTAAAATCCGCCCCGCTGGGGCATCGTAGACAAAAAAAGTTTCTTGAATCACCTAACTGCCTCTCCGCGCTGGACCGGTGTAGTCTAAAAATGATGCACCACGCCGGTGCAAATCTGCACCATTGTATATGAATCTGCCCCTGTGTGTGCATCTTCAAATTTTGGCGTGTTGCTGAGTCAAAAATTAAAACAGGTTGGGGGATGGGCGGGGGGGGGGTTCAGTCTTTGACACGGCCCATCATGTCAATGATGTTTTTATAGTTTTGTTCTATAATCAGCATTCTTTGCCGCATAGTGTCCAGCTCGGTGCAGCACTCCACAATTACATTTCTCACATTCTGTTCCATGAGAACCATCCGTTGCCGCATATTCTCCATTTCACTGCTGCACTCCATCACTTGCTGGATAATTATTCCCGCACTTGCGCGAGAAAAATGCGGAACAGCATCTTCATCCCCTACAAAATGAATCCAAAAAATAAAAAAATAACAATTTTACCGGCCTATCTACATCTAGGGTTGCCACCTCATCACTTTAAACCAGAACACATATTAATTACACAGGTTCTGTGGCTGATTAAAAGGTGGTAATTTAACTCACCTGGTGCCATATCTGCATTACATTAGCCACATAACATGTGTAATCCATATGTGTTCGGGATTAAAGGGATGAGGTGGCAACCCTATCTACATCTGTTTTGCCCTATAAAGCTGGGGTGACACTGACCTGATGGTGCGAATTTCCTCCTCCTTCACTTCTCCATCTTCAATAACTCCTCCTTCTTGAACCACTTCCCCCTCATCCTCCACGACTCCTCCTTCTTCTTCCATCAATCCACCATCTTCAAATTCACCAAAATCATCTTCTTCAAATTCATCTTCATCCTCCACAACTACCAAATTTAAAATGACTCCATCCTCCTCTCTTCCTTCCTCCTCTCTTCCTTCCACCTCCTCCTCCACATCTTCCTCTCTTCCTTCCACCTCCTCCTCCACATCCTCCTCTCTTCCTTCCACCTCCTCCTCCACATCCTCCTCTCTTCCTTCCTCCTCCTCCTCCACATCCTCCTCTCTTCCTTCCTCCTCCTCCACATGGCCAGATGGCAGATTCCGGGCGTGTCTGGCCCTCTCTGCCTCCTCGAAATGCTGGCGTCTTCTTTCCCCTATAAATAACACAAAAACAATATGTTTACTCATCAGCACACAGATATTGTAGAGCAGAAATCACACACATTGCATAGAAGTTTAGAGGCGACGCTTTTTAGATGAGCTCCGTGAGGCAGAATCTAATCTGGAACCATCGGCTACAGATATTGCCGTTTTGGTTCTAAATTCGCCCCATACCGTATCGGGAGGTATACCTACACAAAAGGATACCATTATTGAGGCGGTTGATGGTATACTTACCCGTGGATGCGACCCGAGGCCTCCTCTACACTCTGTGGCGTCATTGCCATTTTGAGGCCTACGGCTGCACGGACATCCCCGGACTCAAGTAAGGATCGCGGTGCCGTGTTAGCGGTGTACACCCCTCCGTCCACCCAGGATACATTACTTTGTGCTGGGAGTCAGATACAGCCATAGGCTCAGGGAACTAAGACAGTCATCGATAGCGTTGGATTCGACCCCTCCAGTGGTCACTGCCGGATTTCTTCTCCCTGAGGCCTGTAATCCCTCCGCGTTCCGCGGGCTCCATAAGACAAAATACTTGCTCACCTAGGAACATCCTTACCTAGGATTAGATTCTCTGCCCCTCAGCTAGCCGTAGGAAGCGACAGGAGGCATATCTCCTTCCCCCTCAGCTACTCGAGGCCTGCGGTCTCGGCCTGCACACGGAGGCCCGGCAGCCATCTTGCTTTACACACTGTTTTACCTCACGATCGATCCTATCTAATTAAGGCTCTGTGTTGCTTCACCTTTACTGTGGATGAGACATTTTTATGCTTTAATAGAAAAGAGACCGATATTACCACATTAAGTTCACAGAGATTGAGGTATATATAAGGAAGTAACGCCGCCATCTAGTGGCCTGCATATTTCTTACTAATTTGTAAATATTATAGACACTTTTCTGTGGCAAAAAATACTGAAATTACCCACTTTTCTCTCATAATCCGCCTCAGTGATTTAAACTCAGAGTGTAGTGACTTGTGACCATTATACTGTGGAATTACTGTAAGGATCTGATAAAATATGGATGGATTTTATGCACAGGTCACCGTGACATCCTGAAACATCCTGAAACATACATAATCCACTGTATCATACTATTTGGAGTTTTTATTATATTTATTTTTTCTCTAAACTGAGGTAATTCTTAGTTCACTGGCTACCTGACTGCAATGATAATCTAATAATAGTAGTCGAAGGTTGGTTACCAACTGGATATGATGCCCAGGGTCTGTATTATACAGTGTGGAATTATCCTATGATTGGCCCTGCTATGGAAAATTGCTGAGGTGCTGAGGTGTTCCTACAAACCGTCCGATGTTAGTCGACAAGGCTACAAACCAATCCGCTAATATAACACTTGCATGATAAGTAATTTGAGGCATTTTTATGATGCTGAACTTTTCACAATACTTGCTGTAAAGGCTCAAATCTGGGCTTGGTCTGTTCACATAAGTAATACCCACTGTATGATGGTGGTTATAAGACTGTTATACCTATAGGAGCTGATATAGGAGTGAACAGTTGCTTTTACAATATAAAGCAACTTTACCCCTGCTGATACGAATTCACTATAACACTTATTATATATGAAGGGGAAACAGTGCAAAAAAAAAAATAAGAACTCTATTATCAAGGAGTGTCTTTTTGATATGGACACCCCTCCTCATACAAGCCCTCAGGTGCTTGTGGTGGATCCTAAGTCTACTGAACATTTCTCGTCTCATGTGACACCCTCCTCATCACCTCCTCCCTTAGGTTCTACTACAACTTCAGCTTTATTTTCATCTGTAGTAAGGGAGGAAATAATACCTACAATGGCTGAACACGGGACTCCTATGGTTTCTCCCTCACATGACCCTATACAAGTGACTGCTAACACTGAAAATGCCCCAGAAGTTTCTTTCAATGTTGCTGATCTCTATAACAGGATCTCTGAAATGATGGAAAGGGGTCTAGCTCTTACGGCTGAGAAAATTACTAAAGATATTAGGGCAGACTTCCAATGTCTTGGCAACAGGATTGACTCGGTGGAACATAAATTGGACACTAACGTTTCGAAAACTGAACAACATGATGATCATATCCATTTCCTACAAGAACAACTGGAGGCCGCTCAGGCTAAGATTGACGATTTGGAAAACAGGTCAAGAAGAGAAAACTTCAGGGTTAGGGGTCTTCCTGAGTCCATTATGGACGTTCATTCAGCAATACGAGACATTATGAGAATCCTCCTTCCATCTATGCCTGATATAAAATTGGAAATTGATAGGGCTCATAGATCATTAGGTCCACTGAGAAAAGATGGATTGCCCAGGGATGTGGTGGTCAAGCCACATTATTTCACCACCAAAGAGGACATTATGAAACGGTCCAGACAACAGGAGAATCTTCAATACCAAGGTAATACCATACAAATATTCTCTGACATTTCTCCATATACCATTCAGAGAAGAAGAGCAATGAAACCGTTATTGTCTGCCCTTATTAACAAGAACATCAAATATAAATGGGCTTTCCCCTTCGCTTTAAAATTCAATTATAATGGTAGAAACCATGTGATCCATAGTTTCCAAGAGGGTGAAAGACTTCTGTTTGACCTGAAAATTATTTCTCTTGAACCTGCCATGGACACCACTCCACCTCCAGTTCAATCTACCAAGAGAAACACTCCTACTAGTCCGACTCAGAATCCATGGAACAAGGTCAAATACAGGAAAATTGGAGGTGACCAAGTCCCCTGAATATTGAATAGACTTACCCAGAACGTTTCTCTTATTCTTTGATTCAGATTAATTTCTTTTTTTAACGGATGCTTTTTGAAAAAAAAAAAAAAAAAGAGGGGAAAAAAAAAAAAAAAAAAAAAAAAGAGATTCCGGGTTTGAATACCTGGTTGAATACAGTTTTTCTTTAGATTTTTCTCCTCTTTTTTTCTGGTCATCATCTGATTCAAAATACCTTTTTTCTTGAAAATTGTTTTTAGATGTAATCTTTTAGTTTGTTGACAACTGACGACGGTGAGGTATTGAACCTCAACTTATCTCTTGTGTCGACACTTTGTCGACCCAATGGGTAAGAATATAATCCTTTTATGGGACTATACAAAAATTTCTTGTTTGAATGAGGGAAGGAGAATCAATCTCTTCCCTCATTCTTGGTTACGATTTAAACTTGCACGATCTAATAGTTTGTTGTGCACTATGTTTTTTTATTTTTCTTTTTTTATCTCTTCTTTATATTTCTTTTTCTTTCTTCCTCATATTCTCCTCTTCTCTTCAGCCTGCCTGCCGATGCTCATGTTTTCGGAACTACTGGTAATATCTATATGGTTCTGCCTGTCAGTCGATGATGCTGAAACTTATGGCTGGATCGAATGATGTATCTAAACCCCTTAGTGTTGTTACTCACAACACTCAGGGGATGAATTCTCCTACTAAGAGGAGCACAGCCTTTCAAGTATACAAGTCTCTCCGTGTAGATGTGGTTTTCCTTCAAGAAACCCACTTTCCTAAACGATATAACCCCTCCTTTTTGCATGCCCACTTTCCGTTATTTTATCTTGCTAAAGCAGAAAACAAAACTAAGGGTGTGGCCATTCTGTTTTCTAGGTATTGTAATTTTAACCTGATTAAAGAATTTGGAGATCCGGAAGGTAGGTTTCTTTTGATACAGGGTACCCTTGATGGAAGACTGTACACATTTATTTCTTATTATGCTCCTAACAGAGGTCAGAAAAAGTTTTTTTCACAGATGCTTGATACCCTTCGTCCATATATGGAGGGGATCGTTCTTATGGGTGGGGACTCTAACCTAGCTTTCGATGCAGGATTGGATAAATCCAAACCTTCTATTAATGGTATCATCAGACCAACTAAAATTAGTTTGCAAGTAGCACGCATTCTACATCAGTCTAGATTGACTGACATTTGGAGGGAGTTGAACTCCAAAACTAAAGATTATACTCACTATTCTAACCCTCACCATTCATATTCTCGTATAGATCATATATTAATCTCTAACCATCACATCCCAGCTGCCATTGAGTCTCATATAGTTGATGTTCCATGGTCAGATCACTCGATGGTTCATTTGTCTCTGAGGAGAGAGGACACTTCTCCTAAAATATCCCATTGGACATTTAATAGGTCTATTTTGAAGGATCCTATCTTAATGAAGGATATTGAGCGATCTCTTTTAGAATATTTTGAGCATAATGATACAGATGATGTATCCCCTGAAACTTTGTGGGCTGCCCACAAGGCCTTTATCAGGGGCAAAATAATACAAGTGGCCGCTAACCTCAAGAAACAAAGGAACCTGGACATAAGGAGACTGGAAAACAACTATTTAGAACTCCGTAAAAAACATAAATCTGATCCTCTTAACTTTCCAATTCAGGCACTTGATGCAGCTAGATCTGCCTTGAATTTGGTACTTACAACTAAAGCAGGGGAAGACTTGAAATGGACTGGTGCTAATTTCTATAAATTTAAAGATAAAATAGGCCCAATGCTAGCTCATAAATTATCACCTAGATTTCAATCACGGACTCTCCCTAAAATAAGAATGAGTGATGGTTCTTTCACCCTAAATCCTAAGAAGATAATGGAGGCCTTTCAGGACTTCTTTTCTAAGCTTTATGCATCCGCTGCTGATTTTTCTTCAGTGGGAATGGATGATTTTCTGGACAATCTGAAACTTCCTCGATTGACTGAAATTCATAGAGAAGTAATGGAGTCTCCCATATCCGCTGAAGAAATATCGTTAGTGATTAAAAATCTAAAATTAGATAAAGCCCCGGGTCCAGATGGGTTTTCAAGTGCATATTATAAATCATATTCGAGCATTTTGACACCCTACATGGTTAGATTGTTCAACCACATGACCGGTGGAGTTCCCATAGACAGGCAACTTAATTTGGCTTATATCTCGGTTATCCCTAAGCCAGAAAAAGACCATAGCCTGGTGGAAAACTATAGACCTATATCTCTCATTAATAACGATCTTAAGATACTCACTAAGATAATGGCCAATAGAATGTCCTCTTTCATTGGCCAATATGTTAGTAAAGATCAAGTAGGCTTCATCGCTGGAAGGCAAGGTCCTGATCAGGTTAGGAGGGCTGTGGATCTGATCTCTATTTTGAACTCGGGTTGGACTGGTGATACTAATCAAAGGGGAATGCTTCTTTCTATAGATCTTCAAAAAGCATTTGACTCAGTATCATGGCCATTCATGTTCGAAGTGATGAAACGTTGGGGGTTTGGCACGAAATTTCTTGGAGTCTTATCTGCACTTTACTCTCACCCTAAAGCTAATATACGCTTTCAGGGTATTTTTTCGGAACCTATTGAGATTCATAGGGGTACTAGGCAGGGTTGTCCTCTGTCTCCCCTGGTGTTTGCAATAGTTATGGAATCCCTGGCTATGGCTATTCGTGAAAACACAAACATCAGGGGAGTTAGATGTGCCAAAAAGGAGCATAAATGTGCCTTATTTGCAGATGACCTTTTATTGTTTTTAACTGATCCAGACACATCCATACCAGAATTATATTCTCTTTTAGACAAATTCTCTATGGTTTCAGGTCTAACTGTGAATGTGGCCAAGTCTAGGGCCCTCAATGTTTCTCTCTCTGAATCCACGGTTTCTTTACTGAAGAAAGATTATGGATTCAAATGGGACACCTCTTATATCAAATACCTGGGTATCTATTTGACCCCCAACATCCAAAATTTGTATTTGGCCAATTATCCCCCTATGTATAGAAAACTTGAGAAAGATTTGAAAGATTGGGGTACTCAGAATATAGGTTGGATTGGTAGAATTAACTCGGTAAAGATGACTCTTCTCCCTAGGCTTTTGTATCTTTTTAGATCATTACCCATACCGATAATTAAAAGTCATCTAAAATCTTTTCAAGGAAAGATTACCAAGTTTATTTGGAACAATAAGGGTCCACGCCTTCCATCTCGCACTCTATATAACTTACCTGAACAGGGTGGTCTGGGGGTACCCAACTTATTATGGTATTATCAATCAGCGAGATTGGCACAATTATCGGAAACCTTTCTTAAACATGAACGCCCTGACTGGTTAGATATAGAAGAGCAGGCGACCCCGAATCTAACGATAGAGGAGTTGATGTGGAGTCCTACCAAAAACAGGCCTTCTATATTATCTCCGACTCTTTCTCAAACCTTAGTTTTATGGGATTCACTTAAAAACAATCCCTCTCTAATTTCTAAAGGCAGGCCTTTATCAAGCGTTTTTCTAGACCCACTCTTTGTTTCTAAAATTGATATAGATTCTTTCAAATGGTGGCATGATAAAGGGTTGTATCGTATAGGTCGTTTTTTTTTCACGATCAGGTCCACTTCCTGAGAAACACTTCATAGCCAAGCTAGATCTTCCTGTTTCAGAAAAACTAAGATTTTCCCAACTACATGATTATGCACAAAGCCTATGGGATAGTGACTCGATCTCTGGATTATTGACACCTTATGAAAGTAATTGTGATCAGGGTTTGATCAGGAAGGGAAATATTTCAATCATATATCAATCTCTTGCTAATAATTGTACCAAATTACCTCATATGTTGGCCTGGGAAAAGGAACTTAATAACACTTGGGATTTATCTGACTGGTGTAATAACTATACTAGATCCATTAAAGGATATGTGAATATATCCCTTGTAGAGGCTAATGTAAAAATTTATACTAGGTGGTATCTAGTTCCTGTTAAACTGGCTTCCATGTATCCGTCAACCTCGCCCCTATGCTTTAGAGGTTGTCAGGGACTGGGGTCTATGGTACATATATGGTGGGAATGTCCCAAAATACGGGGATACTGGAATAAGGTGTTTAACATAATAAGACGAGTCACAGGATGTAACTTACATCAATCCCCCACTATTGCTTTACTTAACGGAATGTTACCCCAGACCTCCAAGGTTACTAGAAAACTCATCCAATACATTCTGACGGGTGCCAGGATCACAATTGCAGCTGCGTGGAAAAAAACTACTGTCTCCATCAGGTATATGAAACGAAAGGTTACATGGATCATGGAACAAGAAAAGAGGGTTTGTTCCATGTTGGATATGTCTACTCTTTTCCATGAAATATGGGAACCTTGGATGCAATTTATGGGAATATCTTTTACCCCGTGAAGGCTGTGAAGACATTTATATCCTGAAGATGATGGTGTTCATTGGCAGGCAGGCTGCCATATCTTTTTCTTTTTCTCTTTTCTCTTCCTTTCTTTGATTTTTCTGTGTTTATTTCTCGTTGTCTTATCTATGAGGATAGAATACTCACTATTTCTCATTCTCAGGGTGTTATGTTTAGGTAAGAAAAAAAAAAAGAATATATTATAAACATTTGTATTTACCTATGTTTAGGTTTTTAAAGGATTACACCAAACTTTTGGGGATATTAGGTTTGAGGAGGGTTTAGAGAATATATGATTATAGAAACCGGTGGGTTTTAATAAAAACTATTAGAGGGAGGGAGGGGGGATTGAAGGGGTTGCTTGATCTCTTGGACACAGGCAGTTCCCGTTGGGGGTGTCGGAGAGGTTATTGTTCTCCAGAAATCCTATCCTTTATTTGTTCCGTGAACTTAGGTCTAGTACACACATGGGGATTTTATTTTTATTTTTTCTTATATATAATTTATTGTGTGGTAATGATAGCCCTAAGGGATCATATAGCATATTAAATTGTTATTTTATTTAATTATATATTATTAGTTACACCTAATTTTTCTCCGTTGCTTATATGAACTGTCTTAATCTCACCGTATGGTGAAGGACATGAGAAATGGATAGATGTGATGGACAGTTACTATGACAGGAATGTCTAATATGTGAAGTAATGTACTTGCTTTACTGTTTTCTGTATATTATTGATTTGTATACTGCTGATATAATACAAATGTATGTACTTTTATTGAAAATAAACTTAAAATTGAATGAAAAAAAAAAGAAGTTTAGAGGCTTTAATTGATTATTTTTTTGTGTCTTATCACCCCAAACCTACATTTTTGGATGACTTCTAGGCCAAGCTCTGATTCAGTCCCTTTTTAGCAAAGTGACACACATGGATGTCCCCCCCTTAAAATTTGGAGCTGAGACCATACAAATTTTAGTGTAATATTTTGGGGGAGACACAGGTGCTCTGGATTACAGATATGAAAACACCTACTTAGTAGCACTGTTTGCATTTCCCATTCTAGGATTCAAATTTTAGAAAACTATATTTTTACACAATGTTTACAAACAATGTTTTTGGCCAGAGAGGCATGTCCAGGTGTGTTGTTCCTGGGCCAACATCGTATTTGTGAGAAGCAATCTGATGTGAACGAGGTTTCCTATTAACACTCATTGGCCAAGCAAATGATATTATTCCAAAAAATTCTATTTAAACATGTGTTCAGAAGTACAACCAGGCCAAGGATACAGATGTAGAAATGTACCCGACCAAACATTAAACTAATAAAATTGTCCCCCCCCCCCCACAAACAAACAAAAAACTTACTTTTTTGAGGATTTTTTTTATTTTCTTCAATTGATGTGGCTCCCGGAGTTTCAAGTCGGACCACCGCTTCCGTAGCTGCTCCTTGGACCTGGTGATCCCGAACATCCTCTGCATTCTCCTTGCCACCTTCTCCATAATTTTCCCCTTCCTGCGGTTTGGGGTCTTGTATGGCCCATATTGCCCATCATAGTCCTTCCTCCGCATTATTTCGACCAGCTCCACCATTTCGGCAAAAGACATATTAGTGGCCTTATAACGTTTTGGCCGGGATCGCGACGTTCCTGCCTCTGTCACTTCACTTGCGGCCTGAGAGCTCCGTGCACGCTTGTGTGACATCGCCATCTTTCCTTCCCACAGAGATTAGGGGCGTGGAAAAGAGGAAATGTCCCGTCATGGGCGGGGACGAGGGCGGCGGTTCATGCATACGCAGAGTGTAGAGAATGAATAAGACGTGATTACGTAGGTTACGCGGAGATTATTCGCTCGTTTCACAGAAGTAACATAGTTCACGCCATATTTTTTGAGTTAACATTGATTAGGGGGCATGGCAAAGGTGATGAAGGCGGTGTGTCACGCACACACGGAGTCTTTTAACGGGAACCTACGTGATTACGTAGGTTACGTGGAGATTATTAGAACATTTGACAGAAGTTACACAGTTAACGCCATATTTTTTGAGTTAACATTGATTAGGGGGCATGGCAAAGGTGACGGAGGCGGCGTGTCACGCACACGCGGAGTGTATAAAAGGGAACCAACGTGATTACGTAGGTTACGCGGAGATTATTTCATCGTGCTTCACGAGGAGCTAGAGATAATAAGGTAAGAAATTACAACATGGGATCAACAGAGGCCTAGAAACTTCAGAGCCATGGGATTGGGGTTTTGTCTGTTGTTTGCACCCTTTTAACGCTACTTATGTTTCTTGTGTCCCCAAAACGGTATTTACTTCTCACAATGCTTTCACACATCACTTAAATCTAGATGTGAAGAATGCTCTACCTATTTGTACTTTTTGCCAGGTGTATTGTGATCATGCAAGTATTGTTCTGTGTTGGTTGGCCAGAGGTTATTAGGAAGTGTATTTATATGTCAGGAATGATGAGGCGCATGCTAGGTACACATGAAATAGTGCCTTGAGGAATGGTCAAAATAGTAAAAATTGTGGATGGTTCTAGAATACACGTATTTAGCAAACTTTTTTCAAAAAGGGTCTGCATGTGAACTCATTTTTGGTCACAACAATGGGGCAGAGCTGGCCAGCATTTTAGCTGCAGGAGACACTGTGTTTGCATAGTACTTGATAAATCTGGGGCCACATATTATTACAATGTGAATGCTGTGCATTTTTTAATTCTTATTTATTTTTGTTTTAACAGTGTTAAGCTTGAAAATTGCCCAAGCAAATTAGAATAAACCATGGACCAGATCGTGGGGAAAGAAATTATTTCTCGCCTAATCGAAAAGTTTAGGGAAATGCCCCTACTTTGGGATACAAGACATCCCCACTATTCGAAGCGGGACCGACGAACGGCAGCACTTGATGAGATTGCTACATATATGCAGACATGGGTTCCCGGCTGCACAGGCGAGATGGTCAAGAAGAAAATGAACAACCTGAGGGCCGCATACCGAACCAAAAGAAGAGAACTACGTGAACAAAGATCAGGAGCAGCAGCAAGCGAGTCCACGGAGCCCAGTCTGTGGTACTACCAAGAGCTGGAGTTTTTGGGGGATCAAATGGAGGGCCGGCAATCAATGTCAAGCCTTCCTTCCAGCCGGCATCGCAGCAGACCTTCCACGGATCACCACAGCCAGGAGGAGTACAGTGAGGGGCTGGCTGGCATGCATCAAAATCTGCAACTCTCCACTTCTTCTGAGGTAGAGTATTTTTCAAAAAAATTTTGGGCTGCTAATTCTTGTTTGTTTATTGAGTTGATATTGTAATCCCAAAAGAAAAAATGGCCTAGAAAAGTCATGGGCATAAAAATAGGGGTCATGGATGCCAAGTGCAGGGATCAGAAGGAGAGTCTATTCAAGTTTAAAGTAAGATAAAACAAACCAGTCTAGAGCATGAAAATGTGTGTGATTTGCTTGTGCCAAATTGTTAAACATGTCCCTTTTTTTGCCACAGGAAGAAGTGAGCAGCCATGATTTTTCAGCTACTGATGCAGAGATGCATGCCAGCCAGGAGGAAGGGGTCAGTGGCAGCCAGGAGGAGGAGGCCGGGCCCAGCACCAGTCAGCAGGGCCCCAGGCCCAGGGTCAGCACCACCAGGCAAGTCCCTCCCCCCCCAGGTCAGGCAAGCAGGCCTAATGAGGCGCAGGAGGCAAGTGGAGGATGAGAGCCTCGAGATGATAAGGGAGGCTAGCGCCTTAATGAGGGCCCCCCTCAACCCCACTGAGGCCTACAGTGCCTATGTGGCACACGAAATGTCACAAGTGGGGGAGGCCGATCAGAGGCGTGCCAAGGACCTGTTTAACCAGGTCCTTTTATGGATGCACCAGGGCTGGCTGACCAATGACACTGAGCTGAGTGACCCGGCCCATCCTGCCCAACACCTGCTAACTCCTCCTGCTGCCACATCATCCCCACCTGCAAGGGGCCGTGGACGAGTCCGTTGAAGATCTGCTGCAATGCAGGCTGCAAGGAGGGTTACAAGGAACAGGAGAAGATGATTCCCGGCCTTCCATTTGATCCCCCAAAAACTTTGGTCTTTTTGGACTACCACAGCCTGGGCTCCATTGGCTCACTTGCTGCTGCTCCTGGTTTTTGTTTTTATGGTTGTTCTTTTTAGTTCTCGGTATGTGGTCCTCAAGGTTTGACATTTTCTCCTTGACTATGTTGCCTGTGCAGTCTGGAACACAAGTCTGCATGTATGTTGCTATCTCATCAAGTGCTGCCGTTCTAGGTAATTTATTTTTGTTTATGGCCAAAATAAATGGTTATTTGATTTACTGAAATACCTTGTCTATTGTGTTTTAATACTGTGGTGATTAGGCATGAAACATTTTAGCAAATAATATGTGTCATTTAGAAAGGACACCAACTCCTTGGGGGGGGGGGGGTACATTTGGCGTACCAACTTGGTAAAACAAAAAAGGAAAAACACACGCCAAAATAAAATGGTGACATAACTTGACAAAAAAAAAAAATGTGCAAGAAAAAACAATGGTGACATAAATTGCACAAAAAAAGAAAAAAAAAAAAACAATGCAAGAAAAAACAATGGTGACATAACTTGCCAAAAAAAATAAAAAAAAATGTGCAAGAAAAAACAATGGTGACATAAATTGCACAAAAAAGTAAAAAAAAAGAAACAACATAAAAAAAAAAAAAAAAGAAACATAGACATGTGGAGGACAAAAATTAAGTTCCAACATCTGGATAGATAGCATCAGCAAGAGAACGGATTTATTCTAGCAAGAGAACGCCGAAAAAAAAAGAGGCAATAAACGACACACTAGATATTTAAAAGGACGAATGTGCCATATCACAAACAAACGAGAGTTTTACCTGAACGAGTGCTCCCATCCCCTTATTTTGTCTGAGCATGCGCGGGGTTTTTATCCGCGGATATTGTGTACTAACCAACGGATCTGTCCGTCGGATAGATTCGCAGCGGATAGATTTGTTTAGCATGTCAGCAAATATTCGATCTGCTGAAAAGCGAGTCGACGGATAAATATCCGCGGAAACAGCAGCTGCTGCCGTTACCGAGATATCAATCTTTAAAAAATCGACGTACATCGTCGTGCGCAGGTCTGGAAGTGGATATATATGTATATATATATATATATATATATATATATATATATATATATATATATATATATATATATATATAAATATATTTTATTCTACTCTATTCTAATATTTTTCTATTCGAATTTGAGTTCATTCTATATGAATTTCGAATTTCAGAAAATGGAAGATAGATACTGTAGAAGATAGATAGAAGAAGCCAGGTCATATTCTATTGTATTTGATTACATTCTATTAAATTCCATTCTGTTCTTTACTATTCTTTGATTTTCATTCTATTGTTTTATTATTTTATGTTCTATTTTATTGTATTCTTTTTTAGAAATCGATTCATATTTTTTAGATTTTGATTCAAATTTGCTTTCAATTTTCATTCAAATTTGTTTTCGAATCAAATTGTTTTCGAATTTGATTTGAATAGAATTTGTTTTCGAATTCGATACAAATAGAATTTGTTTTCGATGTTTGATTGAATTTCGTCCGCGGGTTTTCGATGTTCGTTCGGATTCGGTAAATTCGTTAATATTACAATTCGGGAATTCGTATGCATCCGAATGTCCGAATAATGAAAAATGTGTCCGAATTTCGATTTGAAACGAAATGCACATGCCTAGGATGGACTTGTGTCTTTTTTTTTCAACCTAACTATGTATTCTCAAATTTTAAAGTGGTCTTTTTTGAGTTTTATGACAAATTTGTACAAGGCTTTCTTGATCTCCTGGTTCCTGAGGCTGTAGATAATGGGATTCATCAGTGGTGTCACCACAGTGTACAGCAAAGACCTATATTTGTTCATGCTTGCTGTGCTTTCATCTCCTGGTACCATGTATACAGTGATCAAAGTTCCATAATAGACACAGACAGTAGTCAGGTGGGAGCTACATGTGGAGAAGGCCTTTCTTCGACCATGAGCAGAAGATATCTTCAGGATGATGAAGAAAATGTACACGTAGGTTATGATTATGAAAGTGAAAGGGCAAAATATCATGAATATGGAAATTACAAAGTCTTGCAGCATCAAACTGGATGTGTCTGAGGTGGACAGCTCCACGACTGGTCCAAAATCACAGAAAAAATGATCAATATAATTAATTCCACAAAAGCTAAGTTGAACCAGCACCATTATTTCATATGATGTTACCAGGGTAACTAAGAACCAGGAGCCAAGAACCAACTGGAGGCAAACACGAGGGTTCATAAGCGAAGCATAATGCAATGGTTTGCAAACAGCCAAGTATCGATCATAGGACATAACAGCGATCAGAAGACATTGCAAGAATCCAGAAATACCAAAGGCATACAACTGAGTAATGCATCCAACAAATGATAGTCTTCCTTCCTCAATGAATATAATGTCCAGCATCATGGGGACAACACTGGTGGTCAGTAGGACATCTGCTGTGGCCAAGTGCTTGAGGAAGAAGAACATCGGCAATTTAAGATGATCAAAAGTTGTTACTAAAATGATAATTAGAAGGTTTCCACCGAGTATGATAAGGTAGGCTAAAAGAACCACAATAAATAACAGGGCTTTAAATTTGGCCAGGCCATGGAAGCCAAGTAAACGGACCTGTGTGACCTGAGTCTGATTGACCTCACACTTCATTTTTTGAATATTGCAGATTAAATAAAGCCACCAGATATATGTGCTTTTCTGCAAATGATTTATAAAACTGTACTGTAGAAGAAATTCATGATGAAGAAAAAGTATATGTATACAGAATTTATTTTGTATCAGTTTATATTTTGCAGATACTGTATGTTGCAACAGGAATTAAAGGTTAGGTTGACTCTTAGGAACATGTTACATGCTGCACCCATATTTAGGGTGTAATATGTGACATGTTCCTAAGCACCCCAACCTTCATCCCAGAGTCAGGAGTTCCTCTTCTCTGCAGCCACAGATTGGTGATGTGCAGGCAAAGAGATCTGTGAATAAGTGAACTACAAGTCCTGTGTGTCACCATGGCAAATGGACTTTGTTTTCAAGAGACTATGAGAGTGCTGATCAATGCACCCTGAGTCCATTGATACTTTCTCAGCTCTTTAACAGCAAGGCCGTACAGAGGTACAGGCAGAGAACTATAGGAAGTTTCTGCAGGAGCCTGACATTGCATCCACGATTCACTGATTGCAGTTGCAATACCTTAAAAAAAAAGAACAAATGAACATTTGTTTTTGTGAAAAAATATATACATACATGAGTGTAGCCTTTAAAATGATGAACATAATGACCGCCAATATTGGGAGTTTTCTTATAAATGCAATTGTTTTATTTTACACTAACCAGTCAGGTTAAAGGGACACTAAAGGTTCCCTTGTTTACTTTTAAAATAACAAACATGTTATACTTACCTCCTCTGTGCAGTTGGTTTTGCACAGAGTGGCCCCCGATCCTACTCTTCTGGGGTTCCTTTGCGGCACTCCTGGCTGCTCCCCGCACTCTCGTTCGGGTCACCCATGAGGGCATGCACCCGTGTCCTGCTCTGTCCATAGACATATAACGCAGGACTTGGCATGGCCCCCGGCGCCCGCGTCATTGGATTTGATTGGCCAATGGCTGCTCTGTTATCAATCTATCCAATCTAGAGCTGAGACACCTGCCAGAGAGGGTGTGCACGTCTCCGGCGTGGGAAAAAATGGGCTCAGGTAAGTAAAACGGGGGGGGGGGGGGGGCTGGTGCACTACAATAGGTTTTTAACCTCAATGCATAGAATGCATTGAGGTGAAAAACTGGGAGGGTTTACAACCCCTTTAACCACTTCCCGCCCGGTCAATAGCATATTGACGTCCGGGAAGTGGTTTCATTATCCTGACTGGATGTCTATTGAAGTCCTGCAGGATAACAGCCGCCGCGCGCCCTTGGGGGCGTGCATTGCGGCGATAGGTGGTGTGGTGTGTCAGTCTGACACACCGCAACACCAATCTCAGATAAAGAGCCTCCGGTGGAGGCTCTTTACCACGTGATCAGCCGTGTCCAATCACGGCTGATCATGATGTAAACAGGAAGAGCCGTTGATGGCTCTTCCTCACTCACTTCTGACAGATGTGAGTAGAGGAGAGCCGATCGGCGGCTCTCCTGACAGGGGGGGTTTGCGCTGATTGTTTATCAGCGCAGATCCCCCTCGGATGCCCACACTGGACCACCAGGATGCCACCCAGGACCACCAGGGAAGCACCCAACATGTGGATGGCCAGGTAAGTCCCTATGGCCATCCACATGTACAAATGTAAACTGAACATGTGCCAATCAGTGCCCACAAATAGGCACTGACTGGCACCATCATGGCACAATTTGTTATGCCCAGCAATGCCACCCACCAGTGTCCATCAGTGCCACCTATTGGTGCTCATCCGTGGCCATCAGTGCCCACCTATCAGTGCCTGTCCATGCCACTATCAGTGCCATCCATTAATACCTATCAGTGCCGCCTATGAGTGCCCATCAGTGTCGCCTATGAGTGCCCATCAGTGCCACATACTGGTGCCACCTATCAGTGCCCATCATTGCTGCCTATCAGTGCCACCTTATCAGTGCCCGTCAGTGCCGCCTTATCAGTGCCCGTCAGTGCCGCCTTATCAGTGCCCGTCATTGAAGAAGAAAAGGTACTTATTTACAAAATAAATTAACAGACACAAAGAAAAACATATTTTTTTTTCAAAACTTTCGCAAAACTGTTGAGCAAAAAATAAAAACCGCAGAGATGATCAAATACCACCAAAAGAAAGCTCTATTTGTGGGAACAAAATGATAAAAAAATTGCTTGGGTACAGTGTAGCATGACTGCGCAATTGTCATTCAAATTGCGACAGCGCTGAAAGCTGAAAATTGGCTTGGGCAGGAAGGTGTATAAGTGCCCGGCATGGAAGTGGTTAAGGTGAGGTGTGCTGTCTATCTGCATATTTCACTTAGTCACAAATCCAGATGTGCCAAGGGTGGCGCCATTCGCATGGAACTTCCCCTTTATAGTACCGTCGTACGTGTTGTACGTCACTGCGCTTTGCTAGAGCATTTTTTTTGTTCACGATCGTGTGTAGGCAAGGCCGTTTTAATGATCGGGTTGAAAAAAACGTTGTTTTTTCTAGAGCCTGAAAAACATAATTTTTTACAACCAGAGTGTACGCGGCATAATGCCTTGTACACACTACCGGTTTTCACGACGAGAAAACTGACATTTTTTATATTGGTCGTGAAAACCGGTCGTGTGAATGCTCCCTAGCAGTTTTCTCGACGAAAAAACTGCCCGCAAAATAATTGAAACCAGCTCTCTTTTTTTCTCGTCGTGTTTCCCGTCAGTCTTTTTCTCGTCCCGAAAAAAACGGTCGTGTGTACGCTTTTCCGAGGGGAAAAAACATGCATGCTCAGAATCAAGTATGAGACGGGAGTGCTCGGTTTGTAATGGAGATTAGACATGTGCGTTCCCGTTCGTAACATTTGAATTTTCGTACAAATTTGTTAGTATTCGTACATTCGGATCAATTCAAACATCCGAAAAGCTGAAAGAACCATACAGAATTATGAATAAGCAAAATAATGAACAAGCAAAAATACGAACGTACGATTGGACAATCTTACTAAAATACGAAAAAGCAAAAGAACGAAAATTACATCTTTAACGAACGATTTGCATTCCGTATTTTAAATCCTTTGTCTGTTCGTATTTTCATTCGTATGTTCGTATTTTCATTTGTGTGTTTTGTAAATCTGTTTCTTTGTCTGTTCGTAAATTTGTGTACTTGTATCGTTCTTTCGAATGGGCACTGGGCCGTGTAGTTAGTGAGTGATGTATCTTACTTAATATCTTAGCCAATCAGCTTATCTCTTTTGTGCTGAGTCACATTGTACAGTGTAAAGCCTCGTACACACGATCGGACTTCAAGCAAATTTTTCCGTGGATTTTTGTCTGAAGGGAGTTGGCCGGACTTTTGAAACTGAAAAAGTTTGTCCGATAGAGCGTACACACGGTCAGATTTTTTGGAAAACGCTCATTTTGACGTTTGTTGGCAAAAAGTCTGATAGTTTGTACGGGGCTTAAGATAAAGTATATCTTATTATGGATTAGCCGCGTGTTGCTATGTATTTAGGAAAGTACAAAATTACGAATCCATTAAACGAAAATTATTTATCCAACAAAATTACGAATTTCGAATCAACGAAAATAAATTAGACAGAATTACGAATCATTCAGTATAAACGAAAATAAAACTGTTACGAAAATACGAACGGGTCCGAATAGGAAAACTTGCGTCTTACGAAATGCGAACGGGTCCGAATAGGAAAACTTGCGTGTTACGAAAATACGAACAGGTCCAAATAGGAAAACTTGTGTGTTACGAAAATACGAACGGGTCCGAATAGGAAAACTTGCGTCTTACGAAAATACGAACGGATCCGAATAGGAAAACTTGAGTCTTACAAAATTACGAATCTTTACAAATCTACGGAACGAGACGAAGCGGAACAAAAAAATACGAAATTTTTTGTTGTGCACATGTCTAATGGAGATAGCACATTTGTCACGCTGTAACGAACTGAAAAGCACAAGGCCGAAAAGCGCGAATCGTCTCTCGCCAAACTTTTACTAACACAAAATCAGCAAAAGCAGCCCAAAGGGTGGCGCCATTTGAAAGGAACTTCCCCTTTTATAGTCCCGTTGTACGTGTTGTACGTCACCGCGCTTTGGTCGGACTTTTTTTGCATTAACATGTGTATGCAAGTCAGGCTGGAGAGGAATCATGTCAGGAAAAACATTTGTCCTTTTTTCCTGCCGAGAAAAATGATCGTGTGTACAGGGCATAATACATGGACTTACCCAAGGCAATGTTCTTGTTAGTTTGCCAGTACAATCTATTTCACTTTGTGATTGCATCTAGCAAAGTACAACTTTTATCTCATAAAATATAAATTTAGAATCTTTATTAGAACTATACACAATATAGTAAATCACTCTCTTTTATATTTTTGTAATTACAGAAACAATACACTGAATCACATTGAGCCCATACAGTATATTGAAATGTAAAAATCTCCTCTCCAATTGCTGACTTACCTTCTTATAGCACTTTAGGATTGAGACGGGAGCTCTATAACAGCACTCCATTGTCAGGACATTGTCTTTGTGGGTTCCAGAGACAAATACCAATTATCCCCCCCCCCCCCGTATTAATGCACCCCTGATACTGGCGGCTTGCATGGCTTTAACCACTTCAATACCGGGCATTTTCACCACCTTCCTGCCCATGCCAATTTTCAGCTTTCAGCGCTGTCACACTTTGAATGACAATTGCGCGGTTGTGCGATGTGGCTCCCAAACAAAATTGACGTCCTTCTTTCCCCACAAATGGAGCTTTCTTTTGGTGGTATTTGATCACCTCTGTGGTTTTTATTTTTTGCGCTATAAACAAAAAAAGAGCGACAATTTTGAAAAAAAACACAATATTTTTTACTTTTTGCTATAATAAATATCCCAATTTTTTTAACCACTTAAGACCCGAACCATTATGCAGGTAAAGGACCTTGCCCCTTTTTGCGATTCGGCACTGCGTCGCTTTAACTGACAATTGCGCGGTCGTGCGACTTGGCTCCCAAACAAATTTGACGTCCTTTTTTTCACAAATAGAGCTTTTTTTTGGTGGTATTTGATCACCTCTGCGGTTTTTATTTTTTGCGCTATAAACAAAAAAAAATTTAAAATTTAGAAAAAAAAAATCACAATATTTTTTACTTTTTGCTATAATAAATATCCCAATTAAAAAATAAAATAAAATAAATAAAATTCCTCCGTTTAGGCCTATACGTATTCTTCTACATATTTTTGGTACAAAATATTGCAATAAGCGTAATTGGTTTGCGCAAAAGTTATAGCGTCTACAAAATAGGGGATAGATTTATGACTTTTTTTATTATTGTTTTACTAGTAATGGCGGCGTTCTGCGATTTTTGGCAGGACTGCGATATTGCGGCAGACAGTTCGGACAATTTTGACGTTATTTTGGGACCATTCACATTTATACAGCTATAAATATGCACTGATAACTGTATTGATGTGACTGTCAGGGAAAGGGGTTAACACTAGTGGGCGATCAAGGGGTTAAATGTGTTCCCTACACTACACTACACCCCAAATCGGGTCCTCCGATCAACTAATCAGAACCTCCTCCACATCCCCAAATCTCGCTACAAAACGAAAGGAGAATGAACATTCGCTGTCCAAGGACCACGGCTATGGAACGCTCTACCCTCAGACATCGGGCCTTCAGAAAAAAACTTAAGACTCATCTATTCTGAAACATGGCTGGACGACCACATTGGTTACAGTGCCTTGAGGCGATTTAGTTTGCATTTGTAGCGCTATATAAGTTACTCACTCACTCCTAGGGAGTGCTTCTAACTGTGGGGGGAGAGGACTGACTGGGGGAGGTGACCGATCTGTATCCCTATGTACAAGGGACGCAGCATCGGTCTCCTGTCCCTGACAGGACGTGGATCTGTGTTTACACACACAGATCCATGTCCCTGGCTCTGTAACTGGCAATTGCGGGTACTTGACGGACATCGCAGCCGCCAGGCAAGCACATCGATGCGGGCGCCCCCTAGCGGCCGTGAGGCCTGAGAACGTCATATGACGTCCACCCAGGATGGCAGAGCCACCTTGTGGACGTCATATGACTATACGCTGGTATTGAAGTGGTTAAAACATACAATGTGTATTAATATTTACATTTCTATATATTGTGAGAATTCCTTGGAAACATGAGGAAATTCCAAAATTCGAGAAGAAGAGAAGATCAAAAGACAAAGCACTTCTTGATTAGTGATATTAATATTTTACTTGCGAAATTATGTGTTTCTCCCAGAAGCGATGGGCATGAGTGTAAATATTCCAGTTATAGCTTTGTATTCATCTGTAAGGTGTGCCAGACAATGATATAATTTCTCAGGTAATACCCCTATTTATACTGGTAGATGTGACTGGAGAAAGAACTGGGGAATTTTCATAATTCCGTGTCTGTCCCCAGAGTCTGCAAATGATGAAAGCTCGCTTCTATGTATGATGCTAATAAATGTTGAGTAAAGTCAGCATAAATGGCTTATACCAACTGTACTCATTATTTTTTTATTAAACAGTACTTGAACTCCATTTTTTTTTGGTGGTAGTTAACCACTTTCCGACCACCCCCTGTAGATATACATCGGCAGAATGGCACGGCTGCGCAACGCAACGTACAGGTACATTGCGTGCGGGCGTGGATGCCCCTGGCACGAGCTCCGTGACTGTGCCCGCAGGACCCGCGGACTTGATGTTCGCTGATGTCCCGCGATCGTGTCACGGAGCTTCAGAACAGGGAGATGCCTGTGTAAACAAGGCATTTCCCTGTTCTGCCTTGTGACAGGACACTGGTCTACTGCTCCCTGTCATCGGGAGCAGTGATCAATGCTGTGTCACTGGTAGCCCAGCCCCCCTCACAGTTAGAATCACTCCCTAGGACCAAGGGGCGGACTGACATCTCATGGGGCCCCCGGGTAATAGGAGATTATGGGGCCCCCACGCAATAGGAGATTATGGGGCCACACAGTACACATACAGTATACATACACAGTATACACAGACACATAATATACACACACAGTATACACACACACTAGGGATGAGCTTTGAGTTCGAGTCAAACTCATGTTCGACTCGAACATTGCCTCTTCCGCGAACAACAAACAATTTGGGGTATTCGCGGCAAATTCGAAAAGCCGTGGAACACCCTGTTAAAGTCTATGGGAGAAATCTAAAGTGCTAATTTTAAAAGCTAATATGCAAGTTATTGTCCTAAAAAGTGTTTGGGGACCTGGGTCCTGTCCCAGGGGACATGTGTCAATGCAAAAAAACGTTTTAAAAACTGCAGTTTTTTCGGGAGCAGTGAATTTAATAATGCTAAAAGTGAAACAAAAAAAATGAAATATTCCTTCTAAATTTGTACCTAGGGGGGTGTAAAGTTAGCATGTGAAATATCGCATGTTTCCCGTACTTAGAACTGTCCCTGCACAAAGTGTCATTTCTGAAAGAAAAAAAGACATTTAAAACCGACTTGCGGCTATAATGAATTGTCGGCTCTGGCAATTCAGAGCGAATTCATTCATAAAAAAAAAAAAATAGCGTGGGGGTCCCCCCAAATTCAATTACCAGGCCCTTCAGGTCTGGAATGGATATTAAGGGGAATTCCGCCGTCAAAAATGATGTGGGGTTCCCCCCAAATTTCCATTCCAGACCCTTCAGGTCTGGTGTGGATTTTAAGGGGAACTCCACCCCAAATAAAAAAAAAATGGCGTGGAGTTCCCCTAAAAATCCACACCAGACCCCTTATCCGAGCATGTTAACCTGAGCGGCCGCAGAAAAGAGGGGGGACAGAGTGCGCCCCCCTCTCCTGAACTGTTCTAGGCCACATGCCCTCAACATGGGGAGGATGTCCCCATGTTGATGGGGACAAGGGCCTCATCCCCACAACCCTTGCCCGGTGGTTGTGGGGGTCTGCGGGCGGGGGGCTTATCAGAATCTGGAAGACCCCTTTAACAAAGGGGACCCCCAGATCCTGCCCCCCCATGTGAATTGGTAATGGGGTACCCCTACCATTTCACGAAGGAAGTGTAAATAGTTGGAAAAAAACACACACACACTGTAGAAAAAAGTCCTTTATTAATAATAAAAAAAATCCCAATTCACATAGGGGGGGCAGGATCTGGGGTTCCCCTTTGTTAAAGGGGTCTTCCAGATTCTGATAAGCCCCCTGCCCGCAGACCCCCACAACCACCGGGCAAGGGTTGTGGGGATGAGCCTCTTGTCCCCATCAACATGGGGACATCCTCCCCATGTTGAGGGCATGTGGCCTGGTACGGTTCAGGAGAGGGGGGGAGCACTCTGTCCCCTCCTCTTTTCTGCGGCCGGCCAGGTTAACGTGCTCGGATAAGGGGTCTGGTGTGGATTTTTGGGGGAACTCCACGCCATTTTTTTTTAAATTGACGGCAGGGTTCCCCTTAATATCAATTCCAGACCTGAAGGGCCTGGTAATTGAATTTGGGGGGACCCCCACGCTATTTTTTTTTATTTTTTTTACGAATACATCTTCTCTGAATTGCCAGAGCCAACAATTCATTATAGACGCAAGTCAGTTTTAAATGTCTTTTTTTCTTTCAGAAATGACACTTTGTGCAGGGACAGTTCTTTGTACTGGAAACATGCGCTTTTTCACATGCTGACTTTACACCCCCCCTAGGTATGAAATTTAAAGGAATATTTCACTTTTATTGTTTCACTTTTAGCATTATTAAATTCACTGCTCCCGAAAAAACGGCTGTTTTTAAAACCTTGTTTTGCATTGATACATGTCCCCTGGGACAGGACCCAGGTCCCCAAACACTTTTTAGGACAATAACTTGCATATTAGCCTTTACAATTAGCACTTTGGATTTCAAACGTTCGAGTCCCATAGACTTTAATGGGGTTCTAAAGTTCTGGGGCGAACCGAACAGGGGGGTGTTCGGCTCATCCCTAACACACACACACACTGAAAAGGTACTGGAGAGGCGGGGCAGCTATAATCTTGGGATTTTAACCACTAGCCAACCAGCTGCCGCATTTCAGCCATTAGAGGCGCATGCACGCCGCCGGAGGAGCGAGCGCGCCCCCTGCTCGCCTCTGGTGCAGACGCACGTGCCCGGCGGGTGCGATCACTGCCGGGCACCCGCGATCGCTCGTTACAGAGTGAGAACCGGGTGTTGTGTGTGTATAAACACACAGCTCCCGGTCCTGTCAGGGGGAGAAATGACTGTTCTTCTGTACATACAATGTATGAACAGCGATCTGTCATTTCCCCTAGTCAGTCCCACCCCCCTTCAGTTAGAACACACCTAGGGATCATAATTAACCCCTTCCTCGCCCCCTAGTGTTTACCCCTTCCCTGCCAGTGACATTTTTACAGTAATCAATGCATTTTTACAGCACTGATCGTTATAAAAATGCCAATGGTCCCAAAAATGTGTCAAAAGTGTCCGAAGTGTCTGCCATAAGGTCACAGCACCGATAAAAATCGCTGATCGCAGCTAATTCTTGTAAAAAAAAATATATATTAATAAAAATGCCATAAAACTATCCCCTATTTTGTAGACGCTATTACTTTTGCGCAACCCAATCAATAAACGCTTATTGCGATTTTTTACGACAAATATGTAGAAGAATACGTATTGGCCTAAACTGAGGAAAACAATTGTTTGTTTATATATTTTTGGGGGATATTTATTATAGCAAAAATAAAAAATAAATTCATTTTTGTGACAGCAATAAAGTTGATCAAATTTTTTTATTAAAGTGACCATGTCATTTTTTTTAAATAAAATAAATAATAATAATAATAAAAAAAAAAAAATTCTAAAGTGCCCGCCTGCCCCTTGCTTGTGCACACATGCAAATTTATGCACCTGTTCCATGCGTATATGTAAACGGCAATCATAAAACAAATTTGAGTGAGAGCAATAATTCTAGCTCAAGAACTCCTGTGTAACCCTAAACTGGTAACCTGCAAAGCTTTTAAAGTTTTGCATATGAGGATTTTTAGGCACTATAATTTGCCACCATTCTACGGGCGGATGCAATTTTAAAGCGTGACATGTTTGGAATCTTATTTGGCATCCATCATCTTTTATATTTTAGCAAATAATTACGTACTATGGCCTGATTTCACATACATTGGCACATATTTATGCCGCCGTAGCGTATCTTCTTTACGCTACGCCGACGCAGCGCAGAGAGGCAAGCCCCGAATTCACAAAGCTCTTGCCACCAAATCTGCGCTGGGTTTCTTAGGCGTAAGTCCTCGTAAGTGGAAGTGGGCTTGAGCCATGCAAATGAGGCGTGACCCCATGCAAATGATGGACCGAGCGCCATAAAGATACGAATAACAAACGGCGCATGCGCCGTCCCGTGGATACATCCCAGTGCGCATGCTCAGAATCACGTCGGAACTACTCCCTAAGATACGACGGATCACTGCCTACGATGTTAACGTAACCTATGCCTAGTCATATTCACGTCCTACGTAAACGACATAAGATATGACGACTTGTGTTCCCTGGTCCATACCTTTGCATGGGTTGCGCCTCATCTATGGGGAATAACTTTACACCGGACGTACGACTTACGCAAACCACGTATATTATGCGCCGGGCGCAAGTACGTTTGTGAATCGACATATCTCCCTCATTTCCATATTTGAATAGGAAATCAATGGGAGAGCCACTTACGTCCAGCGTAAATATGCGCCCACGATACGCCGGCGTAGGAAAGTTACGTCGGTCGGATGAAGCCTATTTTCAGGCGTATCTTGGTTTCTGAGTCCGGCGCATAGATACGACGGCGCATATTTACACTTACGCGGCGTATCTCGAGATACGTCTGTGTAAGTGCTTTGTGAATCCGGGCCTATATTTTGTTTTGTGCATTAAAATATATTAAAGTGTATTTTTTCCCCAAAAATATGTGCAAATACCATCTAACACAAAAATATGCAATACCCACCATTTCATTTTCCAGGGCCTTTTCTTAAAAAAAGATTTAATGTTTGGGGGGGGGGGGGGTGGGTCTGAGTAGTTTCATAGCAAAAAAAAATGTTTTATACTGTACATGTAGACGAGTTATGTCAGAATTGTCCCAGACTGGAAGGTTTTGACGCTTAACAACTTCAGCCCTGGACCAGTTGGCTGCCAAATGACCGGGCGACTTTTTGAGATTTGGCACTGCGTCGGTTTAACTGACAATTGCGCGGTCGCGCAACGTGGCTCCCAAACATATTTGACGTCCCTTTTTTTCCCACAAACAGAGCTTTCTTTTGGTGGTATTTTATCACCTCTGCGTTTTTTATTTTTTGCGCTATAAACAAAAATAAAGTGACAATTATGAAAAAAAAAGCAATATTTTGTACTTTTTGCTATAATAAATATCCCCAATTTGTTTTAAAAAAAGCTATTTTTTTCTCAGTTAAAGTGGAGGTTCCATCAAAAATATTACTTTTCTTTATATTGTAGCTTAGACCTAAAAAACAAAAAATAAATAAAAATTTACTTACCTCGAAATGCCTGTTGCTATGCGGTCCCAAGAAATTTGCCTTCCTATTCACCTCGGATCCTGACGTCAGCTCCCTCGGTTTCCAGGATGCCGTGCGCTTCCCCTGTGTCTCCCGGCATGTTGATGTTTATGGGTTGCCATCACAACGGCGTGCACTTTCGCTGCCGCTCGTTCTGATGGCAACCCAAGTGTTTGACGGCGCGGCGCTGCAGGTCTATTGCGGATGCATGAGAATGGGGCGGGACGCGCCGCCCTTTCAACTAGTCATCCCCAGTATTCCCAGATGTAATTGCTTGTGGGCTTCACAATGCCCACAAGCAAAATGAGAACGCTCAGCAGAGAGGAATATAAACTATTCGTTTTAAAAAACTCGGCGGAACGGCAGGCCTTTTGCAAATAGTAAGTGAGACTATAGAGAGATGTATAACGCAAGATGAAAAGTGATATTTTTACAAATTGAAAAATGTAATGGGAACCCCGCTTTAAGGCCGATACGTATTCTTCTACATATTTTGTATATATACGTTGCTTTGCCTGCCCGTGCCATTCTGCTGACATAAATGTGCGTGAGGCAGTCGGCAAGCGGTTAAGAAGCCTTGGGTTCAGAATACCTTTCATGCTTCCTATTCTTTGTTCTCTAGAGGGGTTGCAATCTTAATTAGCAAATCATTGCCTTGTGTAATGGAATGTTTACCCTGACCCTCAGGGAAAATATGGTTTGGCTGTAATTTGGTTGTGGAGCCAGAGATATATTGTTGTTAAAGCGGAGGTTCACCCAAAAAACAAGTATATAACATTACATTCTGTATACCTCAAACATGTACAGTAGGGGATGGCGCGAGCGTACACGTGAGGACGTGCGCGCGCTCGTAGGTGGGGGGAGTGAAGATCTCGGAGCCTGAGGGGGGATGAGGACGGACCGCGCTCAGAGAGGAAGAGGAGCCGACAGCCTCTGTCTGTTTGCCGCACGTGGGACGCGGCTCCCGTAAACCGGCTGCCTGGAGACCGCTGTGGCGGGGGAAGGGGGGAGGCTCCTCGCACAGATCGGAACCATACAGCTGGTAACACGCCATGGGGGCTGTAAGTGTGGAGGGCTGCAGAAGATGAGAGGCGGTGACGGACGGGGACGGAGGAGAGGAGAATGCTGCTGGAGGCTCGGATCCCCAGGGAAGCGGTAGAAGCGGTAGAAACATCTTAATATACAAACCACCAGGATTAAGGTTGGATCTCATATTATAACACTGCTTTTTTTTGTGTGTATCCCTGCCCCATTAAGCACCTTGAAGAGGAGGTAGAGGTAAAGGATTAAATGTTTAAAAGGTCAATGAGGTAAAGCACTACCAGAAACTGTGATGCTGTTCAGTGGCTGTTAATATACTAGAAGAAGTAATATCTGTGCAAAATGTTCTTTGTATCAATGATAAGTGCCTATCAATAATCCATCCAAGAGAGACTTCCTTACCCAAGGGGCGCTGCAAAAACTGACTTAAGGGGGCCACACTACTTTTTAATAGGGGACACCCCCCTATTTACATATAGAAGCATCTTATATGGGGCTGATAAGGAGATCCAAAGGAACTGTATCAACATAAGAACGCCATAGACACCCCCCCATACCTGGCTGTTCTACAGTGCGCAGTGTGCCTGGCTGGGTACAGGCTCACAGCGGATTAAAGAGGTGGAAATAGAGGGGTGAGGGGTGACGTGAAAACCGGGTCGTACGACAGGGGGTCTGAACCAGCCCGAAGCACATGAAAGGACGGTAAATTTCTGTACCTGAAAAAAAAAAAAAATTTCACCACTGCAGGGGACAAGGTTGGATCTCCCCTCCCCCCTCATCGCTCACGATTCTACCCGAAAGTATCCCCTGGAAGGGTGGACCCGCGGAAGGTGGGTAAAGGCAGCCCCTAAGAGGGCCCTGGAAAATCGTAGTTGGAGGAAGCGCCGGGGGTCTTTTGCTGCAGGATACGAAGGGGAAAGCGATAAGGCAGCTACAGCCTTGTATGCCCCCCTTTTTATTTTTATTTTTTAGGGGTTCTCCCGTTTTTCCTTCTATAAACCAATTAACCCCACGATTTTGAAAGGGGTGAATCCACCTCTGATATAACGACCTTCCTTCACCGAGTGCATAGAGAGACCTCTAGAATCTTGAAAAACGAACACTGAACAAGACCCTAAACTCTCAGAAGACTCCCCCAAATCTCCTAGGCCTAGGCAGATAATCATACATATAAAGACGGGAGGGATCACCCCCCCACCCCCCCGGGTCAAGGAGAACTACAAAGTTGCTGGACCTATACCAAACCCGCACCTAGAGTAATTTGCTTATGGTTAGCAATCAAGGGACACTTAGAAAACTTTGAAGGGCGGAGGGTTAAGGGGAAAAGAGGAGAGAAGAAGGGAAGGAGAAAGGGAGGAAAGGGGAAGAGAAGAGAGTAGGCATTCCACCCAGTGTTTCCCTCCTCGCCATTTGGAGGGAAGGGGGGAACTGAGTGGAGCGCAGAAAGGAGATCAGGGAGACAGGAGAAGAGGCAGCAGAAAGTCAAACTGGGGAAAAGAATCAGAAAAAGGGAAAATAATATGAGCAGAATGACGAGCAGGTCTACAAGGGGGGGACCTCCAACAACCCCGAGCAATATATCAACAACAAGCTCTATTAGACCTTTCATGACCAAAGGAGCAAGCCCACAAACACAGGGAGCCCAGGGAGGAACAAAGCAACAACAACTTAATAGAGAACAAAAAACAGTAAATAAAAAACCCCAGGGGGGAAACACTAGTGAAATATCAATAGAGTCTAGAGAAGAAAGCAATACAGAGCACGGACCTGAAGGAAGGGGGAACAAGGAACACCGACCAGACATACAGTCCCCGTTAAACGGGGAAATTGCAGAGATGCTGCGAAGGATGGAAACGGCGATTAAGGAGGAAATTAAAGGAGAAATTCAGAACTTACGCACAGATCTTGGTCACTTTATGTCCAGAATAGTAACAATAGAAGAACGAACAGAGACGGTAGAACAAGAAGTTAAAGGAATAAAAGACCAGATAGACCAGACACAAAGACAGCAGAGACTTATCCTTTACAAAATAGAAGATCAAGAGAACAGAAACCGTAGACAAAACCTGAGGATAAGGTCAATCCCAGAAGAAAGAGGAGAAGATCTCAGGAAAATAATGAGGAAGATTTTCAATCCCCTCCTGGAAAAACCAATAGAAGACCCCATCAGGATCGAAAGGGTCCATAGAGTGGGGAACCCACAAAGAGCCAGCTCAGAACGAACAAGAGATGTCATAGTCAGGTTCCGACTCTATGAGGACAAAGAAAAAGTGTGGAAGAAACTGAGGGGCCAACCCCCGATAGTCCTCGAGGGGATTGAGTTACAGATTTTCTCGGACTTATCAGCTGAGACTCTAGCAAGACGACGAGTACTGAAACCACTGTTAAAGCAGATGATCGACCTAAATATAAAATACACTTGGGGTCACCCAGCATGCCTAATTGGCACAAAGGAAGGAAGATCGACGATACTCAGATTCCCGGAGGACCTAGAAGAATTCTGTAGAAAATTGGATATTCAGATCCCTGATATACCAGGGTGGGAATAGAGGAGAGGGAGTAAGGGAGAGAGAAAGATTAGAGAATTTGCAATGACCAAGTTTCTATAGAACTTGGTTCTCGATAAATGTTTTCTTTTTTTTTTTTTTTTCCTTTTTTTTTTTTCCCCCCCTTACCTTCTTGATTTTTTGGTTTTTCCCTGGGGAGATGTCCGGTGGTTTGAAACCTATCCGTCCCCCCTCTCCCCCGCTCCAGAACTGGAGCGGGGGGGAGGGTACCCCAGGACCCCACCTAGAGGAAACTGGACCAGACATGGAGGAAGGTCCAGTGGCCAACAATTGGCCGAAAGGGGAGAGAGGAGGGAGGGGGGAGGGAGTAGAGGGGAGGGGAGGGGGGGGAGGGGAGGGGAGGGGAGGGGATGGGGAGGGGAATGGGAGGGGAGGGAGGGGAGGGGACCTATCTCACCAAAATAATCAGATAAAAGGAAAAAATCAAAGATGCCACAAATCAAATGTATCAAATTCATGCTACGCACCCTGGAGGAAATGGGGTTCGGACAAAGGATGAGAGAGTGGATAACAACCCTCTACCAGGAACCGAGGGCAAAAATAAAAATAAATGGGAGTTTATCACAAGATCTGACAATGAAAAACGGTACTAGGCAGGGATGCCCCCTGTCTCCACTCTTGTTTGTGCTCTCTCTGGAGCCACTATTATCCAGGATACGCAGGTGCTCAGACATAAGAGGAATTAAAATAGGGGAGGAAGAACACAAACTCTCGGCATTCGCCGATGATGTCCTCTTCTATCTATCGGACCCTAAAACCTCAATACCAAATTTATTAGACCTATGCTCGCTATATGGGAAAATATCAAATTTCAAAATTAATGTAGCCAAAACCGAGATCTTAAGTTTCAATGTTGACAGACGAGAAGAAAGAGATCTAAAACTGAAATACCGATTCTCATGGGTAAAAGCACTCAGGTACCTGGGTATTTTCCTAGTAAAATCAACCAAAAAAATGTATGAGAAAAATTTTATCCCCTTGTTAAATGAAATCAGGGAGGAAATGGGGAGGATAAAAAATAGACCATTATCCTGGATAGGACGAATAAACTTCTGTAAAATGGTAATTCTACCAAAGATTACCTATAAGTTCCAGATGATACCTATAAGTTTGCCTGGAATACTCTTCTCAGCTCTCAAAAAACAGATTATGAATTTTATTTGGAGAAATAAAAAACACAGAATATCATTCCAGATCCTAAGACAACCTAAAATAAAGGGAGGACTAGCAGTACCAGACATTAAAACATATTACGAGGCGGCGATCTTGTCAAGGGTTGTTGAGTGGGCTAGGGCCAGCAAGGAAAAGAGGTGGGTTAACATAGAAAATGAATTGTCAAAGGCAAGTCTTAATAAGATTATATGGAACCCCCCTCAATATAGGACACTTGATAAGAACACACATGAGATCACTAAAAATGCACTAAAAATCTGGGACAGTAAGTATAAAAAAATTGAAAAGGAATTTAATTCACCACTATTAGCACTAAAAAATAACGACTATTTTGCACCGGGTAAAGCACAGGTTGGAGGAAACTGGATAAAAAAAGACACGACCCAATTAAGAGACGTAATAAAAGATGGGCACATTGCAACTTTGCAAGAATTAAAAGAGAAAAAAAATCTATTTTTAGAAATTGACGAGTGGAGATACCGTCAGCTGGCCCACTTTATACAAAGACTCCCGCACCCACTGAGGTCAGGGGAGCGGCTTTCGGACTTGGAAAAATTATGTATATCAGAGAAGGTCAAGGGAACCATCTCAAAATTATATAAGATCTTATTAAAGGTGGACGAGCCGATGGTCCCTCCTTTCGTCAAAAAATGGGAGAGGGAATTAGGATCAAAACTGGATAGGAACACAATAGAGAAAATGCTGACATTGACCCACTCCTCGGCAGTAGATTGCCGCACAGCTGAGATGAGCTATAAATCCTTGACTGGATGGTACATGACTCCGGATAAATTATCTAAATTCAAGGACGAACAAATGGGAGAGTGTTGGAGGGGATGCAGGAGCTTGGGAACCATGGCTCATCTGTGGTGGAAATGCCCTAAAGTAGAGGAATTTTGGAGAAAAATTTTGGGATGCATTGAAGAGATCATTAAAGAGAAAATTAAATTTGATCCTTGGGTGGTACTGTTTCATGGGGGAGGGGAAAATATTAAAAATTACAAGAAAACCCTAGTCCCACATCTCTTAAATGCTGCCAAAAGGATAATACCGAGAAAATGGCAGGAGGTAGAATGCCCCTCAATCTGGGAATGGATTGACTACGTAGAGGAGATCTATAGAATGGAAGACATGAGAGAAGGAATAGAAGGCAATAACATAGCTCAAGATAAGAAGTGGGACAACTGGAGGAATTTTAAGAGATCTTGGAGCTACGTAGAAAAACTTAGGGCTGAGACCTAAAGAAAATTCCAAAATTAGACGATGGCATCAGGAGGTATTTTGGATGGTCTATGGTGAGATAGGGGGAGGGGGGGAGGGAGGAGGGGGGGGGAGGAATTGGGTGATGGAACGGCAATATCACTTCGTGTTTTTCTTTTGGAACTAGACACTTTAAAAAAAAAAAAAAAAAAAAAATATATAACCTATATATTTTTATAAGAGAAATGGTAACTCAAGAATAATGACCACACTAATGATGCGAAACCAGATTAGAGGCGCTAAGGGCTGGTAAACGGAACATGAGCGCACAAACGCACACTCTATAAGGTTGAAGTCTGAAGTGAAAAAAAAAACAAAAAAAACAAAAAAAAAAAACATGTACAGTATGCTGTTTGTTTTTTGGGGGTGTACATACGGTATTATCGCTATTTTTCACCTGGCTTCCGGGTTCTAGCTCCCGTGGGAGTAGGCGTTCCTATGCAGTGGCGCAATGTGCTCTGGGACTTCGCCCAGATGATTGACGTGCCTGACAAAAACTTCCCCCCGGCGGATAAGGCGCATCACAAGTTTCCGTAACTAGCCGAACTGCAAGTCAGCTCTATACGGCGCCTGCGCAGTCAGCTCTACACAGCTCCTAGTCGGTGCGCAGGCCCCGTATTGCGCCGTATAGAGCTGATTCGCAGTTTGGCTAGTTTCGGAAACTCGCGACGCGCCTTATCCGCCGGGGGAAGTCTTTATCAGGCACGTCAATCATCTGGGCAAAGTCCCAAAGGACATTGTGCCACTGCATAGGAACGCCTACTCCCGCGGGAGCTAGTACCCGGAAGCCAGGTGAAAAATAGCGATAATACCGTATGTACACCCCCCAACAAAAAAAAACTCAGCATACTGTACATGTTTGAGGTATACAGAATGTAATGTTATATACTTGTTTTTTTGTAAACCTCCGCTTTAATGTGTATATTCCTCCTCCTTTTTCTGGAGCCTTACTATATAGTTTGCTGGAGAGGATCACCCCCTACTGTCCAGCTAAATTATTATTTATGGGAGATTTCAATGCCATACTTGACCCTAACTTAGATAGGCTAACTCCCCCTAAATATTTTTCTGTGGACCTTTCTGCTTGGGCTCAGGCGGAAGGTTTGCTAGAGGTTAGTTGGTGGAAGAATCCTTTAATTAGATCTTATTCCTGCTTTTCAACCTCGTACAAGACTGCCTCACGTATAGATTTGGCTTTCGCTAATCCTGCTATTTTAGCCTATATAATCAATGCCAAGTATTTGCCAAGTGGGTTATCTGATCATGCCCCATTCTTACTTACATTTTGTCTCCCACATTTTTGATATGCAGCCCAATGAAGATTGCAAACCCATTGGGTGTCACATCCTGATGTAATAGATAAAATCCTGCCTACTGGGAGTTTAATGACGGTTCTTCCACTCCTGCAAACATATGGGACGCCTTTAAGGCTTACACTCGAGCACAAGGTATATGTGATATAAACGCTGTCCATAGGGGAAAGACCAATGCCCTTCAGGCCTTGTGGAAGAGCAAATAGTTCAATATGCAATTGACCCATCAGAGATTAATTTTAATGGTTTACTACATGCAAAACAAGCTTACATCTTAATATGACAGCGGCCACGAGGATGGATCTTTATAAAAATAAGCAGAGGTCTTTTGAGCAAGGAGACCAGAATGGTCGTTTTCTGACCATGATGGTTCAACACAAGCATTTTACCACTTCCATCTCTGAAATACGAACCCTTTCTGGGATACAGTTTTCTCACACGCTAATTTTTAAAGGCATTTTGTCCGTTTTACCAGACATTACATACATCTCAGTTGACTCCAGACTTTCTGACTTCTGATCTGGTGGCTTGGTTGGATCTGGTAGCGCTTGTCTGGTTATCGGATATGGAGAGAGAGGCTTTAATATGTCCTATAACATTGGAGGAGGTTCTCCTAATTATTGGTTCTTTTCCTATGGGGAAGCCACTGGGACCAGATGGTCTACCTATAGAATTTTATAAGGCCCATGGAGACCTTCTTGCTCCTTTTCTTGCTTCTCTCTACTCCTATTGTCTGAAAGAGGGGGCTCTGTTGGACTCAATGAGGCACGTTTGTATAGTCCTGATCCATAAGTCATCAAAATATCCATCCTCCTGTGCCTCTTTTAGACCTGTTGCTCTTCTAAATACAGATTTTGAGATTTTGACATAACTCATTGCCCAACGATTACAGCTTATATTGCCTACAATTATTGACTCGGACCAAACAGGGTTTATGGCTGGGAGGGCCACAGATGTGAATTTGCATAGATAATATACTAATATCCATGCCTCGCATCTTAATATGGGTACCAGGGTGGTGGCCTCCTTGGATATAACGAAGGCCTTTCGACACTGTCGAGTGGCCTTTTCTGTGGGAGGTACTCCGTACGATTGTTGTTTACCAGTGTTCTCCCCTCTCTTAATAGGCTCATGTTACTCCCTTCCTCACCTCAGAATCAACACCAAAATCAAGTAATGTCTGTGCATCCCCGAGAAGCAAGTGGCTGACTCTGTGTTCAAACTCAGTTGACTCCTCCATGCATGATGCTGGGGCTATGGCAGGAATAGCTATAGACATGGAGGCAGAATAAGCCGTTCTGGCGGCTGCAGTGGACTGCACACTAGTGCCAGCGAGGATGAGGTTTAGTAGGCCAGTCCACCACCTCCTCTGCATGCTGTGGCTGGATAGTACCGGCAACATCACTAAACAGAGACAAATGTGCCCTGCCTGAGGACGGACCACGTCCACCTTTGCCTGTGGACACAGACGCTGCTGGACCCCTCATAGTGGCATGGGAACGTCTGCCTCTCCTTGTTGGCCTCCCTCTGGTTGTTACCCAACTTTAAATGAAACTGGGGAATGTGTGATTGGATGTACTTTATAGAAATAAAAGTGGTGTTTGGTGCTCTTTAAATTGAGGACTGATGCTGACAGAAATGTAAACACTATAATAAAAAAGGCGGCACACCAGCCTAGCAGTCAGAAAAACTGTGGCTGACAATAATAAAAAAAAGGGGGACAGGCAGTGGACAAGAAACAAAAACAATAAAAGACATGCAGCAACCCCCAAAAAAGGGGGGGGGTATACCGAACTGTATACAGCACTACATGTTATGTAATGCTGTGTTAACAACTGCACTACACCAACAAACTACACTGACACTACACTATAATAACACTATACTGACACACTACACTACACTGACACTACACTTTACTGACTGTAAACGGTGCTGTGGCCTTATTGCGTTCCACGCTGGAACGCATACGGCATGGGTCTTCAAACTACGGCCCTCCAGTTGTTCAGGAACTACAATTCCCATTATGCCTAGTCATGTCTGTGAATTCCAATGTGTTGCAATGCCTCATGGGATGTGTAGTTCTACAACAGCTGGAGGGCCGTAGTTTGAGGATCCCTGGCAATGGCGTCATCGCCCGGCGCCGCGTGCGTTCCAACTTGGAACGCGGAAGTGCCGAATGCAATTAGCATTGCATTCGGCACACATGCCCCGCAACTATAAACAGAACGGCGTGTATTACACACGCCGTTCTATTATTGTCAGCCGTATCGGCCACTCTACAATTCTGGTACCAGCGCTCCCACACAGGACATCAGGGCTGGGTGGAACAATATGCTGATCACCTTTACTACGTCCACGCTACCATAGCTGGGGACAACCAGAGAGATCTTCCTTGCTGACACCCTACTCTACGGAATTCCTTGCTGCTAAGCTCAAGCCCTGCTAACGGATAAGTAGTAATTGTTTCATTTGTAGTGCCTTAATAAGACCTGCTACACATATTGCTCTAAACAACTGCTGTGTTTAAACCTGGATTGCTAGAAAGTAATATACTGCTTGGGACTGACTGTTGTGCCTCTGGCTGTTTGCTGTGAAACATCTTAAAGGAACATATACACTAAAGTTAGCTGAGCTATTTATGCCTCTCTTATGCAACTATTAGTTGCTATCACAAATCCTATTTACTACGTGCTTGACATAAGTTGTTACTTATTTATGGGCCCATGCCCTAAGTTACTGAACATGTTCTCCTTATCTTTTCTATGCTAAGGGTTGAGGTATTTTATACCTGCTCCTTTAGTGGCCTAATGCATTTCCTTATGTTAAAGTGATATCATGTAGAGAACCCCCAAACTCCTGTTTATTGATTGGAGTGACGCCTGGGGTCCGGTACTGATAATCACTTGCATACAGAAGTACATTGGAATCTTCACGTGCATCGTAACCTTTTAAAACGATAGGCGTTGGACGCATTTTGTAATACGTCCACCCCTAGAAGCTCAACACATTCCTTTATGTGAGAGAGAGATATTGTAGAGAACCCCCAAACTCCTGTGTTCTGATTGGAGTGACGCCTGGGGTCCAATACTGAATTCTCACATAACATAGAGAAGTGCACTGAAATCCTTGTTATCCGCAGTTGTGGTTCACTCCTGTTCACCAGTGTCGTTACACTGAAACACAATAATCACACTAAACTATACTGAAACACTATACTGACACACTATACTGACATACTATACTAACACTCTACACTCAGAGTCACAATAAGTTAACACACTAACTCACTAGTAGCAAACTGAGCCCTGCTCCATCGATCTCTACTTCAACAACACTGCAAAAGCTTCCTGTGGAAAGAGGAGTTCAAGGGCCACTCTGTGAAATTCTATTACACATAGCAGGTAAATATAGACATGTTTGTTGTTGTTTTTTTTATTTAATTTTTTTATTTTACCTTTACAAAAAATTACTGGCACCTATCTAAATTTTTAATTTAAAGATCCTTTACTCATGGGATTCGATTATGGTGGATGAATTATTTCAGTTTAATTCATAGTAGGTTAAGTAGACCCCAGAGATGTTACGCATATAGTCTGTTATTTATTTAGTTCTCTGCATGATAATTGGAATTAGAATTAAAGTACTCACTTGATAATTTTTGTAGCACCTGGGATACGGATGATAATATTCACACAGGACAAATCCTCAAGGAATACATTGTGAGATAAAAAGAGAACCTGGGAAATCTTGTATTGAGAGGGAGAACTTAAAAATCACAGCAAGGTGCAGATGTGACATCAGACTGCTGAGATCCCATCATATCTCTGCAGCTCACAGAAACTCAAAGTAAGTCTAATTCAATGCTGTTCCTCTTCCATAGGTACACATGACAATATATCATTCAGATTACCGTTTATACTCGAGTATAAGCCGACCCGAGTATAAGCCGAGGTACCTAATTTTACCACAAAAAAATGGAAAAACGTATTGACTCGAGTATAAGCCTAGGGTGAGAATGCAGCAGCTACTGTAAGAGGAAAAGAGGGTCAACAATGCCCATTTGCACTCCTCACTGTGCCCATTTGCACACCTCACTGTCCCCATTGCAACCTCACTGTGCCCAACCTCACTGTGCCCATTGCCACCTCACTGTGCCCAACCTCACTGTGCCCATTGCCATCTCACTGTGCCCATTGCCATCTCACTGTACCCAACCTCACTGTGCCCTTTGCAGCCTCCCTGTGCCCGAGTGTACCTGAAATTCTTGACAGGCTGCGGGTGTCCATTCATTGTTTAAAAGTCGCGGTCTCCTCCTGGTCCCATTCTGTGATAAGCATTCCCCAGCAGCCTATCACGGACATCTTCTCATCCTCGGACTCAGTTTCCCAGAAGACACTGTGTTCAGTGTTCCGCCAATCATGGACATCTTTTCATTCTCGGACAAGTGAACGTCCGTGATACACTGAACACAGTGTCTGCTGGTAAACTGAGTCAGAGGATGAGAGGACATCCGTGATAGGCAGAACACTGAACACAGTGTCTGCTGGGAGAATGAGTCCGAGGATACGAGGACATCCGTGATAGGCGGAACACTGAACACAGTGTCTGCTGGGAAACGCCTATCACGGAAGGGACCAGGGGGAAGCCGTGAGTTTTAAACAATGGACGCTCACAGCCCTTCAGGTACACTGACTCGAGTATTAGCTGAGGGGCTAAAAAAAGGGCTGAAAAGCTCGACTTATACTAACTAGAGGAAAATATACGGCATGTAAACCCAACACACATACATTAAGTACTAATACAATGCTGCAAAATGCTTGAAGTGAATTTGTCAAAAATGAAGCAAGATCAGTGTTGTAGGGAAGACTGGGGGAATAATAATGTTAACACTCACTTTTTTACCCTGAAAATAGAGGGTAAACTGTGCCTGTGTGTTATACACAGGGGGCTGTGGAACGTTTTTTTCCTGAAACTTCCCTCTTAAAGTTAGGGTGCGTGTTATACGCCTGTGTGTGTTATACGCCGATAAATACGATACTTTATTCTGTCTTTGATAAATCATCAGTAGAAGATAAGCATGTCAAATACTTATAACCCTGAAAGCTTTGTAGCTAAATGTAAGGGGCAGCATGAAAGGTAGAGGGCTAACAGTTGTGTCATGCATCTTTGTATCTTGGGTTTACCTTCTAGAAGAAACTTTATCTGCAAGGAACTCAACCAAGGGTTTCCTCCACACTCTGTGGTGGGACAACAGAGTTCTGGTATCTTTTGGCAGGAGAACCGGGCAATCAACAAAATCCTTGTTTGCTTGGGTTTCTTTCTACATAGAAGTAGGATAATTGGTGTCTCACTAAATGGACAAAGAATATGGTGGAGACCTTGAGTTGTAAGCTTTCCTGGATACAAAGATTGATGAGAATAGTTCTACTGTATACTGTAAAGCCCTGTACACACGATCTGATATCTGATGGAATCTATTTCAATGGATTTTTTCGTCGGATTTCCGATGAAGCTGACTTTCATCAGTCTTGTCTACACATCATCGGTCAAAAATACGACCGTGTCCAACGCGGTGACGTAAAACACTACGACGTGCTGAGAAAAATGAAGTTCAATGCTTCCGAGTATGCGTCGACTTGATTCTGAGCATGCGCGGATTTTTGACCGATGGAGTTCCACGCAGACGATCGTTTTTTTCTAGCGTTTTTTTATCCATAGGAAAATTTTAAAACATGTTCTATTATTTTTGGAAAACAAACAGATGGGGCCCACACACGATCGGTTTGTCCGATGAAAATGGTCCATCGGTCCGTTTTCATCAGACAAACCAATCGTGTGAACAGGGCTTAAGTGTTGTGCACACAGACTTGAGCTTGTAAATATTGAACAGATTCATGTGCAGAATGTATTAACATACAGTAATTCAAACTCATTATTTGCTGAATACCTCACAGCCCCCTTCACCTTCAATTTGAATGGGTTTAATAAAATTTGTGTTAAGATAAATACAGCTACCAATCTATGTAATGCTAACACTTCCATTACACTCCATAGGCAGCATCACAGATTGGAGCTGAAAATGCTTTATTTTCTAGGTTGAAAATGCTAGTAGATTCAGTACTGTGAGTAAGCTTTTCCTGTTAGGACAGGAAGTGTGTTATGCCTTTTTCTGTCGGGAAAACTGCCATGAGAGCTTTTGACTGGAAATCCGGGCCGTGTGTATGCACCATCACAGTTTTCCCGACAGGAAAACTGCTGGGGGAAAAAAAAGAGAACCAGCTCTCTTTTTTCCCGCCGGGATTCCCGGCGTTTTTTAAGCCGACAGTTTTCCTATGGGAAAAGACTGCGGTGGAGCATACACACGCCCGGGTTTACCGACCAAAGCTTCCATGGCAGTTTTCCTGACGGAAAACCAATCATGTGTACTAGGCGCCACTGTCAGGATCAGCATATCAAAATAGGAACTAAAAATCCTGAAAAAATAAAACAAATGCAATCACCACATCTAGGGACTGGTAATCTTTAATATATTATATTTATGAGCTTGGGTTAAGATACATTTTAAGTTATCTATAGCGTGAAACAAATAAAATATATATTTTTTTACCCTGTTCTTGGCCTTGTTCAAGCTTACACTAGTCATGCTGTATCTAAACCCAAATGCAAAAATGCAATATATTGCATCTTACGACCTGTGCCAATGGGATTTTGACTTGTGTTGATGGCATTGGTTTGACATCAATTTAGGACACTTCTAAGAGCATTCAAAATGTATATGGTTCCTGAAAGGGTAAGGATTGGATGCGCATCCTGAATACCAGGACCCCTGCAAGGGTTTACTGCCACAACCTGGCCAGAATGACAGGATTATGAGGACTTCTTGTGTGGTCATCGGATCAAGAACTCAACTCTAAGCCTGGGACCGGAATGAACGTTTATGACCTTTTGGCTCAAGGTTTCTTCAATGTCTGTGATTACCTACCCCCAAGCCTGGCATGAACGATACAGTAAAGATGGGTGAGCATTAGACTAGAGAAGACCCTTTTGTCCCCTATTGCCTCATTCCATTTCCCCCCTCTCCTTATTTGTAACTGTAATGTATTTACTGTACATCCTTATTTGTAAATAAACCAAAACCTTATTTTAAGAACTAGTAGCCCTTCATTAGAATCAAGACACCCTATATAGAGCACATTTTACACCTCGTGACAACATTGGTGCTTAAAGATTGGCCCTGCACTTTCACGTGAAATTAGTTACATTTCCTTCCAGTACTAGGTATATTTTCTTCAATATGAAGAAAATCAGTGGGGGGGGGGGGGCAATGAAGAATAGATGAGCATGTGAGTCTAGGGGGTTGAGGGTGGAATACATTTAATATGTTTGCTTTAAACCATGGGTGCCCAACCATACCCTCTATGCCAGAGCATCAGTGTTGTGAATGAAGCCAGCGGTACGGGAAGCAAGTGGCTGCGTAGCAGAGCTGCATAAACCGTTGCTTCCTGTATACACTGCTCCTAAAGCGCCCCTGCCGAACTGCCTACAAAGCACCACAGCAACTTTTAACCCTTTATTCGGCCGCTAGCGAGGCTTAAAAGCACCCCGCTAGCAGCCAAATATCGTCTTTAAAACTACAGTAAATTGCTGCTTAAACTAGCGGCTCTTTACCGCCGACGCCCTTTTGCTTTCAGTGTGATAGGGCTCTAAGAGTCATTAATGCTAGAAACATTAAAAACTCATCAGAGCCTAACAAAAAGGTTGTATGGACAGAAAAGAAGAACAGCACTGTTCTAAGTGTAGCACCAAAGCATTATTTATTTGAAAACAACAAAATGGCAACTTACAATAAAATGGAGATAAAAGTGCTCATCTAGTCATGCAACATCGCTGCAACATGCCAGTCCAGTCCTGCTAATCCCGCTGTGATGGATACTGAATGGAGATCCGGGCAGTCCTGCTGGCTTCCAGCACTTCCTGGTAGGCCCAGGTACCCTGGGGAGGTGGAAGTGATGTCAGAACAGGAAGAGGAAGTGGTGGGTGTGGCATGTGTTCAAAACATGTGTGCTCCTTCATCAGGCCATCAACATTTTTAATAACATTACATTATAATATGGCTTGCGTAGCAATTGTATATTCTATAAATAATATTCTATATTATTTTTATTTCTTTTTTCTATTTATTCTTCACAGAAGTGGAATTACCCTTTATTTCCACTTTATATGATTTTACAAAAGGTGTTCATGATAAAAAAATGTGTGTGTTATTAAAGATACTGCATTAAAAGTTTAAACAATCCTACAGGAGGATGACCATGTTTATGTTCTTCTGGTGACCCTTTCTTGAAGACATGTGTGAAGACAACCAAACTGAAGTAGCTGAGTTTTTTCTTCTTGGATTTCAAAACCTTCATACATTTAAATCTCTTCTCTTCATTGTGTTCTTCTTGTGCTATATGGTGATATTAAATGGAAACTTCATTATTATTGTTCTAATATCAATTAATGACCATCTTAAAATCCCAATGTTCTACTTCCTCAAACATTTGGCAATAGCCGACCTAATATTAACCACCACCATTATCCCAATGATGTTAGAAATTATACTAAAGGATGGAATTACAATTTCTGTTACCGCCTGCATTATCCAGCTGCATTGGTTTGCTAATTGTGGAATAGTGCAATGTTTACTTATTGCAATTATGTCCTATGATCGATATTTGGCCATATGTAACCCAATGCGTTATCATTCAATCATGCAGCCCCATGTGTGTCTTCAGATGGTTGTCTGGTCTTGGTTGTTGGTTGTCTTTGTGTCGGGTGAATTCATTTTGGTGTATCAGCTACATTTTTGTGGTGGGAAGAACATTGACCACTTCTTCTGTGATTCTGGTCCAGTGATAGAGCTCTCTACATCAGATATTTCCCTTTTCGTAATGGTTGATCTTTCTCTTTCAATTATAGTTGTTTTTGTTCCATTTGCCTTTATTATTGTGACCTACGTCTTCATCTCCTTCACTATATTACAACTTTCTTCAACCAATGGAAGACGGAAAGCCTTTTCCACGTGTAGCTCACACTTGGCCACTGTGTGCACATATTATGGGAGCTTGATGGCCATTTACCTGACACCAGCTGATAAAAGATCACCTAATACAAACAAATGTATGTCTCTTTTCTACATTGTGACAACTCCACTGTTGAATCCTATTATCTACAGCCTGAGAAACCACAAGATCAGAAAAAGCCTGAAAAAAATGTTCAGACATTTTAAAACACTTAATTTACACTGAAATTATATCTCCATAGTCCATGTTTCTAGGATGCAAATTCATTTTCAAGTTTCATGTAAATTGACCGTTGGGTATCTAGTTTTCGAATCTTTGACTTGACTTTCCCACCATAATTTTTTAGCAACCCAAAGATATTAAAACCGATCTCAGATTTTCAGGCAGTAGTTTTGTTTTTCTAATGCCGCGTACACATGACCGTTTTTCGGGTTCTCAAAAATGACGTTTTTTTTTATGTCATTAAAAATGATCATGTGTGGGCTCCAGAGCATTTTTCATGATCTAAATGCATTAAGGTGAAAAAAAAACTGACAGTTAGGCCGGGTACACACGGGCAAACATGTACGATGAAACCGGTCCGTCGGACCGTTTTCACCGTACATGTCTGCCCGGGGACTTCTGTACGATGGCTGTACTAACCATCGTACAAAAGTCCGTGCGTAAACAATACGCGGGGCGTGTCCGCGCGGCGACGTGGGCGGGCCTGCCTTTTAAATGCTTCCACGCATGCGTCAAAGTCATTCGACGTATGCAAGGGATGGCGGGCGCTCGGACATGTACGGTAGGTCTGTACAGACGACCAAACATGTCCGAGCGGGCAGGATTCCAGCGGACGGTTTTAAAACAAGTCCAGGAATATTTGTCCGCTGGGAAAAGGCCCGGCGGGCAAATGTTTGCTGGAATTCTGCCCGCTCGTGCCTACACACGACCGAACATGTATGCTGAAACTGGTCCGTGGACCAGTTTCAGCATACATGTTTGGTCGTGTGTACGGGGCCTTACGGCCCCCCATTTTACTTATCTGAGCCTGTTCACTTGCTGCGCTTGCCCCCGACATCCTCTTCTCCGCTCAGTCTGCCCATTGATTGGCTAGAGTAGATGGATTGATAGGAGCGCAGCCATTGGCTCACGCTGCTGTCAATCACATTCAATGATGCAGCGAGCTGGGGGGCGGGGCCAAGTGATACAGTGAGTGGCTATAGCCGCCGGCTGTATCACGGGAGCGTGCCCACAAGAACTAACCCCCATGGGAAAGAGCTCCCATGAAGTGGGTTAGTTCTTGCGGGGAGGAGCCGAGACAGCCGCCAGGGGACCCCAGAAGATGAGGATCGGGGCCACTCTGTGCAAAACGAGCTGCACAGTGGAGGTAAGTATGACATGTTTGTTATTTAAAAAAAAAAAATATCCTTTACAACCCCTTTAATGTCTTGACTTGTAACAATGCTTTATAATGTGATTACTGATTATGCTTAACCTTTCAATGTCCATTTTCTTGCGTGTTGTAACACGCAAGAAAAAGATGATGTAACACCTTGTGGTGAACACCATGTTACAGTGAAACTAAAGGCAGTTTTTTTTTTAACCATTTCAGCTTCGGAAGATTTGGCTGCTCAATGACCAGGCCATTTTTTTGCGATTCGGCACTGCGTCGCTTTGACTGACAATTGCGCGGCCGTGCGACGTGGCTCTCAAACAAAATTAACAACCTTTTTTTTCCCACAAATAGAGCTTTCTTTTGGTGGTATTTGATCACCTCTTTTATTTATTTTTTGCACGATAAACAAAAGAAGAGCTAAAATTTTGAAAAAAATAACGCAATATCTTTAACTTTTTGCTATAATAAATATCCCAATTAAAAAAAAAAAAAAAAAAAAACGTATATTGATTGGTTTGCGCAAAAATTTAGAGCATCTACAAAATAGGGGATAGTTTTATGGCATTTTTATTATTATTATTTTTTTTACTAGTAATGGTGGTGATCAGCGATTTTTATCGGGATTGCAACATTGCGGCGGACACATCTGACAATTTTGACACATTTTTGGGACCAGTGACAATTATACAGAGATCAGTGCTATAAAAATAGCCACTGATTACTGTATAAATGTCACTGGATGGAACACCTGTGTTCCCTAGGTGTATTCTAACTGTGGGGGGATGGGACTGACTAGGAGGAGAGAGAGATCGGTGTTCATACTTAGTATGAACACACGATCAGTCTCCTCTCCCCTGAGAGAACCAGGATCTGTGTATTTAGACACACAGGTCTCGGTTCTCGCTCTGTCACGAGTGATCACAGGTGCCCGGCGGTCATTGTGCCCGCCGTGCCTCCAGCGGCGGTGCGCACCTCCTAGTGGTCAAAAGGCAAAGCAAAGTAAGGTAACGTTGTTTCGCCCAGGGGAGCCAACCTGCTGCAGTTAAACTGCAGCGGCTGGTCGGGAAGGGGTTAAATAACAAACATGTCATACTTACCTGCTCTGTGCAGTGGTTTTGCACAGGGAAGCCCAATCCTCTTCTTTTTTGGGTCCTTGCTCCTGGCCCCTCCCACCTGCTGAGTGTCCCCATAGCAAGCAGCTTGCTATGGGGGCACCTGAGCAGGCTTGCTCCCGATCTGCAACTCTGTGTGTCCATTCACACACGGAGCGTGGCTCGGCTCCACCACCACTCTCCCCCCATTGGCTCACTGACTGTAATTGGCAGTGGCAGGAGCTAATGGCTCTTGCTGCTGTCTTAGCCAATAAGAGACCCAGGAGAGCCGTTGATCTCGTGCAGATCGCTGGATCAAGGTGAGGCTCAGGTAAGTATTGAGTGGGCTGCTGCACACAGAAGGTTTTTCACCTTCATGCATGAAGATGAGAAACCTTGAGCCTTTTCAACCACTTTAAATACAGAGCTTGAATGCCCCAAACGTTCATATGTTAAACTAAAAAAAAGACAGAAAGAAATATTTGTTTTGGTCAGAAAGTATAAATTATATTTATAATTTAAGCAATGAGATGGAGCTGTAAGCTTCTTTATACACCATTGTACAGTAAGGTGTGGCTGGTGGCCCCATGCATGTCAGTTGTTTTCCTTTGGACTGACCAGTATTGGGTTTCCCTATAAGTCACTAACTTTTGGTCATTATTTATTATCCACATTTACTTTGTGACCATATGGAAATACCCTCTAACACATCATATGGAAATTAGGGTAAAGTGACATGTAAAAAAATATATATTTATACCAAGAATAGTCGGAACAGTGGACGTTTATGGGACCCACACATAATGACATACAGGTGAAACTTGAAAAATAAATATCGTGCAAAAGTTCATTTATTTCACTAATGCAACTTTAACGGTGAAAGTACTATATGAGAGAGACTCATTACATGCAAAGCAAGATAGTTCAAGCCGTGATTTGTCATAATTGTGATGATTATGGCTTACAGCTCATGAAAACCCCAAATCCACAATCTCAGAAAATTAGAATATTACATGCAATCAAACAAGGATTGTACATAGAACAATATCGGACCTCTGAAAAGTAGAAGCATGCATATGTACTCAGTACTTGGTTTGGGCCCCTCAATGCGACGTGGCATGGAAGATATCAGCCTGTGGCACTGCTGAGGTGTTATGGAAAACCAGGATGCTTCAATAGCGGCCTTCAGCTCTTCTGCATTGTCCGTTCTCATGTCTCTCATCTTTCTCTTGGCAATGCACCATAGATTCTCTATGGCAGTGGTCATCAACCCTACCCTACAGGGCCCACTAACAGGCCAGGTTTTATGTATTACCATGGGGAGACGCAGTCTAGAATACTGCAATCACTGAGCAGCAAATGATATCACCTGTGATGTATTTCAGTTATCTTGCAAACCTGGCCTGTTAGTGGGCCCTGAGGATGGGGTTGATGACCACTGCTCTATGGGGTTCAGGTCAGGCGAGCACAGTAATCCCACGGTCATTGAACCATTGAACCAGGTTTTGGTGCTTTTGGCAGTGTGGACAAGTGCCAAGTCCTGCTGGAAAATGAAGTCAGCATCCCCATAGAGCTCGTCTGCGGAAGGAAGCATGAAGTGCTCCAAAGTCTCCTGGTAGATGGCTGCGGTGACCCCGGACTTAATGAAGCACAGTGGACCAACACCAGAAGATGACATGGCTCCCCAAATCATCACAGACTGTGGAAACTTCACACTGGACTTCAAGCACCTTGCAGTGTGTGCCTCTCCATTCTTCCTCCATACTCCGGCTCCTTGGTTTCCAAATGAGATGCAGAATTAGTTCTTATCAGAAAAGATGACTTTGGACCACTGAGCACCAGACTACCGTATTTGCCGGCTTATAAGACGACTGGGTGTATAAGACGACCCCCTAATTTTCCAGCTAAAATGTTGGTTTTGGGCAGTGGCGGCCCGTCCATAGGGGGCACATGGGCGCCACCCCCCCTCCCCCCAAAGCCAGTAACAAAAAAAAATGTATCTGTCTATCTGTCTATCTAATTATCTATAGCTCTATCTCTCGCTCTCTCCCCCTCCCTCTATCTATATATTTATTTAATTATCCTATCTATCTATCTATCTATCTATCTATCTATCTATCTATCTATCTATCTATCTATCTATCTATCTATCTATCTATCTATCTATCTATCTATCTATCTATCTATCTATCTCTCTGTCTGTCTGCAGGTCCCATTGTCTGCGAGTGACGTTGGTGTGGGGGGGGGGGTTGACTGGGGTTTTGTTTATGCCCCCCCCCCAAAAAAAAAATGGAGCACCAGCCGCCACTGGTTTTGGGATATACTCACTGTATAAGACGACCCTCACTGTGCCATCTATACATGCCTCACTGTGCCATCTATACATGCCTCACTGTGCCATCTATACATGCCTCACTGCGCCATCTATACATGCCTCACTGTGCCATCTATACATGCCTCACTGTGCCATCTATACATGACTCACTGTGCCATTCCATTCCCTGCCTCGACGATCTCCCTACCTTCTCCTGTTTGCAGAGTAGATATGTCAGACGGCGGCGATTACATTATTCAAAAGCCACGCCTCCTCCTCAGGATTTTCCGTGATTTCCCAGCAGAGCCTCTGTTCAGTGTTCCGCCTATCACGGATGTCCTCTCGTCCGAGGCTGAAGATGAGAAGGCATCCGTGATAGGCGGAACACTGAACAGAGGCTCTGCTGGGAAAATTAGTGTTCCGCCTATCACGGAACAGCCTGAGGAGGCGCGGCTTTTGAATAATGGAATCGCCGCCGATCACGGGGCAACAGTCAACAATCTGACAACAGGTACCCGGTGTATAAGACGACCCCCGACTTTTGGGGCATGATTTTGGATGCAAAAAGTCGTCTTATACGCCGAAAAATACGGTAGGTGAGTTTTTCTTTAGCCCAGGTAAGACATTTCTGACGTTGTTTGTTGGTCAGGAGTGGCTTGACAAGAGGAATACGACATTTGAAGCCCATGTCCAGGCTCTTGATGCACTGACTCCAGCCTCAGTCCACTCCTTGTGAAAGTCCCCAAAACTTTTGAATGGCCTTTTCCTGACAATCCTCTCCAGGTTGTGCTCATCCCTGCTGCTTATGCACCTTTTTCTTCCACACTTTTCCCTTCCACATAACTTTCTATTAATGTGCTTTGATACAGCACATTGGGAAAATCCAACTTCTTTTGCAATTACCTTTTGAGGCTTTCCCTCCTTATGGAGGGTGTCAATGATGGTTTTCTGCACAACTGTCGGGTCAGCAGTCTTTCCCATGATTGTGATTCCTACTGAACCAGACTGAGAGACCATTTAAAGGCTCAGGAGCCCTTTGCAGGTGTTATGACTTAATTAGCTGATTAGAGAGGGACACTTTGAGCCTAGAATATTGCACCTTTTCACAATATTCACATTTTCTGAGATTGTAGATTTGGGATTTTCATGAGCTGTAAGCCATAATCATCACAATTATGACAAATCACGGCTTGAACTATCTTGCTTTGCATGTAATGAGTCTCTCTTAAATATTAGTTTCACCTTTTAAGTTGCATTAGTGAAAGAAATGAACTTTTGCACAATATTCAAATATCCTGTTTGCAAACAAAGCAGCTGAGTGATTCTGAGTGATATAAGCCAGATATCATTTGTGGTTTGAGTTCAATGGGAGAGTTCAATGGTTGTCATGTCCGCTTAGGGTTGCCACATTTTCTTCAAGTCAAACCCTAATGCCGCGTACACACGATCATTTTTTGGGTTGTAAAAAATTATGTTTTTTTTAAATGTCATTAAAAACGATCGTGTGGGCTTCAGAGCATTTTTCATGTTCTGAAAAAATTTTGGAGCCTGAAAAACGTAATTTTTTAGAACCCAAAAAATGATCGTGTGTACGCGGCATTACACTTGGGCGTCGCACAGCAATTTTTGTTTTTAATTGTCATACATACAAATTAAAATAAAGAAATAAAAAAAAATTGCTGTGCGACGCCGAAGTGTTATGCCGCGTACACACGATCATTTTTCGGCATGAAAAAAAACGAAGTTTTTCGACATGTTGAAAAAACGTTTTTCCAACTTCATCATTAAAACAACATTGCCCACACACCATCGTTTTAAAAAAAATGCTATAGCAAAGTGCGGTGACGTACAACACGTACAACGGCACTATAAAGGGGAAGTTCCATGCGGATGACTTCACCCTTGGGGCTGCTTTAGCTGATTCCGTGTTAGTAAAAGACGATTCGCACTTTTCTATCTGTTACAGATGAATGATGAATGTGCTTACTCCATTGTGAATGGTAGTTTTACCAGAACGAGTGCTCCCGTCTCATAAATTGCTTCTGAGCCTTTCGCGGGTTTTTCACGTCATTTTAGCCCACACACAACCATTTTTTACAAACTGAAAAACGACATTGTTTAAAACTTTGTTAAAAAATGCAGCATGTTCGGGAAAAAAAATGTTGTCGTTTTTCAGAACCCGAAAAATGATGTGAAGCCCACACACAATAATTTTAAATTACATTTTTTAAAAAAAATGTTTTTTTCATGCCGAAAAATGATCGTGTGTACGCGGCATTAGGGTTTGACTTGAAGAAAAGGTGGCAACTCTAAGCGGACATGACAACCATGACGATTCTCTCCCATTGAACTCGAAGCACAAATGATATCTGGCTTATATCACTCAGAATCACTCAGCTGCTTTGTTTGCAAACAGTAGCATACAGGTGAAACTCGAAAAATTTGAATATCATGCAAAAGTTTTTTTTTTTTTTCACTAATGCAAACAACGTCAGAAGCGTCTTTCCTGGGCTAAAGAAAAACACACCTGGTCTGGTGCTCAGTGGTGCAAAGCAGTGTTTCCATAACTCCAGTCCTCAAGGCGCCCCAACAGGTCATGTTTTCAGGATTTCCCTCAGATGAAATGGCTGTGTTAATTACTAAGGCAGTGAAACTGATCAAATCACCTCTGCAAAATGATGGAAAACCTGAAAACATGACTTGTTGGGGCGCCTCGAGGACTGTAGTTGAGAAACACTGGTCCAAAGTCCTCTTTTCTGATGAGAGCAAATTTTGCATCTCATTTGGAAACCAAGGAGCCGAAGTATGGAGGAAGAATGGAGGAAACCAAGGAGCCGGAGTATGGAGGAAGAATGGAGAGGTACACACTGCAAGATGCTTGAAGTCCAGTGTGAAGTTTCCACAGTCTGTGATGATTTGGGGAGCCGTGGCCTCTGCTGGTGTTGGTCCACTGTGCTTCATTAAGTTCGGGGTCACCGCAGCCGTCTACCAGGAGATTTTGGAGCACTTCATGCTTCCTTCCGCAGACGAGCTCTATGGGGATGCTGACTTCATTTTCTAGCAGGACTTGGAACCTCCCCCACACTGCCAAAATCATCAAAACCTGGTTCAATGACAGTGGGATTACTGTACTTGATTGGCCAGCAAACTCGCCTGACCTGAACCCCATAGAGAATCTATGGTGCATTGCCAAGAGAAAGATGAGAGACATGAGACCGAACAATGCAGAAGAGCTGAAGGCCGCTATTGAAGCATCCTGGTCTTCCATAACACCTCAGCAGTGCCACAGGCTGATCGCTTCCATGCCACGCCGCATTGAGGGGCCCAAACCAAGTACTGAGTACATATGCATGCTCCTACTTTTCAGAGGTCCGATATTGTTCTATGTACAATACTTGTTTTATTGATTGCATGTCATATTCAAATTTTCTGAGATTGTGGATTTGGGGTTTTCATGAGCTGTAAGCCATAATCATCACAATTATGACAAATCACGGCTTGAACAATCTTGCTTTGCATGTAATGAGTCTCTCTCATATATGTTTCACCTTTTAAGTTGCATTAGTGAAATAAATGAACTTTTGCACAATATTCAAATTTTTCAAGTATCACCTGTACATATAATTGTTTTATTTTTAATTGCTCATATATTACAATCTAAACAAATGCATTGGATTAAAAAAGGACACAATTAAAGGATGAATGTTCAAACTTTCACATTTGCAACTATTCACCTTAAAATAACAGATTTTAGATGTTTGCTTGTGTCTTAATTCACTATAAAAAATAAAACATGAAGAACATTTATTGTTTGTATTTATTTATTACAGGTACTTATATAGCGCCAACAATTTACGCAGTGCTTTACATATATATTGTACATTTACATTAGCCCTGCCCTCAAGGAGCTTACAATCTAAGGTCCCTAACTGACATTCATACATACACATACTTGGGGCCAATTTAGACAGGTGTCAATTAACTTACCAGCATTTCTTTGGAGTGTGGGAGGAAACCAGAGTGCTCAGGGGAAACCCATGCAGTCACAGGGAGAACATGCAAACTTCAGGAAGGATGTACTATGGTTGGGATTTGAACCGGCGACCCTAGAGCTGCTGAAATGGAAACCGAGGCCAGGATTCACAAACGACTTACACCGACGTATCTATTGATACGCGGCGTAAGTTCAAGGATGCGCCGTCGTATCTATGCGCTGTATATTTAGGAAACAAGATACGCCTGAATTTTAGCTTGATACGACCGACGTAAGTCTCCTACGCCGTCGTATCTAGGGTGCATATTTACGCTGGCCGCTAGGGGCGCTTCCGTAGATTTACGCGTTGAATATGTAAATGAGCTAGATACGCCGATTCACGAATGTACTTGCACCCGTCGCAGTAAGCTAAGCCGTTTGCGTAAGGCATACGTCTGGCGTAACTTTACCCCTCATAAAGCAGGGGTAAGTCATGTTAAGGTATGGGCGCGGGAACAGCGTCGTATTTTACGTAGTTTACATAAGTCATACGTGAATGGGGCTGGGCGTAGGTTACGTTCACGTCATATGAATGGAGCCGGCGTATCTTAGGGAATATGCGCCCACCATACGCCGGCATAGGAAAGTTACGTCGGTCGGATAAAGCCTATTTTCAGGCGTATATAGTTCTGTGGGCACGGCGCATAAATACGACGGCGCACATTTACACTTACGCGGCGTATCTCGAGATACGTCGGCGTAAGTGCTTTGTGAATCCGGGCCATTACATGCAAAGCAAGATAGTTCAAGCCATGATTTGTCATAATTGTGATGAATATGGCTTACAGCTCATGAAAACCCCAAATCCACAATCTCAGAAAATTAGAATATTGTAAAAAGGTGCAATATTCTGAGCTCAAAGTGTCCCACTCTGATCAGCTAATTAAGCCATTACACCTGCAAAGGGTTCCTGGTCTCTCAGTCTGGTTCAGTAGGAATCACAATCATGGGAAAGATTGCTGACCTGACAGTTGTGCTGAAAAGCATCATTGACACCCTCTATAAGGAGGGAAAGCCTGAAAAGGAAATTGCAAAAGAAGTTGGATGTTCCCAAAGTGCTGTATCAAAGCACATTAATAAAAAGTTATGTGGAAGGGAAAAGTTACGTCAGCGTAGCGCATATCAGATGCGCTACGCCACTCTAAAGATACGCAGCTGTACGTGAATCGCGGCCAAAAAGTTTATTCTCATAATTTAAAACTGTGTGTTTTTGAGTTTGATGACAAATTTGCACAAGGCGTTCTTGATCTCTTGGTTCCTGAGGCTGTAGATAATGGGATTCATCAGTGGTGTCACCACAGTGTACAGCAAAGACCTATATTTGTTCATGCTCGCTGTGCTGTCATCTCCTGGTACCATGTATACAGTGATCAAAGTTCCATAATATACACAGACAATGGCCAGATGGGAGCTACATGTGGAGAAGGCTTTTCTGCGACCATGAGCAGAAGATATCTTCAGGATGATGAAGAAAATGTACATGTAGGTTATGATTATGAAAGTGAAAGGGCAAAATATCATGAATATGGAAATTACAAAGTCTTGTAGCATCAAAGTGGATGTGTCTGAGGTGGACAGCTCCACGACTGGTCCAAAATCACAGAAAAAATTATCAATATAATTAATTCCACAAAACTTAAATTGAACCACCACCATTATTTCACTTGATATTAACAGGGTAACCAAGAACCAGGAGCCAAGAACCAACTGGAGGCAAAACTGAGGGTTCATAAGCGAAGCATAATGCAATGGTTTGCAAACAGCCAAGTATCGATCATAGGACATAACAGCGATCAGAAAACATTGCACAAATCCAAATATACCAAAGGCATACAACTGAGTAATGCATCCAACAAATGATAGTCGTCCTTCCTCAATGAATATAATATCCAGCATCATGGGGACAACACTGGTGGTCAGTAGGACATCTGCTGTGGCCAAGTGCTTGAGAAAGAAGAACATCGGGATTTTCAGATGATCAACACTTGTAACCAAAATGATAATCATCAGGTTTCCACCGAGTATGATAAGGTAGGTTACAAGAAACACAATAAATAACAGAGTTTTAAATTTGGCCAGGCCATGGAACCCAAGTAAACGAATCTGTGTGACCTGAGTCTGATTGACCTCACACATTTTTTGTACATATAAGATTAACTACAGCTACCAAAGATATATGTGCTTTTATCCTGTAAGATACAAATGGAGTATGAAATTGTAATGTACAAGGAATTCATGATGAAGAATGGTATATGTATATTTATTGTTTGCAGACATGTTAAAACAGGAATTAAAGGCTAGGTGGACTTCTAAAAACATGTTACATGTTACACTCATGAAAAGGGTGTAACATGTAATGCCACGTACACACGATCAGGCTTTTACCCGGCCAAATCACATCAGAATTCAGACGGAATTCCATCGGAGAAAAATAGAACATGTTCTATATCTAAACTCTGATGGAATTCATAGGAATTACCAATGAAAAAACTCAGATGGGGCTACACACAATCGAAATATTCGATGGAAAAAGTCAGTCTGACTTTTTCCATCGGAAATTCCGATCGTGTGTACGCGGCATAACATGTTGCTAAGAAGCCCTGCTTTTATCCCCTGAGTTAGGTTCTTCTCCCCTGAAGACAATTTTATACAATGAAGCGCATGTGGTTTATAGTGTAAATGAAAAAAAGAGTACTCAGTAAAAGTCCTGTAAGCTATATGAGCTTTGAGCGTGAGTTACAGTTTATTGTTCCGGGGCAGCCATGCAGGGGGAGCTGAAGCGACACTCCAGGTGCATATGATAAAAGAAACAACAAGAAGGAGCAGGCACCACTTGGTAAACTGTACAGCTTTTTACTTGATATTTGAAATAAAAGTACTCACATGTAGTTGTGTAATTCAGGCATATAAGTGTTGTCCTGCGATTTGTCTGGACCCAACCAATAGGTATGGCTGTCCCTTGGGTCTCTTTCACTGCGCTAGTATTGTGCTGTATTGAGGCTGCAATCTTGCTTGGTCCATCCGCTGTGTGGTGTGAATGGAGGCATACAGATGTGCGAGTAGAGACGCCGGAGCGCACGTTGGAGCGCACGCTTGTGGACGCTATGGTTGCGGTGGGGAGGATGACGTCATCGCCTGGGGACAGCAAATGTGCGACGCGTTTCCGTGCATGTGCATCGTACCGATGGGCGCGCCATTTATGTATGTATTGTATAGCCAAAAAAATCCGGCATTCCTTTTGTCCCTCTCCCTTCCCCATCTTTTTCCATCGGCAAAACAAATATTTCTTATAGTACTAATTCCTCTACATAGAGGACATTATGCTATTTGGCCACAAGATGGCAACCTAGGAGAGGCATATAAAAACGAGCTGTAGTGACCCCTACAGCCAGCTTGACAAAGGTGCGCGCTGTGTGTTCGTTTCCCCATCGTACCACAGCACATGCACGGAAACGCGTCGCACATTTGCTGTCCCCAGGCAATGACGTCATCCTCCCCACCGCAACCATAGCGTCCACAAGCGTGCGCTCCAACGTGCGCTCCGGCGTCTCTACTCGCACATCTGTATGCCTTCATTCACACCACACAGCGGATGGACCAAGCAAGATTGCAGCCTCAATACAGCACAATACTAGCGCAGTGAAAGAGACCCAAGGGACATCCATACCTATTGGTTGGGTCCAGACGAATCGCAGGACAACACTTATATGCGTGAATTACACAAATACATGTGAGTACTTTTATTTCAAATATCAAGTAAAAAGCTGTACAGTTTACCAAGTGGCGCCTGCTCCTTCTTGTTGTTTCTTTTATCTTCTCCCCTGAAGCCTCTGTCACATTTACAATTGGTGAGGTTCAAGCAGAGAGATCTGTGAATAAATAAACTACAAGTCCTGTCTGGCAAATGGAGTTATAGTTCTCTATGGACTATGAGAGTGCTGATCAACAAACTCAGTACATTGACACTTTCTCAACTCTTTAACATGAAAGCCATACAAAGGTATAGGCATAAAGCTGTAGGAAGTGTCTACATGAGCCTGACATTGCACTGTTTGCGGATTTGATACCTTGCAGGCGCCTGTGGAAAAAAAAGGCATATTTTTTTCTGTAATTTCTTTTTTCATAATGGTGATCTTTAAAACGATGAACATAACAGCCAATATCAATGCCCCATACACACGTTCCGAAAATCGTACAAAAAAATGCCGCTTTCGAAACGATCGTACGATAATCGGATCATTAGTACAGAGCTTTCGAGAGCCGATCAGGACAGTTCATCCGATTTTATTCTACCGGACATGGACGGAATTTTTTTTCGTACGATACCAGATCGTAAAATTTTTGTTTAACCACTTGATCACTTGAACCCCCTTAATAACCAGACCAATTTTCAGCTTTCGGTGCTCTCACAATTTGAATGACAATTACTCAGTCATACAAGACTGTACCCAAATGAAATTTTCGTCCTTTTTTTCACACAAATAGAGCTTTCTTTTGGTGGTATTTAATCACCGTTGTTTTTTTTTATTTTTTGCGCTATAAGAGAAAAAAGACTGAAAATTCTGTAAAAAAAATTAAGTTTTCTTTGTTTCTGTTATAAAATTTAGCAAATTTAGTATCTTTTCTTAATTCTTTTGCATAAATGTGAAAGATGAAGTTACGCCGAGTAAATAGATACCCAACATGTCACCCTTCAAAATTGCACACGCTCGTGGAATGGCGCCAAACTTCGCTACTTAAAAATCCCCATAGGCGACGTTGCAGGGTATTGTGGGGTATTGCAGAGTATTGTGTGGTATTGCGGAGTATTGTGGGGTATTGCAGAGTAGTGTGGGGTATTGCAGAGTAGTGTGGGGTATTGCAGAGTAGTGTGGGGTATTGCAGAGTAGTGTGGGGTATTGCAGAGTATTGTGGGGTATTGCAGAGTATTGTGGGGTATTGCAGAGTAGTGTGGGGTATTGCAGAGTATTGTGGGGTATTGCAGAGTAGTGTGGGGTATTGCATAGTAGTGTGGGGTATTGCACAGTATGGGGCAGGGATGGCTGAGCAGGGATGGATGTCTGGCTGGATCTGTGACTGCATGTGTCACAGATCCAGCCCACAGCACTCGTGCTGCATCTGCTCTCTCCCCCCCTCTCCTCTCACACTGTACCGTTCGATACAGAGAGGGGAGGGAGGAACCGGCGTCATCACATGACGCCAGTTTGTTTACAAGTGATCGCTCCGTCATTGGACGGAGCGATCACATGGTAAACCGCCGCTATCAGCGGCGATTTACCGTGATCCGTGATCACGGCCCAGAGGGATTCTGGGAGGACGTCCATGGACGTCCTCCCAGGGTTAAGCAACCGCTTTGCAGCCGTATTTCGACTGTAGGCGGTGATCAAGTGGTTAATCGGTACAGCTGTCGTTCGAAAATGCAATACAAATGCATTACAACACATGACATCACTTCCGATTTTTTATTCTGCCGTACGAGAATTTTCGTGACTTTAGTAAACTCATCAGATTCGACGTGAGATTAGCATACACAAAAAAAAACGGACAATCTTTTGTCTGATAATCGGATCGTGTGTATCGGGCATTAGAGTTTTCTGATAAATAAATTTTTCATATTTTACACTAACCAGTCAGGTTAAAGGGAGGTGTGTCCATCTGCATATGTCACTTATGTCACAAATCCAGATGTATTCCTCAATTTAGCAGAGTGGGCATTATACTTCTGGGCCATTTATACATTCACAACTACTTACTACTTACAGCACAGATCGGGACTGAAGCCCTGTACACACGGCTGTTTTCCCCCCTCGCAAAAAAAAAGATGGTTCTCCAGATGGGATTCCTGCCAAGCTTGACGGGATTCCTGCCACGCTTGCCTTGCATACAGTAGGTGTTTGTGATATTGTGCTTTTAGCACGACAGCGTCGCGCTGATTCTCGGCGACAGGGTGCCGAGATCTCGCCGGCATCTCACACTCACTGGAATAGTGACAGCACATCCCAGCAAGCGCGTCATAGAAGCGACGGGAGATCCGACTTGGATTCCCGCCAATTCTACACGTGTGCGGCGTTTGTTATGAATCCTGAGGGGGAAGTCCCCGCCGGATTTTAAATAAAAATCCGGCATGGGTCCCCCCCTCAGGAGCATACCGGACCCTTAGGTCTGTTATGGGTTGTAAGGAGAGCCCCCCTACGCCGAAAAAAACGGCGTAGGGGGTCCCCCTACAATCCATACCAGACCCGTATCCAAAGCACGCTACCCGGCCAGCCAGGAAGGGAGTGGGGACGAGCGAGCGCCCCCCCCCCCTCCTGAGCCGTACCAGGCTGCATGCCCTCAACATGGGGGGGTTGGGTGCTCTGGGGCAGGGGGGCGCACTGCGGCCCCCCCACCTCAGAGCACCCTGTCCCCATGTTGATGAGGACAGGGCCCCTTCCCGACAACCCTGGCCGTTGGTTGTCGGGGTATGCGGGCGGGAGGCTTATCGGAATCTGGGAGCCCCCTTTAATAAGGGGGCCCCCAGATACCGGCCCCCCCACCCTAAGTGAATGAGTATGGGGTACATCGTACCCCTACCCATTCACCTGCAAGAAAAGTGGTAAAAACACAAATAAACCACACAGTGTATTAAAATATTTTATTTTTCTGCTCCGGAGGCCGCCCCCTGTCTTCTTTATTAGCTCTTTTACCAGGGGGGGCTTCTTCTTTGACGTCTTCGGGTGGGTGGGGGCCGCCGTCTGGTTCTCTTCCACCGCCGGGGGGGATGGCTTTTAAAAAAGCCCCCACCCCCCCGGCGGGTTTCCTCCGGCGTCTTCGGCGGGGCTCTTCTTCTTCCGCTATCCCGACGGGTCTTCTCAACTCTCCGGGGTTCTCCTTCTGTCTTCGCCGCTCTCCGTTGTTGACTCGTCGCACCCCGGTTCTTCGTCTCGCAGTCCGGTCCCTTCTTCCGTGCTGTACGTCTTCTTCTGTGCTGTGAGTTCTTCTTCCGCGCTGTGACGTCATGTTCTTCACTTCTCTTCTTCTCCCCATGTTGACTCGCCGGTCCTCCTCGCTGAAATGACGGATGCGCGCCTTGCATCGGACCTATATAGGCCTCACAATCCCATCATGCTCTGGTACCTACCCATGTGATACCTACCCACCCACTAAGAATTGTTTGCTCCAGCGAGACCAGTTCTGTCACATGCCTCTGCTGCGGGAGATCCAGGAGAATAATCCTAATGAGCAGAGGCTAGTCGCCATGTTACGCTACCTGGCGACAGGGAGAAGCCTGCAGGACCTCAAGTTCATGACAGACATCTCCCCCAGGCTCTGGGGATCATTATACCGGAGACCTGTTCTGCCATAATCCAAGTTCTGCAGGACTATATTAAAGCGGTAGTTCACCCCCCCCCGACACATTTTACCATCGAGACAGGCATTGTAGCGCGAGCTACAGTATGCCTGTCCCGATTTTTTTAACCCCGTACTCACCTTATAGTCGTCCATCGTAGATTCCGGCTCCCGCGGGGAATGGGCGTGCCTATGGAGAGGGAGGATGATTGACGGCCGGCCCTGGCACGTCACTCTCCCCGAAGACAGCCGGAGTAGGTCTCGGCTCTTCACGGCGCCTGCGCACAGGCTATGCGCACGCGTCGTGAAGACCAAGCCTATTTCGGCTATTTCCGGAGAAGCGTGACGCGCCAGAGCCGGCCGTCAATCATCCTCCGTCTCCATAGGCACGCCCATTCCCCGGAATCTTCGATGGACGACTACAAGGTGAGTACGGCGGTAAAAAATTCGGGACAGGCATACTGTAGCTCGCGCTACAATGCCTGATTTTAAGGTAAAATAAAAAAAAAAAAAATTTTTCCCGTCGATAGGGTGAACCCCCGCTTTAAGGTAAGTTTTCTCCTTTAACATCACATTCTATGTATTTAATGTTTGCTAATGTATTGTATTTCTTTCATCATTCCCTAATTACCATGATTGTAATATGCTGTGAATGTCCCCTTTGTCCCCATGCATGCTGTAAGCTTTTAATGCCTCCTTTTTTGTACTCCATGAATATTTCCCTTCACTAACCTCTCCAGCATTCTAACCTGGGCCCAAACACACCTAGCCTAGTCACTTACCAATGTATTTTGTCATCTCCATTGTAGTGCTTTACCCCCCCCCCCCTAAAATGTCTACAAATGTATAATTTTACATGAAATTCTGAGTAGTAGATTTTTTTGGGGGGTCACATAGTCATCTAGCCCCCCCCCCCTAAATGATGTTGGCCAACCACGTTTTTGTATAATCTACTTGCAATGTTATGTGCAAAAGCTTCCTTCCATGCCACAGGAATGGCAGACTGTGGCATCCCAGTTTGCCCAGCGGTGGGACTTTCCCAAATGCGGAGGGGTAATAGACGGGAAGCATGTTCGCATCGTGCCACCCCCACGTTCAGGGTATTATTACTTCAATTATAAGGGGTTTCATAGCTCGAGGTGGCCTGCCGGTTGGCAAGGCGGTCGTTTTGCGGCGAACTTTGGTCCTTCGCAGTCCACCAAACCGTTCGGACATCTGGCGATGTTCGCCGCAGTCCGCAATGTTACATGGGTAAGAACTTTGACCGATGACACATCCATCAGGTGGTGCAGGACAGCCAATTGAGACATTTTAGCACATGGACATAACCCCTACCTTATAAATAGACCTGATCTGGCATCCATCCTACATTCTGCTGTTTGTCAGTATAGGGAAAGGGTGCTGTGTTTGGAGCAGGGACAGGCTGTATTATTTCAAAAAGCTATCTAAAAGGTCCAGGCCCCCCCACCCATGAAATTTAGCTCTCCACCCCAACATCTCAAAAAACAAACACACAAAAAAAAAGGAAGTTGACAGGCTGCAGAGACAAAACTGCGCCCCCCTGAATATTGCGCCCGGGGAAGCCGTACCGGCGCCCCCCCCCCACGCTACGCCACTGCATGCAGCATTTTAAAATTTCAGTGGCCTTGAAATCCACCCTGATTTTGCACCATGCGACTTACCTGCAGTTCCTGCACTGGCAAGCTTGCTGCGTTTTTAGGTATGTGGGCCATGCATTTAAAAACACAGTGTGTTTGCATGACACAGTTAACGCAAATGCACTGTGTTTTTAAATGCATGGCCCACATACCTAAAAATGCAGCAAGCTTGCCAGTGAAGGAACTGCAGGTAAGTCGCATGGTGAAAAAGCAGGATGGATTTCAAGGCCACTGAAATTTTAAAATGCTGCATGCACCTTTTTTTCTGTGGGAAACGCAGGCATAGCAGCCCATTCAAATGAATAGGATGCTGTGCCTTTGAAAATGTGGCCCCCAACCTGCATACATGTAAATCAGGCCTAATGTAGGCCCATCAAGCAGTGTCTGGTCTGGTGGTAGCCCAGGCCATGCAAATAAATCCTTCTGGACACAGCCACAGCCTGGACTGGTCAGGATTTACTAACTAACAGTCTGGATTAACTACCTGCACAGTCCGACTCCTACCTCCCCGAGGCCTCCCGCCACGTAGCGCACACACACCATTCACAGCAAGGGGCGGGGTCAGAGCATCAGTGGAGCTCAAGGCCCCGCCCACTCCTCTCTCCTTGCTAGAGAAAATATTAAGCAGCAGAGACTGCACAGTGCGCCGATGCCAGGCCCGGCCGGGTGCCGTCTTCTGTGTGCAGAAAGTGCAGTCAGGCGACGGGCGGACCGCGGCTTAAGGGGCAGCTCTGCTTAAATTGGGCCCCTAAAGATTGACAGGGCCCTGGGTAAAGACCCTTTTGCCCTGCAGTAAAGACGGCTATGAAAAGGTCCACAAAAGTCCTTTTAAGGACTGGTATAGGTGTGCTACTTGCTCTAGTATATAGGTGTCTAATACATTCATATACTTTTTGTCAGTTTAGAAAGAGGTTGGCGTTTCCATCAGGGACAGAGTTTAGCGACACAAATCGCTACCTAAAAGGTCCACAAAAGTCCTATTAAGCACTGTTATAGGTGTGCTACTTGCTGTGCACTGCAGTGTAATATACACTTATAATATACTTTCGAATATAGAAAGCATATTATAGCGGATTTGTATTGTGCAGCATTGTGACTGGCGGTGTATTTGGTTACTGCTGGATTTTTGCCTCTTTCGCTGCGTTACCTCTGCTACACACATTAAAAACAAATCCTGAAAAAAAAGTTTCATAACTGGTGAAATAAACCAGTGGCCCCCAAAATTACAGATTTTGTTATATACCTTCTTCCACATATACTGCGCTTCTCTAGCCACTTAAGCCCCGGACCTTTAGGCAGCTAAATGCCCAGGCCAGGTTTTGCGATTCGGCACTGCGTCGCTTTAACAGACAATTGCGCGGTCGTGCGACGTGTCTCCCAAACAAAATTGGCGTCCTTTTTCCCCCACAAATAGAGCTTTCTTTTGGTGGTATTTGATCACCTCTGCGGTTTTTATTTTTTGCGCTATAAACAAAAATAGAGCGACAATTTTGAAAAAAATGCAATATTTTTTACTTTTTGCTGTAATAAATATCCCCCAAAAACATATATATTTTTTTTCCCTCAGTTTAGGCCGATACGTATTCTTCTACCTATTTTTGGTAAAAAAAAAAAATCGCAATAAACGTTTATCGATTGGTTTGCGCCAAATTTATAGCGTTTACAAAATAGGGGATATTTTTATTGCATTTTTATTAATTTTTTTTACTACTAATGGCGGCGATTAGTGTTTTTTTTTCGTGACTGCGACATTATGGCGGACACTTCGGACAATTTTGACACATTTTTGGGACCATTGTCATTTTCACAGCAAAAAATGCATTTAAATTGCATTCTTTTTTTTTGTGAAAATAACAGTTGCAGTTTGGGAGTTAACCACAGGGGGCGCTGAACGTGTTAGGCTTCACCTAGTGTGTGTTTACAACAGTAGGGGGGTGTGGCTGTAGGACTGACGTCATCGATTGTGTCTCCCCTATAAAGGGGATGACACGATCGATGCGCCGCCACAGTGAAGCACGGGGAAGCCGTGTTTACATACGGCTCTCCCCGTTCTTCAGCTCCGGGGAGCGATCGCGACGGAGCGGCTATAAACGAATAGCTGCGCCGTCGTCCCAGATCGCTCCCCGAGGTAAGCCGCCCGCCGCACGCAGCGGGGGGGGGGGTTCCCGATCTAACCCCCCACCCGCTAGAAGGAAAGGACGTATATATACGCCCATCTGCCTGTCCGTGCCATTTTGCGGACGTAAATAGTCGTGCGGCGGGCATTAAGTGGCTAGAGACTTTTGTCACAGGGTCATTTAAAAAATTACAGGCAGAGGAAGAAGCAGGCCTTTCCGCAGGGGTGGTAGGGGTAGGGCAGGAGCCAAAGTGGGAAGTGGCACAATGTTCGTCCAAATACGTCAAAGGACGCACCAGACGCACAGGAATTATTTTCCGATCCATCAGAAGACATTTCGGATGCGCAGCCATTCTTGGCATTGGATCAGGGAGAGGAGGAAGCAACAGCCGTCTCTCAGCAGTCTGACGACAGTACTCAGATCAGCCCAAGGAGGTTGGTGTCGCTGTTGCTGCCTACTCCGAGATCTCTACTCTTAGTGATGGGGAAGGTGAAGTCGATGATGACGTGTCTACAGACAGGGGAGGAGGGGAGTTCAGAGGGAGAGATGGACCAACAGATAGGGAGGAGAAGCAGGCCAAAATTACATTGCACAGGAGGGACAAACCAGACTCCTAATGTATCAGGAGCGAGCCATCAACCATGTACGGTCACATCTGGCGCTCCCAGGACGCCGGCCCATGGTTCCGCAGTGTGGGCTTTTTTTAACGTGTCCACTGCAGACAATAGTGTTGCCATCTGTAGCCTTTGCAGTCAACGCATATGTCGCTGTAAGCCCAACACTCACCTAGGGACGACCGCCTTCAGAAGGCACCTGGCCTCCCATCACCGAGCCCAGTGGGAGCAACGCCATCAGAACCCACGAAGCCACACTCCAGGCTCTCACCATCCAGCCTCTTCTCCTTCTCCTTCCCCTCTATGCTCACAATTGTCCTCCACTCCACCTTCCATCATGCCTTACTCACGGTTTTCTGCAAAAAGGCAGGCTTCCGTGGCCCAAATGTTCCATCGTAAAAAAAAGGTGACGCCGGATAACCCTCTTGCCCAATGGTTGACCGCTGGCTTATCAGGACTGATAGCCCGCCAACTACTGCCATATAATTTTTTTGGCCATTGGAACACCACAATGGAAGGTCCCAGGAAGGAAATTTTTCACAGAAGGGCATCCCAGAGCTATATGGCCATGTTCAGCGTCAAGTGAATGTATCTCTGGCACACAGTGTCGGTGCCAATATACATCTGACCACAGACACGTGGTCTAGCAAACACGGGCAGGGAAGGTATATAACTTTCACTGCCCACTGGGTGAACCTTCTGACAGTCGTCAAGCATGTAACCCGTCGCACCCATGTAGATTTGGTTTTACCGCCACGGATTACATGCAGGCCTGCCTCTTCTTCTCCTCCTCCTCCTACTCCATCCTTCCTCTCCTCCTCGGCTGACTCCTCATTTTCCGATGCTACTGTCTCTTCCGCTGCGCCGCTCAAGATCCCCAGAACCTATTCGACAGGTGAGACGTTGCCATGCTGACTCTGTTGTGCCTGAAAGACAAGAGCCACACTGGTCCTGCACTCCTTTCAGCTTTGCGTCCACAGGCAGATCAGTGGCGAACACCGCTCAATTTGATAGTTGGTAAAGTGGTGTGCGACAATGGTGCCAATCTGCTAAGTGCGCTGAAACAGGGATAAATCACACGTGCCATGCATGGCACACGTCCTGAACTTGGTCATGCAGCGATTCATTGCCAACTACCCTGGGCTCCAGGATGTCTTGCGGCCTCACACGCCCATGGCTCGCCTTGCTGACATTCAGTGGCGACACAACCTGCCCGTCAGACGTCTTATTTGTGACTGCCCGACGTGATGGAACTCAACATTGTATATGCTTGATAGGCTGCTCCAGCAGAAACGTGCAGTGAACGACTACCTGTACGAACTCTGTGGCAGGACAGGTTCTGGGGAGCTTGGTTTTTTTGCACCGCGCCAGTGGCTGGTCATGTGCGACTCATGCAGACTTCTGCGGTCATTTGATTAGATCACCAAACTGGTCAGTTGCGGCCAGGGCGCCATCAGTGACATCGTACCTTATACCTTCTTTCTGGAGCGTGCATTGCCTTGTGTCATTGATCAAGCCGTCGAGAAGCAGGAGCAGAAAAATTAGGAAGTCGCAATGCTGGATGAATTCCCAGGGGGGGCTACTCCACCTGAGTCAAGTCAACAACGGGAATCTGAAGAGGAGTCAGAGGAGGATGGTGCCAGGGCGGAGGAGGAGGAGGAAGAAGAGCATGCTTTAAACCTTTCTGGGATCCCTGGTGTTGTCCGTGTATGGGGGGAGGAGAACGAGGACGACATTATCCTGGATGATGAGCAGGAGCCAGGCCAGTACAGCGCTTCCAGTTTAGTGCAAATGGGGGCCTTCATGCTCCGGTGTTTTAAGATGGACCCCCCGTATAAAAAGCATAAAGGGCAAGGACCAGTACTGGGTGGCAACATACTTAGACCCCCGGTATAAACAAAACATGGCGGAAATGTTACCACCATCACAGAGGGCTTTCAGAATGCAGCACTTCCAGGCCTTGCTTTCCAGAAATGCTGCATTCTGCTTTTGCGTCCGCTGGCAGAGGAATTTCCACTCACAGAGAAACAGTTTTGGGTACCAATCCATCAGCGCATGCAAGAAGAGGGCAGTTTGAAGATGTCTTAGTCACTAATGATATGAGATCATTCTTTCAGCCAACCCATCGACAGCTGTCCTCCGGATCCAGCATCAAGGAACGCCTAGACCGACAGGTGTCCGAATACATCGGGTTAACGGCCGATGTGGACGCACTGAGAAGTGATGAACCCCTGGACTACTGGGTGGGCAGGCTTGACCTCTGGCCAGAGCTTGCACAATTTGCAATGGGACTGTTGGCTTGCCCCTCATCCAGTGTCCTGTCCAAAAGGACGTTCAGCGCAGCAGGGGGGGGTCGTGACCGATAAGCGCACTTGCCTAGCTCACAATAGTGTTGACTACCTCACATTTATAAAAATGAATGAAGCATGGATCTCGGAGGAATTCAAAACATGCAACCAGTAGACCATGTTTCATTAAAATTCTGGTGAACGCCTGTGGGCTAATTTTTTGGACTTGTACTGGCCGACACTTTATTATGTATCCGGTGAATGCCTAATGTACTACCAGCTACAGAATACAAAGTTGTTTGCTGTCCAGTGAACGCCTTTGGCCATGGGCTAATTTTTGGGGCCTGTAATGGCCGACACTTACTTCTGTATCCATTGAATGCCTAATGTACCACCAGCCACAGAATACAAAGTTGTTTGCTGTCCGGTGAATGCCTGTGGCCGTGGGCTAATTTTTGGGGCCTGTAATGGCCAAACCCTTTCTTCTGTATCCGTTGAATGCCTAATGTACCACCAGTCACAGAATACAAAGTTGTTTACTGTCCGGTGAACGCCTGTGGCCGTGGGCTAATTTTTGGGGCCTGTAATGGCCGACACTTACTTCTGTATCCGTTGAATGCCTAATGTACCACCAGCCACAGAATACAAGGTTGTTTGCTGTCAGGTGAACGCCTGTGGGCTAATTTTTGGGGCTTGTAATGGCCGGCACTTACTTATGTATCCGGTTTTTCACTTAATACTTCTGGTAGGTCAGTTTCCATGTTGTGGGACTATTTGTGCACAGCTAGTAAGTATTTTGTGGCTGCAAATATGACCTGAAGGTTTTTAATATTCGCTTGCCATTAAAGTCAATGGGGCCTACCGCGAACTTGCGGTTCGCGGACATTTGTGATCGTTCGCGGTTAGCGTTCACGAACCGTCCCGTCGGATGTTCGTCCATCCCTATTCATAGCATTGTGTTGATGGCGGTGGTGTCAGCACAGTATGAATTTCTCTATGTGGATGTGGGGAAGAATGGCCGGATGTCGGATGGGGGAGCCTTCGTCCAGATGGAGTTTGCTCTACGTCTCCAGAGTGATGACCTTGCATTTCCGCCTGTTTCTCACTTCCATCCACATGGCGGAGTATAAACTCAACTACATTGTTTTTTGCTGCTGCATCCTGCACAATTATTTGCGTAAACTTTTTCCAAATTATATGGTCACAATTGGGCCTGAGGCCGGACTTTCAGCTAGCAATACAATGCCGGGCCTAGAATCTTGCCGTCCTGGCTTGCCCCCCCCCAAAGTGCCCGTGAACTTCGGCAGCAATATGTTGAATATTTCACGGGTAGGGGGGCCATTACTATGCCAGCGAATGTCTAATCAATTAAAAAATATATAATAATAACAAATCTGCTTAAATTTTCTTTTTGATGTATTGCTTGTGTTTCTTTGAGCTGTCTCCTAGTTTCTCCTAGTGCACTTGTAGTGCCAAGTGGATTTTCCTTACAAAAAGGTTAGAGTGGATTTGATAAAGAAGCCACACTTTGTTGTTGTTCAAAATGTTTACTCTGTGCACATTCACATGGTCTTGATGAACATTTTAGGGGTATAAAAGATAAACATATATTTTTTTTGTTGCCATAAACAGGCATGTTTCTTTTATCTGAAAATACACAACTCTCATTTTAACGTACAACAAACTACAACATTGAAAACCCTCTAGGCAATATCAGACATTATAGTATGTTAAAAATGTGTCCTTCATACGATGAGGTGTTGTCATTCCTGGACAAGCCAAATTTTGAAGAAGCACACAATTTTTTGGGGTTAGAAAAATGGGTATTTCCCTCCTGATCCCATGCCTATTGTCAACATGTGCTATCTGCCATTATGGGGGATTAATGGACGTGTTTTGGGGGTGCAACCCCTTCTTCCTTTCACCTACTTTGGTTGTGAGGAAGGGGTTGCACCCACAAAACACGTACATGGATATTCCATGATGGCAGATAGCACATGTTGACACACTGTGGGCATCTTCAAAATTTGGCTTGTTGGAGAAGAGTGCAAATATATAAAAAGGGGGGGTTTGTATTTCATTCTATTCGCCCCAAAACATCAATGATGTCCTAAAATGTTTTCTCCATAACATTCATCTTATTCTTCATGTCGAGTTCACTACTACACGCCATTACTTGCTAATAATTCTTTGTGCACTAGCACTTGAGAAACAAGGACTTTCTTCCTCTAAAAATTAAAAAAATGTATTATAAATCTGCAGGCCTACATCTCTTACCTGAACCTGTGGTGACAGACACTGACCTGTTGTGGTGACAAGTTCCACCACGTCATCCACCTCTCTTTCCTCCACTTTTCCTTCCTCCACATCCTGGGTTTGGGATTCTTGCTGAGGTGTGGGGTTCCTGTTCTCCTTGGAGTGGTGTCCTCCCAGTCTTCTCTCCCCTATGAGAATGAAACAAAAGGTATACTTAGCACACAGATATTTGAGCGCAAAAATAGGAATATGATACATTGCTTGGAAGTGGGATACAATTGTGTGTTTGAGCAGAGTTAAAAGTTGAAGACATTATTTTTCATTTCCCAAATCTTGACTACTCACCTGTTTTGGACAAGTATCCACTGGAGCACCTGTGTGGGACACCCTAAAAAGGTTGTTCTGGTGGCCCACACTAGTGCTCCAGAGTGCAGATGTGTAAACAGCTGCTGAGTGTCCTCTCCTTTACACTGATTTAAGTTTGCATTTCATTCTAGTTACAAACACATCATCTAGACAACAATGTAATAGCATTTTTGGAATACAAACAGGCTTGTCCAAATTATTTTAACCCTGTATCTTCCAAAAACATTGTATGTAGTGAACGGTGTGTCTCTATAGACTGATTACTGTGCCCACTAACCTTTGAAAGTTGACATTTTCAAAGGTCCAATAGTAAAAAAAAAACACATGGAGCAACATGCAAGTTCTGATAATAAAATAATATTGACTCATGAGAAATACTTACTTTTTTCAAGCATTCCCTTGATACTCCTTAACTGCTCCGGTTCCCTTCGTTTCAGGCCAGGCCTCCTCTTTCTAAGCTGCTCTTTGGATCTGCATACCCCAAAATGTTTCTGCAGACTTTTTACAACTTTCCTCATTATTTTGGCCTTCCTTAGATTAGGGAGGGTATACGGCCCATGCTTGCCATCATAATCCGACTTTTTCAATATGTCCACTATCTCTGCCATCTCCGCGAAGGACATATTAGATGCCTTGTATCTTCTCCTTGATCGTGACTTTTCACGCTCTGGGCTTGTCTCGTTGTTAGATGAATTAGCAGACACCTGCTGAGACTCCGCCATGTCGTCTGCACTCCGAAAGAGAAGGGGCGGGGAATATTCGAGAAAGAACGTCATGGGAGGGCGACGTGTGCAGAGTTCCACGCATGCGTAGTGTATATAAAGCTAACACGCATATGTCTTAACTATGTTCGGAGATAGGAGTACAAGCGACGAACGTGAGACCGAAGGTATGATTTTAACTTGGGACATCGGTGGCCTATACTGCCTAGAGATTGAGGCCTATATGAGGATAAAGATTACTAGAGTTTAGACTGACATTAGTATTTTTGTCTTGCAGAAGGAATGAATCCATTCAAAGATAAAGACTTTATGATTAAGTTTGTAGATAGGTACAGGGAGATGCCCGCTCTGTGGGAGACAAAGAACCCAATTCATAAGAAAAAAGGGGCAAGGACGGCAGCGCTGGAGATCCTGCTCCAATTTGTTTATACACAGATGCCCCGAGCAACCCTCCTTCAGCTGCATACTAAAGTTGGGACCTTGAGAGGCACATACAGGAGAGAGCACCTGAAGGTCCAGAATTCACAGAGGTCAGGAGCAATAGCAGCGAATGTACAGTATATGTCCCGAGTTTGTGGTACTACAACAGATTGACCTTTCTAAACGACCACCTTGAATTAAGGCTATTGTTTTCTAGTCTTCCCTCCAGCCTTTCCTGCAGCCAAGCTGAGCCTTCTATGGAGCAAGAAGAGCATGACATCCTGGAAGAACCGGATGTGGACTTCTGGAGCCCAGTATAGTATATTTCAAAAGATTTATTGTGATAATAATATTGAAAAAAAAATAATGTTTGATCAAAAAGTGTTTGACATATCAATAGACAGTAGTGACCTAAAAAGATTGGGACAAGAAGGAAAAATTATGGGGTCAGAATGATAGTCTTTTCTATTTATTAACATTCAATTTGCAACAGTCATGAGCTGAAAATTGTGTGTGATTGATGAACCAAAAACTAAAACTATGTCCCTTTTTTTATACACAGGGAGAGCCCAGCCAGGATTTGGGAAGGGAAATTGTCAGGCAGGAGGAGGCAGGGCCCAGTGGCAGACAGGAGGTGGCCGGGCCAAGTGGCGGAACAAGAACAACATGTCAGGTGCCTCCCATCTGCCTTACAACAAGAAGGGCCAGGAGGGATAGGAGCATTAGTGAGGCAGCAATGGCCCTGATAAGAGACGCACATGCCACCCTTCAAGAGCCAATCACCACTGAAGATGGCTATGCCGCCCTAGTTGGTGCCAAAATGAAGCAGATGGCGATGGGCCAATGCCTCCTATGTGAGCCCCTGCTTCTAACCTTACTCCAAATACTGCAATTTGTGAGGTCGCCCATCCTCCTCCACCTCCTTCTCCACCACCTCCTCCTCCTCCACCACTTTCTCCTTCTCCTCCTCCTGACACAAGTACACCTCCAGAGGCACAGGCTTCAACAAAGCGTACAAGGAAGGCTGCAGAGAAGGTTGCAGGGAAGGCCAAGAAGTCTAGAAAGTGATGGCCTTGCTTCAATGTGGTCTGACAGAAGACAGGCTGTTGCAGTACCACAGAATTGGGACATATATATCATCTGCTGCTGTTCTTGACCTCTGGGTGTCCAGGACCAGACTGTGCTCCCAACTGTATGTGCTTCTCAAGATCCCAATTTTCTGGTCCACACAGAGTGTGCCCTGGTGTCACAAGGATGCGTAAATTGCAGCAGGTTCTCCAGCGCTGCCTTCCTATTTATTTTCTTTATGAGCCAGAATAAATGGAATTATTTTTGTACAGTTAATACTTGCCTATGTGTTTTTATTAAACTCAAAAATTTAGCTTGTGAGTAGGCAGGTATATTTTAAAAAAAACAAGGTTTAATTAAAAAGGGACAGATAACACCAAACAATCTCCTTGAAGGTAAAAAAAAAATACAAGATAATAATGTTATTGTGGTAACTTGACACAACAAAATTAAAAATCAAATCATGGAGATCACTATAAATTAAATAATAATTAAAAATGCAGATCTGGGCCCAGATTCACAAAGGACTTACGACGGCATAACTCCACGTACGCCGTCGTAAGTCAGAATGTGCACCGTCGTATCTATGCGCCTGATTCTTAGAATCAGTTACGCATGAATTTTGCCTAGATACGAGCAGCGTAAGTCTCCTACGCCGTTGTATCTAGGGGTGCATATTTACACTGGCCGATAGGGGCGTTTTCGTAAATTTCCACGTAGAATATGCAAATGAGCTAGATACGCCGATTCGCGAATGTATGTGCGCCCGGCGTATCAAGATACGTCGTTTACATAACGCGTCTGACCGGCGTAAAGTTACCCCTCATAAAGCAGAGGTAAGTCATGTTAGGTATGGATGTCAGAAACGTCTGAACAGCGTCGTATTTTACCACGTTTGCTTAAGTCGTCCGTGAATGGGGCTGGGCGTAGGTTAAGTTCACGTCAACTAAGCATTGAGCGGGCGTAATTTACTTTGAAAATTCAACGTGATACTGAGCATGCGCGCGCATGCGCCGTTCGTTAAGCGCGTCGTTTACGTGGGGTCACGAATCATTTACATACAACACGCCCCCTACCAGCCTAGTTTGAATTAAGCGGGCTTACGCCGGCCCATTTACGCTACGCCGCCGTAACTTAGGGCGCAAGTTCTTTCTGAATACGGGACCTGCCGCTCTAAGTTACGGCGGTGTAGTGTATCTGAGATACGCTACGCCCGCCTAAAGATAGGCGATTCTTTGTGAATCTGGCCCCTGGATTCCAAATTTTGAAAAAAAAACTATTAAGGAGATCTTGCTCTAAAATATAAATAAATATTCATGAGATCACCATCATTTTTTTTGCAAAACGTTAGTCAGAACCCTGTGTGAATATCAGCAGCAAAACAAGTTCATTATTTTTCATTAAGAAGATTTTAATGTGCAGCATTTAAACGATGCAATAATTTGCAGCGTGAGGAATGTGCTAGTTCCATTACGAACGCTAGTTTTACCAGAAGGAGCGCCCCCGTCTCATACTTGATTCAGAGCATGCACGTTTTTTTAAGCCTTGGAAAAGCATACACACGACAGGTTTTCTCGACGGGAAACAGTTCGTCAGGAATCCCGACGGGTAAGTAGAGAGCAGGTTCTCTATTTTCCCATCAGGATTCTCAGCTGTTTTCCTGACGGGAAAACTGCGAGGAAGCATACACACATCTGGTTTTCCCAGCCAGAAGCTCTCTTGGCAGTTTTCCTGCTGAGAAAACCGGTCGTGTTTACGAGGCTTAATATTACAAATTATTTCAAACTCTGTCCTGTAACATAGTTTTACCCCCTGGTCTATTGGACTCTCAATGCCTCCCCTGCTCTCTATTCCAGCCAACCAAGAACACAATTTTTTAGGATTGTACAACCAATTTTCTAACTGGCATTTTGACGAGTCTGAACCAGAAGTGCTCAGAGCTGAGTGCTTCCGGTTCACAATACTGCAGAGGAGATGTGCGCTGATGAGGCAACACTGATGGGCAGCACTGATAAAGTGCACTGATGAGGTGGCACTTATTAAGATGCACTGATGGGCACTAATATACAGCACTGATGGGCACTGATAGGTGGCACTGATGGGCATTGATTTGTGGCACTGATGGGCACTGATATGCAGCACTGATGGGCACTGATATGCAGCACTGATGGGCACTGGTAGGTAACACTGATAGGCAGCACTGATAGGTGACACTGACGGGCACTGATTGGTAGCACTGATAGATGCCACTGGTGAGCATTGCTTAGCAGTGCTGATATGCACTAATTGGTGGCACTGGTAGGTGGCACTTTCTGGGCACTGCTTAGCAGCAGTGGGTTAGGAGTGTGCAGGACCGATGTCACGTTTACTCCAGATGGTAATTTTTTCCTCCTCACACTGTCAGTCGGGATCAGCCCCTTCTTCCGATCTGTGATCAGTTGAGTCTCATAGACTCACAGAGCGAGCCGCGCGCACGTCCACAGGGACGCCCTCCCGGAAATTTAGGCCCACGCTGTAGTCAGCTTTACATTTAACCTAGAATTTAGCTTTAGGTAAGGGACAAAAAAAATTAAAGCCCAACTACAGCTAACAGTTTTTTAAGTATTCACAGCACTATTTGTGTTTCTTTCGGAAAACAATTGACAACATTTTGAATAACAACTGACCATTGTAAGCACACCTGGCAGTGTTATATCATTTATCCCAATTATATTAAGTATTAAAATTTGTCTGACAAATTTATTGTGATGAAATGTGTAGGATGGGACCAATGTGCGACATCATGTCTGACATCATCACACATGAAATTTTGCTGTAGGTTGGAACAAGTGAGTCTTTCCTCCTGTGCAATATTGAGTATTTTACCTTCAGTGCTGGAAAAAAAGGGAATGGGGAAAGAGAGGTGCCAAAACTGCCAATAATGCAGTAATGTTTATTGGGTAAGAACTGTAATAAAAACACTGCACTCACAGAGTGTCCACAAAGACAAGCATGTAGGATGTGCAGAGTGTCAGATCGAGGAATCCAGGTCTGTGCTGCGGCCCCCCATGAAGAAGCCTCTTCCGCGGGCAGAGCTGCAGAGAGTTAGGAAGACACGGGGGGACAGGAGCTGTCAGAACACTGTCTTGCCACTTCCGAACCGCCCCACGCACATATATTTATTTATTTATTTATTACTATTTATTTGGGAAGCGCGCATATACCACCGGTCGGTGGTGCCAAAGCGCTTTGTGACAAAATAGCCCGGATGTTCTGGCGTGGGGAGCATATATAAAAGAGAAGGGAGAAGAAAAAAAAAGAAATCAGCGAAGAAAAATTGGCCTAGGATTGAAATGCTTGGCAGAATAGCCAGGTCTTCAGCTTCTTCCTGAACGCATATAGGCTTCGGGAGATGCGAATGTTAAGCGGGATTTGGTTCCAGAGAGTCGCCCCCGCGGAGCCAATCCGTTTTCCTCCTATAGAAATTAGCCTGTCAGTATTGCCAATGAGTAGAGCTTTGTCGGCTGAGCGAAGACAGCGTCTAGGTATATAGTGTGGAGTCAGATCTGATATTGGAATGCCTAGTAGGACTCCATTTGAAAAGTCAAGGCGAGAAATAATTAGTGCCTGGACTAAGTCTTTCCTCTGGTCTTGGGTCAGGAGATGTTTTGCCTTGCGGATAAGTCGTAGAAAATGGGAGGCTCTCGAAACCGATTGTCTAACCTGGGGAATCATACTTAGTTTTTCGTCCAGGATAACCCCCAGGACCGTCACCTTATCTTTCGGATTAGGTGTCAAGCCCAACTCAGTGGGCCAATTTTGAAGAAAGTCAGTCTTGCCTTTTCCAACTATCATGACCTCCGTTTTGTTACCATTGAGGCACAGTTTGTTGATGGTCATCCAGTGGTAAATGTCGCGCAGACAATTGGCCAATCTTAAGGGCATGTCAGGGTAAGTTAGATCATCGGCTACCAACTGGACGTCGTCCGCGTACAAATGGAACCAGAGACCATGTTTAGCAATAATGTCGGGTAAAGGCCTAAGATAAATGTTGAAGAGAATGGGGGACAGGGCTGATCCCTGAGGGACCCCATTCTCCACTGTGGTAATCGGGGATAGAAAAGAGCCCATCTTAACTTGGTGGGTGCGAGCTGTTAAAAAATCACGGAACCAAGCAAGGGCGGTATCTCTCAGCCCGAAAGAGGACTCGAGTCTGGAAAGCAGGATGGAGTGATCCACGGTGTCAAAGGCTGCAGACAGGTCGAGCAGCACCAGGGCTGCCGACCCGCCCGCATCCACCACGTTAAGGAGCTTCTCTCGAGTGGACAAAGCTACCAGCTCGGTTCCCCTCCCAGGGCGGAAGCCCGACTGTAGATCATGGAAGAGCAGGCCATCCTCACAATGAGTTTGAAGCTGGAGAAGAGACACTCTTTCGATAACTCTAGCTAAAAAATGAGAGGCTGAAATGGGTCGGAAGTTGTTAGTGTCGGTCGAGTCCAAGCCGGCTTTTTTTAGAAGTGGAGTCAGAAAGCCGTGTTTTAGAGTTGTTGGAACAATCCCATGTTGGAGTGAACGGTTGACTAGGTAGCGTAAATCATCAATAATGGTGTGTAAGTTGCGGCAGGACGACCCTTCAGCGCAAAATCACGTAACCTGTACATCATTTTTTTCCTCGGGTCGGGTAGGGGGGATGTCTGCCGCTACCTGCTGATTGTTTCCAAGGCAGACTTTTTTGTTTTTGTGGGAACACATAGGTGATAGCAGCAGCATTTTTTAAAATTGTTTTATGGATATTTACCACTAGGTGGCAGCGGGGAACTATATTGATTATTTTGTTTAAAAAATAATAATAATAACAATTCCTGTAATAAACTGTCACTACAGTTTATTACCTACCATGCAGTCATTAGAATACAATACATTTTGCTATAGTAGGCCTTTAAAGAGGAAGTAAACCCTCAGAAAGCAAACAAAAAATAAAAATAAAACCTGCAAGACAAAGGCATAATCAGCTAGTATTCATAGCATAGTTACTCTGGCGCATGCGCGCAGGAATGGCACAGTATAACTGAAGCAATGGCACATAGTGCCATTGCTTCAGTTGGCTTAAAAGAACACTAAAGGCAAACTTTTTTATTTTTTTTAAATAACAAACATATCTTATACTTACCTCCACTGTGCAGCTCGTTTTGCACAGTGTCTTCTGGGGTCCCTCAGCGCCTGTTTTGGCTCCTCCTTGCAAAAGCTTTCCCCCTTCATGTGAGTGAGCTTGCATGGTGGAAAGCTTTTGCGAGGGTGCTCCCGTGATACAGCGGCGGGCATAGCCGCCGACTGTATCACTCGGCCGCGGCCCTCAGCGCGTCATGTCATCCGCTGTGATTGACAGCAACGCCAGCCAATGGCTGTGCTGCTATCAATTCGTCCAGCCTAGCCAATCAACGGCCAGGCTGGGAACCCGAAGAGGATCACATGGACGTGCGCGGGACTTTCGAGGGGTCAGGTAAGTAAAACGGGGGTTCGGGGGGGCGGTACCGTCGGATGTTTTTTCACCTTAATGCATCCTATTTACCTTTACAACCCCTTTAAATGCGCATGTGCCACATGACGTCGGCACATGCATATACAGGGATATCTCCTAAACCGTGCAGGTTTAGGAGACATCATTGTTAGCTACAGGTAAGCCTTAATATAGGCTTACCTGTAACATAAAGTTGTAAATAAGGGTTTACAACCACTCTAAGGGTAGGAGAGCACTAAGCAGCAATTCCAGAGAAAGGGGGAGATTTTGGAAAAGTCTTGGATATAAAGGAATAATAAAGTGGCTGTAACCAAGGAGAGGGAAAAGTTGGGTGATGAGTCTGTACTCAAAGGAAAGTCATAATTGGGAAACACAGATGTGTGAGAGCTTAGTAGTTTAAATTCTGACCAGGATAAAGCTATACCCTACTACAGTGATGGCGAACTTTGGCACCCCAGATGTTTTGGAACTTGAAGGGGTTGTAAAGGTACCATTTTTTTCCCCTAAATACAGTCGTATGCAAACGTTTAGGAACCCGTGACAATTTCCATGATTATTATTTATAAATATTTGGGTGTTTGGATCAGCAATTTAATTTTGATCTATCAAATAACTGAAGGACACAGTAATATTTCAGTAGTGAAATGAGGTGTATTGAATTAACAGAAAATGCGCAACATGCATCAAAATGAAATTAGACAGGTGCATAAATTTGGGCACCCCAACAAATAAATCACATTAATATTTAGTAGAGCCTCCTTTAGCAGAAAGCCTCTAGACGCTTCCTATAGCCGGTAATGAGTGTGTGGATTCTGGATGAATGTATTTTGGACCATTCCTCCTTACAAAACATCTCCAGTTCAGTTAGGTTTGATGGTTGCCGAGCATGGACAGTCCGCTTCAAATCACCCCACAGATGTTCAATGATATTCAGGTCTAGGGACTGAGATGGCCATTCCAGAACATTGTACTTGTTCCTCTGCATAAATGCTGAGTAGATTTTGAGCCGTGTTTTGGGTCGTTGTCTTGTTGAAATATCCAGCCCCGGCGTAACTTCGGCTGATATTGAGTGGATTCCATGCGACCCTCAACTTTAGCCAGATTCCCAGTACCGGCACTGGCCACACAGCCCCACAGCATGATGGAACCTCCACCAAATTTCACTGTGGGTAGCAAGTATTTTTCTTGATGCCATACATAACGCCCCTTGTTATGACCAAATAACTCAATCTTTGTTTCATCAGTCCACAGCACCTTATTCCAAAATGAAGATGGCTTGTCCAAATGTGCGTTTGCATACCTCAAGCGACTGTTTGTGGCGTGTGTGCAGAAAAGGCTTCTTTCGCATCTCTCTCCCATACAGCTTCTCCCTGTGCAAAGTGTGCGGAATTGTTGAAGGATGCACAGTGACACCATCTGCAGCAAGTTGATGTTGTAGGTCTTTGGAGGGGTCCGTGGGCTGTTTTTGACCGTTCTCACCATCCTTCGCCTTTGCCGCTCCAATATTTCATGTGCCTGCCACTTCTGGCCTTAACAAGAACTGTGCCTGTGGTCTTCCATTTCCTCACTATGTTCCTCACAGTGGACACTGACCCCTTATATCTCTGCGATAACTTTTTGTAGCCTTCCCCTAAACCATAATGTAGAACAATCTTTGTTTTCAGGTCATTTGAGAGTTGTTTTGAGGCCCCCATGTTGCCACTCTTCAGAGAAGAGTCAAAGAGAACAACAACTTGCAATTGGCCACCTTAAATACTGTTTCTCATGATTGGATGCACCTGTCTATGAAGTTCAAGGCTTAATGCGCTCACCAAACCAATTGTGTGTTCCAATTAATCAGTGCTAAGTAGTTACAGGTATTCAAATCAACAAAATGACAAGGGTGCCCAAATTTATGCACCTGTCTAATTTAGTTTTGATGCATATTGCACATTTTCTGTTAATCCAATAAACCTCATTTCACTACTGAAATATTTCTGTGTCCTTCAGTTATGTGAGAAATCGAAATTAAATTGCTGATCCAAACACCCAAATTTTTATAAATGATAATCTTGGAAATTGTCAGGGGTTCCTAAACTTTTGCATAAGACTGTAGCTTCCTTTACCTTAGTGCAGTCCTCCTTCACTTACCTCATCCTTCCATTTTGCTTTTAAATGTTCTTATTTCTTCTGAGAAATCCTCACCTCCTGTTCTTCTGTCTGCAACTCCACACAGTAATGCGAGGCTTTCTCCGTGGTGTGGAGTGTCCTTCTCGCCCCTCCCTTGGACTACAGGAGAGTCAGGATTCTCTCTGCTTTGCAGATAGAGAATGGAGCTGTGTGTTAGTGAGCATCCTGACTCTCTTGTAGTCCAAGGGAGGGGGCAAGCAGGACACTCCACACTAGGGAGAAAGCCTCACATTACTGTGCAGAGTTACAGACAGAAGAACAGGAAGTGAGGATTTCTCAGAAGAAATAAGGACATTTAAAAGCAAAATGGAAGAATGAGGTAAGTGAAGGAGGACTGCACAGGAAAAGGAAGCTATTTAGGAAAAAAAATGGTACCTTTACAACCCCTTTAATTTCCCATGATGCTCATGCACTCTGAAGTGTAGGTGAGCATCATGAGAAATTTAGTTCCGAAACATCTGGGGTCCCAGGGTTCCCCATCACTGCCCTAGTAGATTTCCGAATGGAAATTCATAAGGAAACTCATATAAAAATTTGTACAAACATTTTTAGTACGCAACAGCTTGAGGAATATTATTCAAAAGTAGTTCAAAGTGTTTTATGCTTTTAACATTCAATTTTGGAATGAAAGGTCTTAACTGATTTTGAAGAAATGTATTTACATGAGAAAAAAATCTTGCTCAAATGTCTATTTGACCCCACTAACGATTAGAAAATTTAACAATTATGCTAGATTTTTCGACCTAAATTCTACAACAGGATAGCCAGCTGTAATCACTTTGTGATTGAGTCTAACAAATTTCAGCTCAGTTTTTTTTCTCATAAAATATCAATTTAGAATCCTTAGTAGATAGATAGATAAATCACTCTGTTTTATATTTTTTGCAATTTCAGAAAAGATACATTGTATCACATTGAGCTCATATATTGACATTTTTTAAACTCTTCTCTTTAAAAATTGCTGACTTACCTTTCTACAGCACCTTAGGATTGAGATAGGAATTCTATAATGGCAATCCATTGTCTTTGTGGGTTCCAGAGACAAATACCAATGTTGCCTCTGCAATAATAGCTTGCATTTCTTTAAATTATACAATGTGTTTTGATATTTACATTACTATAGATTTTCAATATTCCTGGGATGCATGAGCATTAAAAATCTTGAGGATCTAAAGACAAAGCACTTATTTTGTAGCAATACTAATATTTTACTTACGGAATTATGTGTTTCTCCCAGAACAGATGGGCATAAATGTAAATATTTTTTTTAATTACAGCTCTATTCATCTGTAAGGTGTTTCAGCAAATTGCATTTTTTTTCAGGTGTTACTCTTATTTATACTGGTAGATGTGACCTGAGGAACGTACCGGGGAATTGTTATAATTCATGTCTGTCCCCAGAGTCTACAAAGCAAAAGGTCGCTTCTACGCGTGATGCTAAATTGCTAAATAATGTCTAGCAAAATTAACATAGTCGTATGCAAAAGTTTAGGAACCCCTGACAATTTCCATGATTGTCATTTATAAATATTTGGGTGTTTGGATCAGCAATTTTTATTTTGATCTATCACATAACTGAAGGACACAGTAATATTTCAGTAGTGAAATTAGGTTTATTGGATTAACAGATAATGCGCAATATGCATCAAAATTAAATTAGACAGGTGCATAAATTTGGGCACCCCAACAAATAAATCACATTAATATATAGTAGAGCAGAAATAACAGCCTCTAGATGCTTCCTATAGCCTGTAATGAGTGTATGTTAATATCTTTAGTGTATGTTAATATCTTTAGCCGTTTGGACGTGATGCTGGAACATGAATTTCCCATAGAGTTGAATGGGACTTTAAAGAAAAACCCCGACCATGGCAAATGGGGGTGGGTAAGGGTTAAACCACCTATCCTATGTTTGTTGCTGACATATAAGTAACATGTGTGCCACGTTTCATGTTAATATCTTTAGCCGTTTGGACGTGATGCTGGAACATACATACATACATACATAGGTCTTCCTATCTTAACCTTTTGGGGAGGAAAATCATAGTAATATAAATATACCCATCTTTTATATAAGGGTGTAGGTAAGGGTTAATTTAACTGTCATATATTTTTATTTGGCATATAAGTAATATGTGTAGCAGGTATTATTGAAATATCTCCAGGCGTACAGAAGTTATGTGGGAACATACATTTCCCATTGATTTGCATGGGACTTTAAACAAAAACCCCGACCCTCAGAAATGGGGGTAGTTAAGGGATAAATTAACTATCCTATAGTTTAAGTGGACATATAAGTAACATGTGACCAAGTGTTATCGAAATATGTACAGCCGTTTGGAAGTTAGGAAGTAACATGTATTTCCCATAGAGTTGAATGGGACTTTAAAGAAAAACCCAGACCATGGCAAATGGGGGTGGGTAAGTGTTAAACCACCTATCCTATGTTTGTTGCTGACATATAAGTAACATGTGTGCCAAGTTTCATGTTAATATCTTTAGCCGTTTGGACGTGATGCTGGAACATACATACATACAAGCAGGTTCTCTTTTTTTCTCGTCAAGATTCTTGCCTGATTTCCAGATGAGAAACCTGAATGCCTCGTACACACGAACGGGAATCTTGGCAAGAAGCAGTTTTCTTGCTGTTTTTCCCGAGAAACCCGGTCGGGTATTTCATCCCCTGCTGATTGTGTACGTTTGCCCACTGACAAAGAAATGATCTTAGTCTATAATTTTATTGGTAGTTTTATTTTAACAGTGAGAGACAGAATAACAACAAAAACACATTTCATAAAAGTAATGCATTTATTTGCATTTTAATGAATAACATATCCAATAAAGAAATGTAAGCAATCACATTTCTTCATTAATTTAGGCCAATATGTATTCTGCTACATGTTTTTTGTAAAAAAAAAAAAAAACATTAAGCGTATATTGATTGGTTTGCGCACAAGTTATTGCGTCTACAAACAATGGGATATTTTTGTGGCATTTTTATTTTAAGTTTTTTTACTAGTAATTGTGGTGCTCAGCGATTTTTTGTGGGACTGCAACATTGCAGATCGGACACCTGACACTTTTGAAATTTTTTGGGGACAAGTGACATTATTACAGTGATCAGTGTAAAAAAATGTTCACTGTTATTATACTAATGACACTGGCAGGGAAGGGGTTAACACCAGGGGCAATCAAAGGGTTAAGTGTGTCCCTAGTTTCTGCTTGCATACTGTGTGGAGGATGGATTGATTGGGTAAACACAGAGATCCGTGTTAGTAGGAACACAAGATCACTGTGTTCTTCCCTGTCTGAACGGTGATCTGCCTTGTTTACATAGACACATCGCAGTTCTGCCTCTCTGGGGAACGATCGGTGGATCACAGCAGACTGGCTCCCCCTCTGGCCAATCGGTGCACGCATGCCCCCTCTGTCTGTTGCATGAAATTACATCTGGTCTCTGTATTGTCAGCTGGGCATACCTGGGGATCGCGACCCAGATAAAGCTTGCTGTAGGTTCATCCCCACCTTCAAAGGCCCCTGTGAAGAAGCAGGCTGGGGCTCATGCCCTGTACACACAACCGTTTTTCTCTGCTGGAAAAAAAGCAAAGTTTTTCCCAACGTGATTCCTCTCCAGCCTGCCTTGCATACAGACGATTATGCCAAATACCGCCCGTCCAAAGCACGGTGACGTACAACACGTACGACGGCACTATAAAGGGGAAGTTCCATTCAAATAACGCCACCCTTTGGGCTACTTTTGCTGATCCTCGTGTTAGTAAAAGTTTGGTGAGAGATGATTTGCGCTTTTCAGCCTTGTGCTTTTCAGTATGTTACAGTGTGACAAATGTGCTATCTTCATTCCGAATGCTAGTTTTACCAGAACGAGCGCTCCTATCTCATACTTGATTCAGAGCATGCACAGTGATTTCCCCTCAGAAAAGCATACACACGACCGGCTTTCCCAATGGGAAAAAGACCGCCGGGAATCACGACAGGGAGAAAGAGAGCAGGTTCTAATTTTTTGTGGGCAGTTTTCTCGTCGGGAAAACTGCTATGGAGCATACACACGGCCAGTTTTTCTGTCAAAAACCAAACATGGCAGTTTTCCAGTCAGAAATTAAGCTCTATGTCCTGGGGAACCCTGGGTTGGATTTCTACAAGGGCTCACTATCATTGGAACCTAACATGGCTACTGTAATAAAGTGTTGTGTGTTGTGGTACTATTCAAAATGACACAGCAGCTTTGGCCTATGATGAAGATGTCCAAATCTCTTTCAGATCAAAAATATGTATTAAATAAGTTAAACCACCCATATAGGGACTATTCTAGCATCAGAAGGTGAAAAATGTAGGACAATACTTTCAGGGATCATTTCTGTAGGATTCAAAGGGAGAAATGTGCTCGAAAGTGTCCAAACTCAACTTCCACGATGATGAATTTTAGGGTTCTTGTCTCGTTAGTCGTTATGACTCCTGCTGGCAGTGCTGCTATGTGCAGGTGCTGCCACCATTTGATGACTTGGTCATCTTTCTAGGTGGGAAGATGGCAGACGGGAGCTCATTCAGAGTGAAAAAAAAAAGAAGTTGAAAAATGTAGATGATTAAAGCCAAAGGTAGAACAATGTGTACCTGGTCCTGCAGCCTCACATCACATCTCCAAAGAGGCTGCAGGACCAAGAACATAGGGTGACCAGAGTCTGAGCCAGAGGGTGGACTTGGTGCATCTTTAGAAGCTAGCTGCCTGAAATAGAAAGAGGTAGTCAGTTAAGGAGGACCAAGATGGTGGTGCAGGACCTGGGCTATGTCACCCAAACAGTGGATCACAACAGAACAATGCTGGATTCACTGTGCGGGTGAGTATTTATTTCAAAGATTACCTTGCAATTCAGTTAAGTGTGGTTGCCTGAGCAACTTCCCAGTTTTCTGAGATCCTGTTTGCCTAGTGTTTTGTGTATTCAGCATCTGACCTACTGTGTACTGACTCAAGATTTGTCTTCTGTTTGTGCTTGGCTGCCACCCACCCTAAACTCGGCTTGTTTCCTAGGTCCTCTTCTCTCTCCTGCCATCTGTACTCTGCATACACAACTGGTCTCTGTATTGTCAGCTGGGCATACCTGGGGATCGCGACCTGGATAAAGCTTGCTGTAAGTTCATCCCCACCTTCAGGGGCCATGGTGAAGAAGCAGGCTGGGACTTAGGCGCTATGTCCTGGGGGAACCCTGGGTTGGATTTCTACAAGGGCTTACTACCATTGGAACCTAACATGGCTACTGTGATAAAGTGTTGTGTTGTGGTACTATTCAAAATTACACTTCAGGTAGTCAGCTTTGGCCTATGATGAAGATGTCCAAATCTCTTTCAGATCGAAAATATGTATTAAATTAGTTAAACCATCCATATATGGGCTACTCTAGCATCAGAAGTTGAAAAATGTAGAGGATTAAAGCCAAAGGTAGAACAATGTGTCCCTGGTCCTGCACCCTTACATCACATCTCCAAAGAGGCTGCAGGACCAGGAACATAGAGTGATCAGAGGGTGGACTTGGTGCATCATCAGGAGCTAGCTGCTGGAAATGGAAAAAGGTAGCCAGTTGAAGAGGACCAAGGTAGCAGTGCAGGACTAGGGCTATGTCACCTGAACAGTGGAGTACAATAGGACATTGCTGTGCAGGTGAGTATGTATTTCAAAGATTACTCTGCAATTCAGGTAAGTAAGAAAAAAAACACATGGGGAGGTTAACTTCTGCTTTAAAGGGGTTGTAAATGTTGTCCCCTCTCCCCCTTGCTGTATGCCTTGGCCGCTGAACCACTGGCTATCGCAATTAGAGCACACCCTGATATTCAGGGTTTGCGTCGGGGTAACACGGTTGATAAGATAGGCCTATATACGGATGATACTATTCTATACCTGGCAGATCAGGGACCATCACTGCAAACAGTGCTGCGACTTATTGAACAAATGGGTGGTTATTCGGGACTGCGCATTAATTGGGACAAGTCCCAAATTCTCCCCATAGATGTCTCCCCCCCCCCCTGTGGTCACCCCACCACTGCCGCTCTCCAGAGTGTCCAGGATTAGGTACCTAGGAGTTGAGGTCACCAGGAGACTAACAGACTATACACCTCTGAATGTGGCACCGTTGTTTGACATGATCAAACTAAAAACGCAAACGTGGGCTAGATTACCCTTAGGGGTGATGGGGCGCATAAATATTATAAAAATGATTATTTTGCCCAAAATTCTATATATGGTGTGGCACGCCCCTCTATACATTCCCTTAAAAATCTTCAAGCAAATGGAAGCTATTCTGAATTCCTTTGTTTGGGGAAGTGGTAGACACAAACTTGCTTGGCACATTTTAAAGAACCCGACGGATATGGGAGGTGTTTCCCTCCCAGATCTCCATGAGTATTACTTGGCCGCACAGCTCTCTCACTTATATCACTTCAATACCTCAGAACTTCAACACTATAGGGCTTTAGTTTGCGACAAACCCGTGCACCCAGCGCATACACCACTTCAGTCAATCCTCCGTGGGAAACAAACGCAAAAACAGGCCGCGAGGCACAACTCGGGGATGTTAAAGCATCACCAACAGATTTGGGAAATATCCCTTAAAAAACAAAATGTTGGGAAATTTTATTCCCATACTCCACTGTGGCTTAACAGCCATATGCCAGAGCTAGCAGGGGTTCCTGACTCGGTGGTGTGGGCCAGACACGGAATAATATACCTGCACCAAGTCCTATCAGTCTCAGGGATTAAGCAGTTTCACGCACTTAGGCCCATATTCTCATACATTCGCGCTGCTCCTGGGCAGCGTAATATATGAGCTCTACGTTACACCGCCGCAGGTCTACAGGTTTACATCCTGATTCTCAGAACACTTACCTGTAAACTTGCGGCGGTGTAGCGTTAGATTGCTCGGTGCAAGCCCGCCCAATTCAAATGGGGCGGGCACCATTTAAATTAGGCGCGCTCCCGCGCCGAGCGTACTGCGCATGCTCCGTCGGGTAAATTACCCGACGTGCATTGCGCTAAATGACGTCGCCCTGACGTCATTTGCCTATATGTATACGTAAATGGCGTCCAGCGCCATTCACGGACGTCTTACGCAAACAACGTAATTTTTATTGAATTCGACGCGGGAACGACGGCCATAGTTAACATTGGTTGCGCCTGCTAATTAGCAGGGGCAACCTTACGCGTCGGGTACGCTACGCAAACGACGTTAATTCGCTGCGTCGACCTCGCGTATGTTCGGGAATCGCCGTACTTACCTCATTTGCATAGACGACGGGGAAAAGCGACGATGCGACACCTAGCGGCGGGAAAAAAATTACTTTTAAGATCTGACAGCGTAACAGCCTTACGCTTGTCAGATCTAATGGGTACCTATGCGCAACTGATTCTGAGAATCAGTCGCATAGATACCCGGGGCCAGATGAGGTGTTACGACGGCGCTAATGGTGTTGCGCCGTCGTAACGCCTTTGAGAATCTGGCCCTTAGAGAGGAATTCTCGCTCCCACAACACTTAGTATTTAAACACCTGCAGCTCCGTCATGCACTCCGAACCCAGCTACCATCTCTGGAGGTGGAGACAGAACCCCCACCGGTGCTAGATATTGTTTTGGGGAGCGATCCCTCTAAACTTATTTCGCACCTGTACCGCACCATTAGACATCCGGGTACAGTAGCCATTACTCAGAAGGCTAAGACGGCTTGGGAGAGGGACGTAGGCCCAATAGAGGGTGCAGATTGGGACAAAATATTGGAGGGGACCAAGGCTACATCACCTAAACTGTCAGATAGACTGACGCAACTTTACATTGTTCATAGAGTCTACCTGACACCGCTGAGACTGGCCAAATTCCACCGCACACCTAATCCGACCTGTCGTCTGTGTCGGTCCACGAGTGCCACTTTCTATCATCTCATTTGGAGTTGTCCAAATATTCAGACTTACTGGACGCAGGTTGTCCGCTTTCTGCATGACAATATGGGATCCCCTGTGGTACTTGACCCTAAGTTGTGTATTTTGGGGCTGTTGCCTGACGTAGAGATGGATAAATATCACACAATTTTCATATCTGAAACATTATTTTTAGCTCGTAAAGTAATTGCCCAGAGATGGATGCAGGATTTGCCCCCCACTCTACTGATGTGGAAAAAGGCTGTTAATGACACTTTACCATTCAATAAGCTGATCTATACACACAGGGTATTCCAAGGTTTGGGACAGATGGCTAGAGGATGGAGAAACGTGTGTCTGATTGTGCCATATCTGGGGATTGTTCCATATTAAAATGCTCCTCTGTCCTCTTGAACATGTGAATGTAGGACCCGTGGTATCTAAGTAACCAAAGAATGTGCATGCATTTCACCTTTTGACACTGTATTTTTATTGTCAAATGTGTTTGACCTGTCTTGTAATATGTGCCTTAAATAAATAAAGTTGGTTTTTCCAAGTAAAAAAAAAAAGGGGTTGTAAATGTTCTTTTTTATTTTCTAAATAGGTTCCTTTAAGCTAGTGCATTGTTGGTTCACTTACCTTTTCCTTCGATTTCCCTTCTAATGCCGCGTACACACGACTGTTTTTCATGACGAGAAAAATTACATTTTTTTAATTGGTCTTAGAAACGGTCATGTGTAGGCTCCAGAGCATTTTTCTCGACGTGAAAATGGGCATACAAATTTTAGAACATGCTCTATTTTTTTCTTGTAGTTTTTCACGTCATCGTTTTTCACATCGTCGTTTTTCTCGTTGTGAAAAAACGGGCCTGTGTAGGCTTTAACGACGGGGAAATAAACGCGCATGCTCAGAAGCAAGTTATGAGAAGGAAAATTTGCATAATCAACCCAAAGGGTGGCGCCATTTGAATGGAATTTCCCCTTTAATGTGCCGTTGTACGTGTTGTGCGTCACCACGCTTTGCTCGAGCATTTTTTATCACGATCGTGTGTATGCAAGGCAGGCTTGAGAGGAAACATCCAAACGTTGTTTTTCCATGACATGAAAAACATGTCGTGTGTACGCGGCATAATTTTTTTTTCTTTGTCTGAATTTCTCACTTCCTGTGAAGCCCTGTACACATGATCGGTTCGTCTGATGGAAATTGACCGATGGACCGTTTTCATCAGACGAACCGATCGTGTGTGGGCCCCGGTTTTTTATACATCGGTGAAAAAAAATAGAACCTGTTTTAAATTTTTCTTATGGTTAAAAAAACAATAGAAACAAGCGATTGTCTGTGGGGAAATCTGTAACGGAACGTCCCACACTCCGCTTCAGTGCTTTCGTCATATACCACTTCCTATCAGTCTGGATATAGATATCAGATATTCCAGCTGCTCTCAAGCACACAACAAGACAAGACTTGTTTGTCTTCTGAACATGGAGTCCTTTATAGAACCAAGAATGCAACCTTATATACAGTTAGAGGAGGTAACCAGAACATAAATTAACATGAGCTAGTTAACTAATCATTTACCCAGACTAGGCGACTCATAGATATGACCTTTCAGAGTAGACGTCACATCTCCTGCTATACAATACACATTATCATAAGTGTTAACACAGGACATCTTCACACAATAGCAGGGTCAATTAGCACAGAGAACAGATAGATGGCTGGAGGTGAGGACATTAGCATCTAACAGTATGTGTCCCAACAGTATGAATGAGTCACTCTTACAATTAACCCATTGAGTTCAGAATCAACAAACAGTAAAGAGTTCTTTACAGATATCCTGGAATATATTGTGGATAATAATTACATAATAATCCCATCTCAGGTAGTCCAAGATATAATTTCTCAGTCATCCTATGCCCCTAGGGGACATAGGATGATTTTAGACATAAGAGGGTCTGGGGATGTCCCAGGTGAGTCTGTCACAAAATCCATCGGTCAAAGATCCACGCATGCTCATAATCAAGTCGACGCATGCTCGGAAGCATTGAACTTAATTTTTCACAGCACGTCGTAGTGTTTTACGTCACCGCGTTGGACACGATCGGATTTTTAACTGATGATGTGTAGGCAAGACTGATGAAAGTCAGCTTCATCGTATATTCGATTAAAAAATCCATCAGATTAGATTCCAATCAGCGATCCGATTGTGTGTACAGGGCTTTACTCCTCAGTAGGCTTGCCCCGATCATCTGAGCCATTATGGCTGTGGGTTAGTTCACCCCCTCCCTTGGGACTACATCCCTGTGGGGAGACGCTGTAAATGTTCAGGGATGTAGTCCCAAGGGAGGGGGCGAGCACGCTGACTAACCCCCAGCCAGAACGGCTCGGATGATGTGGGCAAGCTTACGGAGGAGGAACAGGCAGTGAAAAATTCAGACAAAAAAAACATTTAGAAGGGAAATCGAAGGAAAAGGTAAGTGAACCAACAATGCACTAGCTTAAAGGAACCTATTTAGAAAATAAAAAACCAAACCTTTACAACCCCTTTAACCACTTGAGATCCGCGCTATAGACGAAATACGTCCGCAGCGCGGCTCTCAAGTGCCAAGTGGCCGTTTAAAAACGGCCTTTATGTGCATTACCCGCGCGCACCACTGGGTGGCGCGCGGCGGGTAAAAACTGTCCCGACGCATCGCCGAAGACCCGATGCGTGTACCTGGCGGCCGCGATGTCCGCCGTGTACACGCGATCGTCGGTGACACGGTAGGTGACAGCAGGAACGTGGAGCTCTGTGTGTAAACACACAGCTCCACGTGCTGTGAGAGGAGAGGAGACCGATCTGTGTCTCTTGTACATAGAGACACAGCATCGGTCCCCTCCCCCAGTCACCCCCCTCCCCCCACACAGTTATAACACACCCAGGCTACACAGTTAACCCCTTCCTCACCCCCTAGTGTTAACCCCTTCACTGCCAGTCACATTTATACAGTAATTAGTGCATTTTTATATCACTGATCGCCGTATAAATGTGAATGGCGCCAAATTTGTGTCAAAAGTGTCCGATACGTCCGCCGCAATATCCCAGTCCCAATAAAAATCGCAGATCGCCGCCATTACTAGTAAAAAAAAAAATAATAAAAAAAATCATAATTCTGTTCCCCATTTTGTAGGCGCTATAACTTTTGCGCAAACCAGTCGCTTATTGTGATTTTTTTTTTTTTTTTACAAAAATACGTCGAAAAATACGTATCGGCCTTAACTGAGAAAAAAAATAGTTTTTTAAAAAAAAATTGGGATATTTATTATAGCAACAAGTAAAAAAAATATATATTTTTTTTAAATTGTTGCTCTTTTTTTGTTTATAGCGCAAAAAATAAAAACCGCAGAGGTGATCAAATACCACCAAAAGAAAGCTCTATTTGTGGGGAAAAAAGGACGCCAATTTTGTTTGGGAGCCACGTTGCACGACCGCGCAATTGTCAGTTAAAGCGACGCAGTGCCGGACGCTGAGATTTCGCCTGGGAACGAAGGGGGTTTATGTGCCCAGTAAGCAAGTGGTTAACCACTTAAGCCCCGGACCATATTGCTGGTCAAAGACCAGAGCACTTTTTGCGATTCGGCACTGCGTCGCTTTAACTGACAATTGCGCGGTCGTGCGATGTGGCTCCCAAACAAAATTGGTGTCCTTTTTTTCCCACAAATAGAGATTTCTTTTGGTGGTATTTGATCACCTCTGCGGTTTTTTGTTTTTGTGCTATAAACAAAAATAGAGCGACAATTTTGAAAAAAATTTATATTTTTTACTTTTTACCATAATAAATATCCCAAAAATATATTTAAAAAACGTTTTTTTCCTCAGGTTAGGCCGATACGTATTTTTCTACCTATTTTTGGTAAAAAAAATTGCAATAAGCGTTTATCGATTGGTTTGCGCAAAATTTCTAGCTTTTACAAAATAGGGGATAGTTTTATTGCATTTTTATTATTTTTTTTTTACTACTAATGGCGGCGATAAGTGATTTTTTTCGTGACTGCGACATTATGGCGGACACTTCAGACAATTTTGACATATTTTTGGGACTATTGTCATTTTCACAGCAAAAAATGCATTAAAAATGCATTGTTTACTGTGAAAATAGAATTGCAGTTTGGGAGTTAACCACAAGGGGGCACTGAAGGGGTTAAGGGTGACCTCATTTGTGTTTCTAACTGTAGGGGGGTGTGGCTGTAGGTGTGACGTCATTGATTGTGTTTCCCTATAAAAGGGAACACACGATCAATGACGGCGCCACAGTGAAGAACTGGGAAGCTGTGTTTACACACAGCTCTCCCCGTTCTTTAGCTTCGGGGACCGATTGCGGGACTCCAGAGGCGATCGGGTCTGCGGGTCCCGTGGTCACTGTCACGGGCGCGCGACCCACGGCTTGGCACTTAAAGAGGACGTACCTGTACGTGCTTGTGCCCAGCCGTGCCATTCTGCCGACGTATATGTGCAGGAGGCGGTCCTTAAGTGGTTAAAGGAACCTATTTAGAAAATAAAAAACAAACCTTTACAACCCCTTTAAATAAAGTAAAGCTTACAGCAGTGTCTTTATGTGAACTTTAAAAAAGTTACGTTATTTGTTGACCTTAAAGTCAGCCAGCACTTTTTGTAGAGCGCTCTTGATTTCATGGTTTCTCAAGCTGTATATGATCGGATTCATCAATGGAGACACCACAGTGTACAAGAGGGATCTATATTTATTTGTGCCCGTTGACCTATCTTGGGCCACATACACAATGATTATTGTTCCATAATAAGCACAAACCATGGACAAATGGGTACCACAAGTGGAGAAGGCTTTTCTTCGCCCAAAGGTGGAAGATATCCTCAGAATAGTGACTATGATGCAGATGTATGTAATAACAATAACAGCAAATGGAAAAACAAATGTGAAGAGTGAAATAATAAAATCATGCAGCATAAACGCAGAAGTGTCCGAGGTGGACAATTCAACTACTGGGCTGAAATCACAGAAAAAGTGGTCTATAGAATTCCGTCCACAGTAATTCATTTGAAATAACCCAATCACTTCACTTGATAATAAAACAATAACTAAGACCCACAACCCAACGATCAGTGGAGAAATGACATTGGGGTTCATAAGGGATGAATACCGTAATGGGTTGCAGATGGCCAAATACCGATCGTAGGACATGACAGCAATAAGAAAACTTTGCAAACAACCAAAAATAGCAAAACAGTAAAGCTGAATAATGCAGCCAACCAGTGATATTTCTCCTTCATCTTTGACAATGATGTCCAGTGTCATGGGCACCACACTGGTGGTCATTAGGACATCAGTCGTAGCCAAGTGCTTGAGAAAGAGGTACATTGGAGTTTTAAGTTGATCAACAGTTGTCACTAAAATAATTATTAAAGTATTTCCAGTGAATATCAGCACGTATGTTAGTAGAAATAAGATAAAAAATTGAATTTTAAATGTATAAAGACCTCGAAATCCGAGTAGTTTTACGTATGTGATCTGCGTCTGGTTAATCTCGCACATTTTATTTTTCTTGAAATGATATTCAACCCCCTGTGTAATGAGTTCAGTTCCTAAAAAAAATTGCATGCAGAAAAAAAACAAATAACAATAATTAAAATTAAAAAAATAAATTGCAAAAGTTTTTGGTAACCTTTTTTGTTACCAGAGGTCATTGATATCTTGATGTCCAGGCCAAGCTAAGCCACATCAGTATGCTCAGTTTATAGATAATGTACCATATATATACTCGAGTATAAGCCGACCCAAATATAAGCCGAGTCACCTAATTTTACCACAAAAACGTATTGACTTGAGTATAAGCCCAGGGTGTCCATCTTTGTGCATAACTGTGCCTCAATGTGCCTCACTGTGTCCATGTGCATGCCTCACTGTGTCCATGCCTCACTGTGTCCATGCCTCACTGTGTCCATTCCTCACTGTGCCCATGCCTCACTGTGCCCATGCCTTACTGTGCCAATGCCTCACTGTGTCCATGCCTCACCGTGTCCATGCCTCACTATGTCCATGCCTCACTGTGCACATGCCTCACTGTGCCCATGCTTCACTGTGCCCATGCCTCACTGTGTCCATGCCTCACTGTTCCCAGGGGTGGACTGACAACTCATGGGGCCCCCGGGCAATAGAAGATTATGGGGCCCCCGGGCTTACAGATGGCCACCATGCCAGGAGGCATTGCATAGGCAGGGCAGCTAAAATCTCAGGATTTTCACATCAAAAGCATGTCGGTTTTGGACATATCAGGGACAGATGTAAAAAAAAACACAGATTTTTACATACTCTCCCTGGTTTTATTGAGCCTGGCAACCCTGATGGGGCCCCCTAGTGGCATGGGGCCCTCGGGCAGTGCCCGAGAGTCCCAATGGTCAGTCCGCCCCTGACTGTGCCCATGCCTCACTATGTCCATGCCTCACTGTGTCCATGTCTCACTGTGTGCATGCCTCACTGTGCCCATGCCTCACTGTGCCAATGCCTAACTGTGTCCATGCCTCACTGTGCCAATGCCTCACTGTGCCCATGACTAGACTGACGTTTAACATAGGAGTCTATAGAAGGGGTGCCCGGCTTTGAAAATTGGTGCTCCTCAGCTGTAGGTCCCCTGGACAACAAACTTTGCACACTTGTAGAGGAAAAATGGGGCTACATGTGTGCCAAGTTCCGGGTCCAGGGGACCTACGACCGTCCAGTACCAGGTCCCCAAAGTCACCAGAGAAATGACCATTTAACATGGGAGTCTGGGGTCCAGGGGACCTACGGCCGGCCGGTACCGGGTCCCCAAACTCCAGGAGATCAGGCGCAAAAAGGTGACTCGAGTATAAACCTGGGGCATTTTCAGCACAAAAAAATTTGTTGAAAAACTTGGCTTATACTCGAGTATATACGGTAATTTGTATATCTAAATTATTTTTAGTTTTTAAAGGCAATGTAAGCATTTTGTTTGGTCACAGTTTTACCAGACAGGAAGTCTGGTAAAAAAAAATCTTGGGTGGCACCCTTGGACGTCATAACGCCTTGTGGTCACGCTATAGCTCCTCTAGGGACAGAAATAAGGAATATAACATAATGCCAATATATAGTAATACACAGCAATAGGGACATGTGAGTTTTTATTGATTTGCTTTTAACTTTTATCTGACAAAGATTTCTTTACAAAAAGACATTCATGGTAGTAGAACTTTGAAAGTAATATAAAATTCAATATTCATTAGAAGATATTAAATCCCATAATATGTATGCATCCTAATTTCCGAATGACGAAAGTAACGAATTTAAACAAATCCGAAATAATGATTCAAATCAGAAAAAAAAGCGAACAAAATTATAATCGACGCAAATTCAAAAAAAAAATTTGAATCAAATTTGAAAACGTATTCAAATCGAAATTCAGAAAAAAATCGAAATCGATTTTCAAAAAATTTAATAAAATAGAACATCCGTCTGCCGCAAAGTCGCAGTACTGCTAAAAATCGCAGATCACCGCCATTAGTAGTAAAAAAATGAAAATGCAATAAAAATGCCAAAAATCTTTCCCATAGTTTGCAGGCGCTATAGCTTTTGCGCAAACCAATCAATATACGCTTATTGCGTTTTTTTTTTTTACCAACAATATGTAGAAGAATATATATTGGGCTAAACTGGAAAAAATGTGTTTAACCACTTCAGCCCCGGACCATTATGCAGCCAAATGTCCGGGCCATTTTTTGCGATTCGGCACTGCGTCACTTTAACTGACAATTGCACGGTCGTGCGACGTAGGTCCCAAACAAAATTTGCGTCCTTTTTTTCCCACAAATAGAGCTTTCTTTTGGTGGTATTTGATCACCTCTGCGGTTTTTATTTTTTGCGCTATAAACAGAAATAGAGCGACAATTTTGAAAAAAAAATCTATATTTTTTACATTTTGCTATAATAAATACCCCCCAAATATATATATATATATATATATATATATATATATATATATATATATTTTAAAAAAAAATCCTCAGTATAGGCCGATACGTATTCTTCTACATATTTTTGTTAAAAAAAATCACAATAGGCGTTTATTGATCGGTTTGCGCAAAAGTTATAGCGTCTACAAAATAGGGAATAGTTTTGTGAAAAAAAAAGGAGGCAACTATATAAATACAGAGAGAGAAAAGGTGAAAAACACTAATATAGTGATCAATGATAATACTGTACACTATACTAATTGCACTGGCAGGGAAGGGGGTTATTATTTAGTGGCAATTGAGGGGTTAACTGTGTGCCCAACAATGTGTAACATGCTTTTACTTTCTGCTCTGACTGTTTTTTCTCCCTGCTTTTAAGGGAGAAGAAACAGCCAGATTGCTGTTCACAGTACCCAGAGTTCTGTGTGTTTGTAAACGCACACCTCTGTGTGTGATTGGATACAGCCGATCAGCTGACATCAGCCAAAATCCTTTGCTTAAATCAGTTGCCAAACTTGTGCTGTGTCCAATCACAGCAGAGGTCAGCAGGGAGCCAAACCCAGGAAGAAAGAGCCATCTTACAGGTATGGGATTGTGTCCGCACCTGCTGCCCACTCACAGAATATTTATTGTGAGCAGTCAGCAGGTAGTTAAAGCAAATCTCCACCCAAAAGGGGAAGTTTCTCTTTAAGGACTCGTTCTCCACCCCCCTTGAACAATTGGTAGCAATCGGAAATGGAAATTCTCCCCCCTACAGTTTTCTGGGACACCGACGGGTACCAGAAGATTGCATCCGCCATTCACGATGCACATCCACAGTGGACACTCAGCTGTAAAGCTGAAAGCTGTCACCGCCCGGTGCCCATACTGAAGATCCATCTAGATAATGGAAGGGCCGTAGACGTGGTGTATCTGGATAAAGGAAGGGCCGTAGACGTGGTGTATCTGGATAAAGGAAGGGCCATAGACGTGGTGTATCTGGATAAAGGAAGGGCCGTAGACGTGGTGTATCTGGATAAAGGAAGGGCCGTAGACGTGGTGTATCTGGATAAAGGAAGGGCCGTAGACGTGGTGTATCTGGATAAAGGAAGGGCCGTAGACATGGTGTATCTAGATAAAGGAAGGCCCGTAGACGTGGTGTATCTAGATTAGTGGTTCTCAACCTTCTAGTGCCGTGACCCCTTGATAACATTTTCCAAGTTGTGGGGACCCCTAACAGTAAAATTATTTTCATAGCGTGGATTGTCAGCACCCAAGGCAAGACAAATAATTTGCGCCCCCAAACCCACAGACATTTTGAGCTCCCTGAATCCCTTCCACTGGAACAGTATTAAAACCCCTTATGGTACATTTTAGGATGTACAACTCTTTCTCTTTGATCTCCTTTCTTTCCGTTTTATCTCTCTTTATTTAAATTTCTTGTTTTTTTTCCCTATCCCTCTCCAGCCGTCTTTCTTGTTCTTTCTCTCCCTTTTTCTTAGTTCATCCCCCTCCTTTCCTCTATCTTCCATGTATTCTCTATTTTTATTCCTTCTCTTGCTCCTTGGGGGGGGGGGGTGGAATGAGTGGCAGTGCTGGCGGGTAATTGGGATGAGTGGCAATGCTGGGGAGAGTTCTGATCAGCCAAAAAGGCTGGAAGAGCGGTGTGGGCTTCAGAAACAGCCCAGAATTTGGGGACCCCTGGCAAATCATCATTCGACCCCTGAGGGGGTCCTGAACCCCAGGTTGAGAACCACTGATCTCGATAAAGGAAGGCCCGTAGACGTGGTGCTTGGAGAAGAGACACTTGAGAGGGGATTTGATTTTAATGTACAAATACCGTACTGGTGACCCCACAATAGGGATAAAACTTTTCCACGAAAGTAAGTTTAACAAGACACGTGGCCACTCATTAAAATTAGAAGAAAAGAGGTTTAACATTAAACTATGTAGAGGGCTCTTTACTGTAAGGCCGCGTACACATGACCGGTCCAAACCGATGAAAACGGACCGAAGTCCAGTTTCATCGGTCCAAACCGACCGTGTGTGCGGCCCATCGGACTTTGGTCTTTCAGACCAAAGTTTTAGAACTTGCTTTAAAATCAAACCGATGGATGGCTGACCATCGGTCCAAACTGATGGTTAGTACACAAAAGCATTGGTTCAAAACCTGCGCATGCTCAGAATCAAGTCGACGCATGCTTGGAAGCATTGAACTTCGTTTTTTTCAGCACGTTGTGTGTTTTACGTCACTGCGTTCTGACCCGATTGGGTTTTTGGAACGATGGTGTGTACGCACATCAGACCATCAGGCCACTTCAGCGGTGAACCGATGAAAATGGTCCATCGGACCATTCTCATCGGATGGACCTGTCGTGTGTACGCGGCCTAAGAGCGGCAAGGAGGGGGTGGTCTCATCGGGGGGAATTGATAGTTTAAAACAACCACAACATACAGGGATATACAATGTAATACTGACCTATAATCACACACATGGGTTGGACTTGATGGACTTGTGTTTTTTTTTCAACCTCACCTACTATGTAACTATGTAACTATGTAAGGATAGAAGACAGCAGGTGAGGCCGACAGGGGTGAGTATACCGCTGGATCACGGGACAGGTAAGTGGCTGTCAGCAGCTTCAGTTTTTGTAGCGGCTGACCTTTATTTTTTCCACAGGTGACTGGAACTCAGCTTTAAAGTGTTTAGGTTTGGCCTCAGCAATGGCACCATCATTTTTTATTTTTTTGCTGAAAACCTATTTTAGAAGACAACCCTGCAAAACATTTTTTTTTTTTACATCTTTTTGTCTATCAATTACATACAAAATAAAATAATTTTTGCAAGACAATACAGTAAAACTTTTTAATAGCATAATTCATTCTGGAAACATGCTTGTATTTCAAAGCACTTGTATATTAAAGCAAATTTCCCCATAAGAAATAATGCAAACTCAAATGATTGGTTCCACAACCATTTATTCATAAGTCCTTCAGTTTATAGTCCATATACAAAGATTATAGCAATGTGATAGGTTGTCTAACCATAAAATGTCCATCCAAAATGGAAGCCTCCACAAGGGGATCAGGAGCAAAATCCAGCAGGAGCTCCAGAGTATAAAAGAGAAGAGAAGCGCCTCTAATGCCGCGTAAACACGATCAGGCTTTTGCCCGGCAAAACTCACATCGGAAATTCCGACAGAATTGCATTGATGGGGCATACACATGGTCGGAATTTTCGATGGAAAAATTCAGTCGGACTTTTTCGATCGGAAATTCTGATCCTGTGTACGGGGCTTAAGTGTAGCAATATGGTTACATTTAATAAAGGTACAACATTTAGCAACTCACATGGTTGATGATTAAAAGAGGCACATCTAAGTATGCAGGCATCCGGGGTTAAGTTGTCTGCAATCGTGACCAGGAAGACTACCCTGCAGTAGAACAGGAAAAAACTGCGCCAACAATAAGTCCAAAAAATTCACCACCAGACAAAGGTGATTGAGGGATGAATATCATCCAATAATGTCCCAAAGCATAATGAATGCAGTCTCAATGTGAACATATATCCATAAGAAAAACTAATGAACACCGCTGTGAATCCACATATGAGTGAGAGCCCACCACCTAATGGAAAGCCGCTTACCAAAGGGCAAGCTCAAACAGCATTACATAACATGCAGTCCGTGGAATCGTAGGCACATAAGAGGAAAGAAGACCATAGCGTATGTCCGTATTGGAAAAGGTTTAATAAAATAAAAAATAAAGTAATGTACTTACAAAAATTAGTGGATAATAAAAGCATGTAAACAATGCCGGCCGGCACTATAGGAGCCCTTTCTCCTTCAAATCATTGAGGTGATGTCACTGCACGCCCTCCCAGACGGGTTTTGTCATATGCAGACGTTTTCAATGGGGATAGCATTTCTTCCTTTTCTATTGTTATTGTGTTTATTCCACCCTAACTTCAGCCTTTTTTTATTTAATTTTATTTTGTTAGGGGTAGCACAGTTTTTTATAACTACATATTTACCCTGCAGTAGAGCGATCTGAAAGTTAGGCTTGAACCTCTCGTGGAGCGCAGAGTGGAAGGCACAATGTCAATGGCGGTGCGGAGAATGGTCTATGTGGACAGCTTTACCCCGGATAGCTCCATGCTTAGATGTGCCAGTTTTAATCGTCAACCATGAGAGCTTCTAAATGTTGTACCTTCATTAAATGTAACCATATTACTACACTTATGCCGCGTACACACGATCGGTTAAACCAATGAGAATGGTCTGATGGACCATTTTCATTGGTCAAAACCGATCGTGTGGGGGCGCCATCGGTAATTTAACCATCAGTTAAAAAAAGCCAACTGGTTTTAAATTTAACCGATGGATTCCTAACCGATAGAACAAAACCGATCATTAGTACGCACGACCATTGGTTAAAAATCCACTCATGCTCAGAATCAAGTGGACGTATGCTTGGAAGCATTAAACTTCGTTTTTTTCACCTTGTCGTTGTGTTTTACGTCACCGCGTTTTGACACGATCGTTTTTTTAACCGATGGTGTGTAGGCGCGACGGACCATCAGTCAGCTTCATTGGTTAACCGATGAAAACGGTCCATCGGTCCATCGGATGGACTGATCGTGTGTATGCGGCATTAAAGGTGCCTCTCTTCTTTTTTTATACCCAGTTGTGACATGACATTACTTGTATATCAAGACATCGCTTGTATATCAAATCAAAGTTTATTAAAAAAATGTGCTTGTCTTGCAAAACGCTCTCAAACCAAGTTACTCTCAAACCAAGGTTTTATTGTATTGCTAAATGAATATTGCTGAATGAAATCTTAGTTTGTCCCCAAAAAACGTGTATGGGTAACTTATTATGTAATGACAATGTTACTGCAGAATCAAGAGGCACGTAGCAGAAATGTAAAAATGTCTAAATATTAAAATTTAAGAAAAGAGTGATGAAGATGTGTGTCTGTGAAGCATACCTTAGCTGCTGACACTGACCCTCCAACCTATTACACTACAAATACAGTATATCCATATAGATATCACAGCAGATCTGTAAGAACGATTGCCACTCCAGGTTGTGTTGCAATTGACCTAAAAACGAATTCCAATAAATTCTGAGTTTTTCTCCGGAGAAATCATTGACATCAGACAAAGTCAGATTTTTTCCATGTATCGAGGTGATTTTATAATGTGAAGAGCGGAGTGTAAAACTCCACTGGGGTTTAATTAATTTCATGCCAATTAGCAGCAAACTGGTAGCTGAAGTTCTATTTTTAAGACTAATTAATGTCATATACTGTAACTGCATAAACAAGCTATATCTATTTATAATGATCATTATCCAAATCTGATGTATCATCGGTCCTCTCCAGCTTATAGGCACAAGTTTGTAATGCTGAAACCGTTACATGAGTTTCCTGCTCATGGTGATCACTGCGATTGGCTGTCACAGTAATGACCAATGTCATGGTTCTGGGAGTGCTGAGTGAGAATGTTCCCATCACAAACAAGGGATGTACACATAAGGCCGCGTACACATGGTCGGTCAAAACCGATGGAAACGGACTGAAGGACCGTTTCATCGGTCCAAACCGATGGTGTGTGGGCCCCATCGGTCAGTTATCCTTCGGTCAAAAATTTTAGAACTTGCTTTAAAATTGAACCGATGGACGCTTAACCGATAGGTCAAAACCGATGGTTAGTATGCAAAAGCATTGGTTAAAAACCCACGCATGCTCAGAATCAAGTCGACGCATGCTTGGAAGCATTGAACTTCATTTTTCTCAGCACGTCGTTGTGTTTTACATCACCGCGTTGGACTCGATCATTTTTTTAACTGATGGTGTGTATGCACATCAGACCATCAGTCAGCTTCATCGGTTAACCGTTCTCACCAGATGGACTGATCGTGTGTACAGGGCTTTAGTGTGTCAGCTCAGCTAAGGCCACTGAACCATGAGGAGGTTGGAAAAGACCGGCGTAACAAGGTAATTAAACTTTACAAAGATGGAAAGGGACAAATAAAGATATCCAAAGCCTTGGATATGCCAGTCAGTACTGTTCAATCACTTAATAAAAAGTGGAAAATGGGAGTTCTGGAGGATGGCTGAGAAAACCCTGGAAATGATTACAGGTGTGTCTCTTGGAGAAAAATTGGCAGCCTTTCTGCTGCATGATACTCCACTGTCAAATGAAAAATATAAAAACTCATTTTTAAAACATTTGCTTACTGAAGCAAAGGCTTGCATTCCAGCATTGTGGAAGAGTAATGTATCTCCAACGAGATCACAGTGGATGGCAAGGGTCTCAAAAATTCAACAAATGGAAGATCTGACTATGACATTGAAACAACGGGAGGAGAATTATTGAAGGATCTGGAATCCCTGGGCCTGATTCCCAAAAAAGCTGCCTAACTTAACTTTCAGCAGTTAAGTTACACTGACTTAAAATCTCTACCTAAGTGCCTGATCTTCAAAGCACTTACCTAGAAATTTCAGGCCGTGTAACTTAAGTGCCGCCGTCGCAAGGCGGTCCTCCTCTCCGGGGGGCGTTGAAAATTTAAATGAGGCGCGCTCCCACGCCGGCCGTACTGCACATGCGTGTGACGTAATTTTCCCGACGTGCAGCGCGCGGACGTAATTTACGGCGGGCGGCTTTGTGGATTGCGACGGGACACTAAAGTTGCGACGGGTGAAAAAAAATATACGCGCCAGGAAAACAAATAATTATAAAAAAAAATGACAGCGTCGCTCAGCATGCATTCCTGCATTCCGGCTTTGTGGATTGCGACGGGACACTAAAGTTGCGACGGGTGAAAAAAAATATACGCGCCGGGAAAACAAATAATTATAAAAAAAAATGACAGCGTCGCTCAGCATGCATTCCTGAGAGGGAGTACTCCATGCCAATTTTCAAAGAAAAAACCGGCATGGGTTCCCCCCCCCAGGAGCATACCAGGCCTTTAGGTCTGGTATGGGTTGTAAGGAGACCCCCCCTACGCCAAAAATTCGACGTAGGGGGTCCCCCTACAATCCATACCAGACCCGTATCCAAAGCACGCTACCCGGCCGGTCAGGAATGGGAGTGGGGACGAGCGAGCGCCCCCCCCCCTCCTGAGCCGTGCCAGGCCGCATGCCCTCAACATGGGGGGGTTGGGTGCTCTGGGGCAGGGGGGCGCACTGCGGGCCCCCCCCACCCCAGAGCACCCTGTCCCCATGTTGATGAGGACAGGACCTCTTCCCGACAACCCTTGCCGTTGGTTGTCGGGGTCTGCGGGCGGGGGCTTATCGGAATCTGGGAGTCCCCTCAAATAAGGGGGCCCCCAGATACCGGCCCCCCACCCTAAGTGAATGGATATGGGGTACATCGTACCCCTACCCATTCACCTGGAGGCAAAAAGTAAAAGTTAGTAAACACACAACACAAGGGTTTTTAAAATAATTTATTATTCTGCTCCGGAGGCCCCCCCTGTCTTCTTTATTAGCTTTAATACCAGGGGGGGCTTCTTCTTCCGCTCTCCGGGGGGGTTTCTTCTTCCGCTCTCCGGGGGGGTTTCTTCTTCCGCTCTCCGGGGGGGGCTTCTCCGCTCTCCGGGGGTCTTCTTCTACCTTCGCCGCTCTCCGCTGCTGACTCGGCGAACCCCGGTTCTTCTGCAGCTGTCCGGTGCCTTCTTCTTCAGCGCTGGCTGCCTGCTATCTTTGTGTGTTAGCTCAATTAGTAACAGGCAGCCAGCGCGGTCTTCTGAGACGTCAGGTTCTTCTTCTCCCCTCTTCCGATGTTGACTCGTCGCCTCTTGTCACTGTAATGATGGAAGCGCGCCTTGCATCCCATTTATATAGGCATCACCGTCCCATCATGCTCCGGTAGGTACCCACGTGGTGGGTGCACGTGGGTAGGCACCCACCACGTGGGTACCTGCCGGAGCATGATGGGACGGTGATGCCTATATAAATGGGATGCAAGGCGCGCTTCCATCATTGCAGTGTCAAGAGGCGACGAGTCAACATCGGAAGAGGGGAGAAGAAGAACCTGACTTCACAGAAGACCGCGCTGGCTGCCTGTTACTAATTGAGCTAACACACAAAGATAGCAGGCAGCCAGCGCTGAAGAAGAAGGCACCGGACAGCTGCAGAAGAACCGGGGTTCGCCGAGTCAACAGCGGAGAGCGGCGAAGATAGAAGAAGACCCCTGGAGAGCGGAGAAGCCCCCCCCGGAGAGCGGAAGAAGAAGCCCCCCCTGGTATTAGAGCTAATAAAGAAGACAGGGGGGGCCTCCGGAGCAGAATAATAAATTATTTTAAAAACCCTTGTGTTGTGTGTTTACTAACTTTTACTTTTTGCCTCCAGGTGAATGGGTAGGGGTATGATGTACCCCATATCCATTCACTTAGGGTGGGGGGCCGGTATCTGGGGGCCCCCTTATTTGAGGGGACTCCCAGATTCCGATAAGCCCCCGCCCGCAGACCCCGACAACCAACGGCAAGGGTTGTCGGGAAGAGGTCCTGTCCTCATCAACATGGGGACAGGGTGCTCTGGGGTGGGGGGGCCCGCAGTGCGCCCCCCTGCCCCAGAGCACCCAACCCCCCCATGTTGAGGGCATGCGGCCTGGCACGGCTCAGGAGGGGGGGGGCGCTCGCTCGTCCCCACTCCCTTCCTGGCCGGCCGGGTAGTGTGCTTTGGATACGGGTCTGGTATGGATTGTAGGGGGACCCCCTACGTCGATTTTTCGGCGTAGGGGGGGTCTCCTTACAACCCATACCAGACCTAAGGGCCTGGTATGCTCCTGGGGGGGGGGGAACCCATGCCGGTTTTGAATTTAAAAATTGCCGTGGAGTTCTCCCTCAGGAATGCATACCAAATGCCGTCGCTTGAATGGGCCTTTACAAGGTGTGACTAACTTTACACATTGTAAAACCAGCCCTAGTTTTGCGCAAGCAAAATCGGAACTTACGCAGAAATCACAATGCTGAAATGCTTTGAGAATCTGCTTAAGTCCTCATTTGCATACTCAAAGCTGCATTTCCATGAGAAATGCCCCCAGCGGCGGATGCGGTACTGCATCCTAAGATCTGACCGTGTAAGTGTCTTACACATGTCAGATTTTCTGCCTAACTTTGGAAAAAGCCTTTTGAGGATCGTTTCCAAAGTTAGGCACAGACTGAACAGCAGTTAAGTCTGCGTATCTCTTTTGGGAATCAGGCCCCCTATTTCCAATAGAGGGAACAGGCCCTCCTGCCTGAGTAATGTTGGATAACCTTGAGATAGTTATTGACAAAATAATAGGATGGGGACGGGAGCTCAGAGGGAGGGGGATATTATGAGGAGTTCTCCTTTTTTTCTCTCTTTTTTTGTCTATTTCTGTCTTGTTATTTTGCCTATATAGGCAAAACCAGGACTTGTTTTCGGAAAGGAAAAATAAATTGTGCTTACCTTGATAAGAGATTCAGGGGCATATCCACAAAGAAAGTACGCCGGCGTATCTATTGATACGCCGGCGTAATTTCAAAATTCCCGCGTCGTATCTTTGTTTTGAATCCAAACAAGATACAACGGCATCTGGGTTAGATCCGACAGGCGTACTTCTTCGTACGCCTTCGGATCTTAGATGCAATTTTTCGGCGTCCGCTAGGTGGCGTTCTCGTCGTAATCCGCGTCGAGTATGCAATTTCTGACGATCCACGAACGTACGAGCAGGCGTCGCATTTTTTTACGTTGTTTCCGTTCGGCTTTTTCCGGCGTAAAGTTAAAGCTGCTATCTGGTGGCGTACTCAATGTTAAGTATGGCCGTCGTTCCCGCGTATAATTTAGAAAATGTTACGTCGTTTGCGTAAGTCGTCCGTGAATGGGGCTGGACGCCATTTACGTTCACGTCGAAAACAATGACGTCCTTGCGACGTCATTTGGAGCAATGCACCATGGAAATTTTGAAGGACGGGGCATGCGCAGTTCGTTCATTTAAATAAAACACGCCCCCTACTCGCCGCATTTGAATTCCGAGCCCTTGCACCACGAGAGATACACTACGCCGCCGTAACTTACGGCGCAAATTCTTTCAGGATTCAATGAATATCAAAGTAAATTACAGCGGCGTAGCATATCTCACATACGCTGCGCCCACACAGATGTATGTGGATCTGCCCCTGAGTGTGTAATATGATAAATAATGTTTATTAAGATTAAGATAAGAAGAAGAGAAATATATATATATAACTGTGGTGTTATGTAGTAGGAATTACTTTTTTGATATGACTGAAAATTGTTTTGATATATGAAAAAATAAAGAAATAAAGAATTTATGGGGAAAAAAATAATAATAATAAGTGAAAAATGTGGGGATCTCTTAAAACCAAGCCTAGGTCAGGTAGATCAAGAAAGATTTCAGCCACAACTGCCACAGGAATTGTTCAGGATGCAAAGAAAACCCCACAGGTAACCTCAAGAGAAATACAGGCTGCTCTGGAAAAAGATGGTGTGGTTGTTTATAAAGAACACAATGAGACGATACTTGAACAAAAAAAAGCTGCATTGTCAAGTTGCCAGAAAGAAGCCTTTACTGTACAAGTTCCACGAATAAGCCTGATTACAATATGCCCAACAACACCGTGACATGCCTCATTGGCTTTTTTGTGGCATTGGCGCAGTAAAGGCTCCCTTCTGGCACCTCAACCATGCAGCTCTTTTTTGTTCAAATATCGTTGAGTTGCGCTCTTTAAAAACAACCACTTTGTCTTTTTGGAGAGCAGCCTGTAGTTCTCCTGTGGTTACCTGTATGTTTTTCTTTGTATCCTGAGCAATTCTTCCGCCAGTTCTGGCTGGAATCTTTCTTTGTCTACCTGACCTTGGCTTGGTATCAGAAGAGCCCCTCATTTTCCACTTCTTAATAGGGGATTAAATAATGCTGACTGGCATATTTAAAGATTTGAATATCTTTTTATATCCTTTTCCGTCTTTGTAAAGTTTCATTACCTTATTACGCAGGTCGTTTGACTGTTCTTTTCTACCTCCTCATGGCTCAGTGTCTAGCCTGCGTAGTGCATCCATGTGAGAGCTAACAAACTCATTGACTATTTATACACAGACAGCAATTGTGATTTAACCCCTTAACGCCCGCCGCACGACTATTTACGTCCGCACAATGGCACGGACAGGCAGAAGGGCGTATATATACGTCCTTGCCTTCTAGCGGGTGGGCGGTCCGATCGGAACCCCCTCCGCTGCGTGCGGCGGGCGGATCCCCTCGGGGAGCGATCCGGAACGACGGAGCGGCTATTCGTTTATAGCCGCTCCGTCGCGATCGCTCCCCGGAGCTGAAGCACGGGGAGAGCCGTATGTAAACACGGCTTCCCCGTGCTTCACTGTGGCGGCGTATCGATCGAGTGATCCCTTATATAAGGGAGACTCGATCGATGACGTCAATCCTACAGCCACACCCCCTTACAGTTGTAAACACACACAAAGTGAACACTAACACCTACAGCGCCCCCTGTGTTTAACTCCCAAACTGCAACTGTCATTTTCACAATAAAGAATGCAATTTAAATGCATTTTTTGCTGTGAAAATGACAATGGTCCCAAAAATGTGTCAAAATTGTCCGAAGTGTCCGCCATAATGTCGCAGTCACGAAAAAAATCGCTGATCGCCGCCAATAGTAGTAAAAAAAAAAATAATAATAAAAAAAATAATAAAAATGCAATAAAACTATCCCTTATTTTGTAAACGCTATAAATTTTGCGCAAACCAATCGATAAACGCTTATTGCGATTACGTATCGGCCTAAACTGAGGAAAAAAAAAATGTTATATATGTTTTTGGGGGATATTTATTATAGCAAAAAGTAAAAAATATTGCATTTTTTTCAAAATTGTCGCTCTATTTTTGTTTATAGCGCAAAAAATAAAAACCGCAGAGGTGATCAAATACCACCAAAAGAAATCTCTATTTGTGGGAAAAAAAGGACGCCAATTTTGTTTGGGAGCCACGTCGCACGACCGCGCAATTGTTTGTTAAAGCGACGCAAAATGGTCCGGGGCTTAAGTGGTTAAAAAGCCACAAATGTGGAACCTTCTGTGTCTGTACCAAGGCCAAACATTCCAGGGTATGTAAACTTTTTATCAGTGCCATTTTAGTGATTTCTGTTACCATTATGATTTAAAAAGGATCCAAAAACGATGTGATAATAAATGGCTACATGTGATTGCTATCCTTCAATAAAAGACAGTTTTTTGACATGATCAGTCATATTTTCATTATTAATGTGAAAATTTTGCAATTTCTGCCAGGGTATGCAAACTTTTGAGCATGACTATATATGCTCAGATAGATAGACATTCTTTTGACAATTGACTGTTTTCATGACGTTAAAATATTGCAACCATATATTTATTCTGTTTGTATATATTGTTGCTAGTTTTGTAAACTGTATTATATATTATACAAATCCTCCTGAAGAAGCGTTATCACCGCAAAACCGGTCAAGGTTTTGGCCTTCTCCACTGAACAGACATGTGACGGTTTTCCGTTATTTACCACACTGTTTCTTTATGTTGGGGTTTGGCACAAATGTTTTTAATATTGTACAGTTTTTTATGTCAATAAATCTTTTTTATGTTAATACATTTTTTGTTGTGTTATTAGTGCCCAGAAAAATCCTAGTCAACCCTTCCATGACTGGTGATCATTTGCGGGTCAGACGGCACTAGCAGCCCTCACCCTATGTTCATCTGGTCCCATTCTTGTATTATATATTCTGGATGATGGCACTAATTGTATTCTATAATTTATTAGTTTCAACTGAGGCTATACTCAAAAACTTTGTTATATATGCTATATATCATAGAGTGCTTTTGCAAAGCACTCTATGAAACAAGATAGCATCTGCCGATTCTGGGAGACCGAGCTCTTACTCGACCTTACAGTAGAGCAATGGGTGCACATATTTTAAAACATATTACACAAGTAAATGTGACAGTACAAGAAAATGGTTATAAGGTTGTACCACGTTGGTGCAGAGTCCTGACAACCATCCACAAATACTCGCCATCAGTGTCAGACCTTTGCTGGCGATGTGGTTCACAAAAGTTTTGGTCTAAGCTTCATAGTTTGATTTCTCGAGTCTCTACCCTTGCCTTGGATTTTTCCCCTGCCCAACTCCTCCGATACCCTATCACCCTGCCTAGACACATGCTAAGTGCTGCCAAGCTTTGCTTTCCTGTTCTCTGGGGCACAGCATGAGCCCCATCAATACGGAAATTGTTCCAGAAAAATCAATAAAATCGCTGAAATGGAAGAGCTCATTACCATCTCGCATGATACTCTCTCGCATCATGCTGGTCCTGCTGGTTGATTTCCAAACTATACCAGAATACTTGCGTATCATAAGTACCAATTCCAGCTAACCTGGGTAGATTTTGGTCCATCCTATTCTCACATTAACACACATGTCATGAAGGTTTCCAGATACCCGCGGGTGGGTGGTTGGTTGGGGGCGGGTGGGTGGGAGACATATCCCCCCCATCTTGACAAGGCCCCTCCTCTATTCTTTCTCTATCTCTCCCTCTTTTCTTCTCTTACCCTCCCCTCTTTTTTTCCTTCCCTTTCCCTCCCCCTCTTCTCTTCTCCCATCCCTGCCCTTCTCCCTCTAGTCAACCCACTAGTCCTAACCAAGGCTGCCAGCAGGACTGTCAGTCTTTCATGTTCTTCAATCCATAAATAAAGTCACATATTCTTGTTCTTTCTATTTACATAATTCCTTCACTAGCCTTTAGGCTTTTATCAGCCTCTTCCCTCCTGTCTCAAGAATATAGCTCATGGGTGCTCAACCTGTGGCCCTCCAGCTGTTGCAAAACTACAAGTACCAAGTCCCATGAGACATTGCAAGGCTGGTTACAAGCATGGCACCCAAAGGCATAGGCATGATGGGACTTGTAGTACCTCAACAGCTGGAGGGCCACAGATTGAGCACCCATGCTCTAGCTCAACTAACATTTATAAGGTTTTGTCTTGGTTTCCTCCTCCCTGATGGCCTAGGGTTCCCTGGCCATAAAGATGCAACACCCATCTTCTTTTTGAAGTCTTTCCAATCCCATGGTTTCTATTTGCCTTCATGTTCATGTACTTTGTGCTTACAAATGGATATTACCGTTGACTGTTGTTATAACACTAATGCCCCGTAACACACGATCGGACCTTTGTCCGACCAAATTCACATCGGAATTCCATCGGAGGAAAAGTGAACATGTTCTCTACGTAAACTCTGATGGAATTCATCGGAATATCCCATGGAAAAACTAAGGTGGGCATACACACGGTCGGAATTTCCGATGGAAAAACTCAGTCTGACTTTTTACATCAGAAATTCTCATTGTGTGTACGAGGCATTACAGTATATATATTTTCCCAGGCCTTTGTGCCCATGTATTAACACCCCCTTGCTTTATTTTGCAAAAAAATAAATTCTCAAAAAAAAAAAGAATTGACCATTGCTATTTCATCAAGTCTTGCTAAAATTATAACTGACACACGTGACGGGATGTGGTAGGATAATGTTGTACAAAATGTAACTAATGATCTTCTGTTTACAGCTATAACTTCTTATTTATTAGTGGTCAAAGGCCCGGATTCACAGAGAACAGGCGCACATTACGCCGCCGTAGCGCATCTCAATGTACGCTATGCCGACGCAGCGCAGAGAGGCAAGCATGGAATTCACAAAGCCAATGGTGCCAAAACTGCGATGAGTTTCGAAGGCGTAGGTCAGCATAGGTGGAAGCCATGCAAACCCATGTAAATGAAGCGTGACCCCATGAAAATGATGGTTTGAGAGCCAGACAAGTACGTTAAAACGAACTGCGCATGCGTCGTGGACGCATCCCCGTGCGCATGCTCATAACCACGTCGAAACAACTACCTAAGATACGCCGGATCACTGCCTACGCCATGAACGTAATCTACGCCCATCCAGACACACGTCCAACGTAAACTACGTAAAAAACACCGGCTTCTGTTCCCTGATGCAGACCTTTACATGTCTGCTGCTGAGTTACACCTCCTTTATGGGGCATAACTTTACGCCGGACGTACAACTTACGCGCACCTCTCGTAGCCTGCGTCGGGCGGGTGCAGGTTCGTAAATCGCCGTATTTTCCTCATTTGCATATTTGAATGGCTAATCAATGGCAGCGCCACCATGCGGCCAGTGTAAATGTACGCCGGCGTAGGCAAGTTACGTCAGCGGGATTAAGCCTGTTTTTAGGCGTATCTTAGTTTGTGGGTACGGCGCACAGATACGACGGCGCATATTTGCACTTACCTGGAGATACGTCGGCGCAAGTGCTTTGTAAATCCGGCCCAGTGTGTTGGATCTAAAAGCTACTATTTTTCTGTTCAGTTCAATTAAATACTTATTTTTACCTCCGTTGCAAGCCTGAATAAGTAAAATAGAAAGAAATCACCCAACAACAGATTTATACGGAACATACAATTTGGCATTTTTATGAACAAGAACTATTGAAATACAGTGTCAATGTACCTACAGCATTTTAATATTTCTAAACATTCTTTGAAGAGTTTTTCTAATTTCATGGTTCCTCAGACTATAGATGATTGGATTTACCATTGGAGTAACCACAATGTACAGAAAGGATCTAAATTTGTTTGCATTAGATGAGTTTGAATCTGGTGGTGCCATGTACACAGCCATCAAAGTTCCGTAATATGAGCATACAGTGGCCAGGTGCGAGCTACACGTGGAAAAGGCTTTCCATCTTCCACTGGCTGAAGAAATGTTTACTATAGTGATGACAATTAAGACGTATGTAACTATAATAAAGGAAAATGGAACAAAAAGACCTAAAATTGACACAGAAAGATCAACTAATAGTAAAATAGAGGTGTCCGATGTAGACAGCTCTATCAATGGGCCTGAATCGCAGAAGAAGTGATCAACTTTATTATCACCACAGAAATGTAGTTGACACACCAAAATCATTTCACTTGACAAAAAGAAGACCAGCAAATAAGACCCGACAACCATATTAAGACAAATATGGGGCTTCATGATAGAATTATAACGCATTGGGTTACATATGGCTAGATATCGATCATAAGATATAAATACAATAAGAAAACATTGTACAAATCCAAAAATAGCGAAGCAATACATCTGGAAGATGCAAACACTGATGGATATTGTAATTTCATTCTTTAATGTAATATCTAACAACATTGGGGATATAGTGGTGGTTATCATGAGGTCAGCTATTGCCAAGTGTTTGAGGAAATAGAACATTGGGATTTTCAGATGTTCCTTAGTTGATATTAAAACAGTAATAAGAAGGTTCCCACTCAATATCATCATATATGACAAAAGGAACAAAATAAAGAAAATAATTTTAAATTTATAGAGGCCTTGAAATCCAAGAAGCAAAAACTCAGTTACTTCAGTTTGATTGCCTTCACACATGTCTTCAATAGCCAACACAGGTATACAAAAATGATCTTCCTCCTGCAAGTAAGTTAAGAATATTTAAGTAATGCAATGTCTGTAAATAAACCAGAATTGTAAATTCCAAAAAACAATATAAAGGAATAGTAGTGGTAAAAAAAGCACTTGTGGGTTTAACCAATCTTGTTTTTTTGTACAATTCTCCTTTAAGGGGGCGTGGCAAGGGGTGTGTCCTACGCCTGCAAACTTTTGCTGATAGGTGTCCCTCATTCCCATCTCAAAAAGTTGGGAGGTATGCTTACTTTATAGTAGTACCTTATTTAAAGTGCCCTTTTGAAAGTGCCAAGTACTTAATGTCGCTGTGGCACTTTACCTATGAATTGCCAGCCTGTCCCTCGCCAGCCATCCCGAGAGTTAAACTGAATTTATACTGGGATGGGGTTGGGGGCGGTGTTGCCATCCGTCAGTATTTTTACTGGCAGTCAGTAAAAAAATGCATTTTTCTCCTGCCAGTAAATGCCAGTAAGAGGAAAAGGTTGCCAGTAAAAAATATGGCTGTGACTTGTGTGTTTGGGCGGTGTCGGCGGGGGTCGGGTCTGGTGGAAGCGGTGTCTGGGCATGTCATGTGATGTCATGGTACAAGGGAGCGGCCCGAAGCCTCGTGTGCGGGTCTGCAGGATGGGATTAAGGCAGGACGGGAGCGGGACTGACAGTGCTATTTGGATTGGGGGGGACTGAAGGGACCACCTGGCTCAAAGAGAGACTGTCACTGTGAAGGAGGCGTGTCGTATCGGTGATCTGTGCTGCTGCACACTGCTGTCAGTATTACTGTGAGAGTCAATTGTTATGTGTGCATCACCCATTCTAATGTATTGCCCTCCAGAGTCCTGTTCCTGAGCTAGTTACTTACTATATCGAAAATAAAATAAGAAATATGCTTTTTGCCTTAACCTCTTTCCCATCGGGCTTGTTTTTCAGATTCGGTGTTTACAAGACTAAAACAGTTTTTTTTGCTCAAAAATTACTTAAAACCCCCAAACATTATATATATTTTTCTAACACCCTAGAGAATAAAATGGCAGTCATTGCAATTATTTTTGTCACACCGTATTTGCGCAGCGGTCTTACAAGCGCATTTTTTTTGGAAAAAAATCACTTTTTTTAATTAAAAGATAAGACAACAATAAATTTTGCCCAATTTTTTTATATATTGTGAAAGATAATGTTACGCCGAGTAAAATGATACCCAACATGTCACGCTTAAAAATTGCGCCCGCTCGTGGCATGGCGTCAAACCTTTACCCTTAAAAATCTCGATAGGCGACGTTTAAAAAATTATACAGGTTGCACGGCGATCGCGGCGATACCTCACTTGTGTTGTTTGAACACCATTTTCATATGCGGGCGCTACTCGCGTATGCGTTCGCTTCTGTGCGTGAGCTCGTCGGGATGGGGCGCTTTAAAAAAAAATGTTTATTTTCTTATTTATTTTTATTTAGTTTATAATTTTTTACACTGAAATAAAAAAAACAAAGAAATTTGATCACTTTTATTCCTATTACAAGGAATGTAAACATCCCTTGTAATAGAAAAAAGCATGACATGTCCTCTTAAATATGAGATCTGGGGTCAAAAAGGCCTCAGATCTCATATTTAGACTTAAATGCAAAAAAAAAAAAAAAATTGAAACTGTCATTTTTTCAAATGACAAAAAAAAAATGTTTCTTTAAGACACTGGGCGGGACTGACGTTTTGACGTCACTTCTGCCCAGCAGAGCTATGGGGATGGGTGGGGGCGATTTTTCCCTCACTCGCATCCCCAGTCAGCTGCCGAACGGACCCGATCGCCTCCGCCGCTACCGACGGCTCCGGTAAGCGGCGGAGGGCGCGGGAGATTGGCGGGAGGGGGGGCCCCTCTACCGCCACCGATAACGGCGATCTCACGGCGAATCCGCCACGGAGACCGCCGTTATCGTGTACACCACCGCCCACTGAAGAGATGGATATCTCGGTTGTGGCAGCAGCTGCTGCTGTTACCGAGATATCCATCTTTAAAAAGAGGACGTCTTTTTGACATGGGGCGGTGGTCAAGAGGTTAATATCTACCTTAAATCACATTGCATATTGTATTTATTTGTAGCCTACATACTGAAATTTGCACTTAAAATTTGTAATTTTGTAACTTTTGTAACTGCCAGTAAAAACGCAGTTGTGCCAGTAAATTTTGGGTGTCATGTCAGTAAATTTCAATCTGGTAGGTTGGCAACACTGGTTGGGAGGTTAACAATTATTCAGTTTAGAGCTAATAAAAAGGCACATGGAGAAAGTGGGGGGTTTTCTGCCCTAAACAAATTGCTAAGCAAGAGGAAGATAGCGACATAAGGATATGTATAAACAGCAGTTTATGGCCTCGTACACATGATAGGATAGCCAGAGGACAACGGTCTGAAGGACTGTTTTCATCGGTCAAAAACGGGAACTTGCTTTAAAATTTAATCGATGGGTGCCAAACCGATAGGTCAAAATCAATCGTTAGTATGCAAAAGCATTGGTTAAAAACCCACGCATGCTCAGAATCAAGTCGACGCATGCTTGGAAGCATTGAACTTCGTTTTTTTCAGCACGTCGTTGTGTTTTACGTCACCGCGTTCTGACACGATCGGTTATTTAACCAATGGTGTGTAGGCACATCAGACCATCAGTCAGCTTCATTGGTTAACCTACTGTAAGACAACGGTCCTTCAGACCATTGTCCTCTGGCTATCCTATCGTGTGTACAAGGTCTAAAAGTCTTAAGAAGAAGTTGATATCAGCCATGCAATGTAGCTCAGAAAAGTTTAGTGAGTGGTTACCGATGGTTACAGATAGGGTTACATAGTTACATAGTTACATAGTTACATAGTTAGTCAGGTTGAAAAAAGACACAAGTCCATCCAGTTCAACCTCAAAAAAATAAACAAACAAAATAAAAAACACAATACAATCCCATACACCCAACTCCATACCCACAGTTGATCCAGAGGAAGGCAAAAAACCCCAGCAGAGCATGATCCAATTTGCTACAGCAGGGGAAAAAATTCCTTCCTGATCCCCGAGAGGCAATCGGATTTACCCTGGATCAACTTTACCTACAAATCTTAGTACTCAGTTATTTTATGTACATTTAGGAAAGAATCCAGGCCTTTCTTAAAGCAATCTACTGAGCTGGCCAGAACCACCTCTGGAGGGAGTCTGTTCCACATTTTCACAGCTCTTACTGTGAAAAAACCTTTCCGTATTTGGAGGTGAAATCTCTTTTCCTCTAGACGTAAAGAGTGCCCCCTTGTCCTCAGTGTTGACCGTAAAGTGAATAACTCAACACTAAGTACACTGTATGGACCTCTTATATATTTGTACATGTTGATCATATCCCCCCTAATTCTCCTCTTCTCAAGAGTGAATAGATTTAGTTCTTCTAATCTTTCCTCATAGCTGAGCTCCTCCATGCCTCTTATCAGTTTGGTTGCTCTTCTCTGCACTTTCTCCAGTTCTCCAATATCCTTTTTGAGAACTGGTGCCCAAAACTGAACTGCATATTCCAGATGAGGTCTTACTAATGATTTGTACAGGGGCAAAATTATATCTCTGTCTCTGGAGTCCATACCTCTCTTAATACAAGAAAGGACTTTGCTCGCTTTGGAAACCGCAGCTTGGCATTGCATGCCATTATTGAGCTTATGATCAACTAAAACCCCCAGATCCTTCTCCACTACAGATCCCCCCAGTTGTACTCCCCCTAGTATGTATGATGCATGCATATTCTTAGCCCCCAAGTGCATAACTTTACATTTATCTACATTAAACCTCATCTGCCACTCAGTCGCCCAATTAGACAGAGCATTGAGGTCGGCTTGTAAATTGGAGACATCCTGCAAGGACGTTATTCCACTGCATAGCTTGGTGTCATCTGCAAAGACAGAAATGTTACTTTTGATCCCAGACCCAATATCATTTATAAATATATTGAAAAGTAAGGGTCCCAGCACTGAACCTTGGGGTACACCACTCACAACATTGGACCATTCAGAGTAAGAATCATTAACCACGACTCTCTGAATTCTGGCTTTCAGCCAATTTTCTATCCATTTACAAACTGATATATCCAATCCTGTAGACCTTACCTTACACATGAGCCGTGTGTGCGGAACTGTATCGAACGCTTTTGCAAAATCCAAATATATCACGTCCACAGCCACACCTCTGTCCAGGGTTTTACTTACCTCTTCATAAAAGGAAATCAGGTTTGTCTGACAACTTCTGTCTTTCATGAATCCATGTTGTCTGCTGCTTAAATAGTTTTTTTCCAGCAAGAACTCATCCATGTGGTCTTTTATTAAACGTTCCAGTATCTTCCCAACTATAGAAGTTAGACTAACAGGTCTATAGTTACTTGGTAAAGACTTTGTTCCCTTTTTAAATATAGGCACCACATTGGCTCTACGCCAATCCAGTGGTACTATTCCTGTCATTAATGAGTCCCTAAATATTAGATACAGTGGCTTTGAAATGACAGAGCTCAACTCACCTAGGATCCGTGGGTGGATGCCATCTGGTCCAGGTGCTTTATCCACCTTTATTCTGTCTAAATATTTCTGGACCATATCACTTTTGAGCCATTGTGGATTTGGGGCTGTGTCACTCCCACCCCCATTTTGGACATGAGCTCCCCCATGCTCCATTGTATACACAGAGCTGAAGAAAGCATTTAATAAATTTGCCTTCTCTTTGTCCCCAGTCACCCACTCTAGATTATTTTGTAAGGGGCCTACATGCTCAGACTTCACCTTTTTACTATTAATATATTTAAAGAATTTTTTGGGGTTTGTCCTACTATCTTTTGCAATCTGTCGTTCGTTTTGAATTTTTGCATCCTTGATTTCCTTTTTACATATCCTGTTATATTCTTTGTAACATTTAAACAACACTAGTGTTCCTTAATTTTTATATTTTTTAAAAGCTACTTTCTTATTGTTTATAGCTTTTTTAACTTTGCCCGTGAGCCACATAGGTTTTATTTTTAGCCTTTTAAACTTATTGCCCATGGGAACATACTTTGCAGTGAGGTTCCACACAGTCTTTTTGAAAAATTCCCATTTCTGTTCTGTGTTCATCTGTGCCAATAGTCCCGATACCACTTTTTTGAGACCGAGTACAAGTACAGATACTTTTTTTCAAGTACTCGCTGATACCGAATACCGATACTTTTTTTTAATGTCATGTGACAGTGGCTTTTTTTTTTTACAGTGTTTTTTTTTTTTTTTTTTACAGTGATATATTTTTTTAAGGGGGGGGGGGGGTAGTGGATTGTCAGTGTTTTTTTTATTATTATTATTTACATTTTATTTTTTAAATTATTTATTGCAATTTTTTTTTTTTAATCAGCCCTGTTGGGGTGGGCCTTGGTGAGATATCAGGGGTCTTAACAGACCTCTGACATCTCCCCTTTAAGACAGAGAAATGGACTAGGGATACAGATTCCCAAGTCCTTTTCTCAGCAGCCTCAGCTGCGCTGAAAATGAATGGAGAGAAGACAGCCGCTTCTCTTCATTCATAAACTGAAACATTGTAATCACAGTTTACAATGTTTCAGTTATGTGAATGGACAGAGTCAGTGATCACTGACTCTGTCCATTCGGAACAGTAAGGAGCCGGATTTACCGGCTCCTACCTCCGCTCTCCATCCTGACAGTTCCAGGGGGTGGAGGAGGAGAACGAAGGGGGAGAAGCAAACACTGAGGGGAACACGGAGGGAGACGCAAGCACCGAGGGGGACACAGAGGGAGACGCAAACACCAAGGGGGGCACGGAGGGAGAAGAAAACACAGAGGGGGACACGGAGGGAGAAGAAACCATGAGGAAGACACGGAGGGAGAAGAAAACATGAGGGGGACACGGAGGGAGAAGAAAACACAGAGGGGGACACGGAGGGAGAAGAAAACACAGAGGGGGACACGGAGGGAGAAGAAAACACAGAGGGGGACACGGAGGGAGAAGAAAACACGAGGGGGACACGGAGGGAGAAGAAAACACAGAGGGGGACAAGGAGGGAGAAGAAAACACGAGGGGGACACAGAGGGAGAAGAAAACACCAAGGGGGACACGGAGGGAGAAGAAAACACGAGGGGGACACGGAGGGAGAAGAAAACACAGAGGGGGACAAGGAGGGAGAAGAAAACACAGAGGGGGACAAGGAGGGAGAAGAAAACACGAGGGGGACACGGAGGGAGAAGAAAACACAGAGGGGGACACGAAGGGAGAAGAAAACACAGAGGGGGACATGGAGGGAGAAGGAAACACAGAGGGGGACATGGAGGGAGAAGGAAACACAGAGGGGGACATGGAGGGAGACGCAAACACCGAGGGGGACACGAAGGGAGACGCAAACACCGAAGGGGACACGGAGGGAGAAGAAAACACGAGGGGGACACGAAGGGAGAAGAAAACACAGAGGGGGACACGGAGGGGGAAGAAAACACTGAGGGGGACACGGAGGGAGAAGAAAACACAGAGGGGGACACGGAGGGGGAAGAAAACACTGAGGGGGACACGGAGGGAGAGAGACTTCAGCAAAACCGAGGGGGGCTGGAGGAGGAAACGGGACAGTCAGCGGTGATCGTGTGTGGGGGAGTTACAAGCACCGATCCGATCACCGCTGATTTTAAAGCTGCTAAAAGCCGCGGGGGGGGGGGTGAAGAGAGAAGCAGAGAAATTACTTTTAAATCTATACAGCGATGATCGGTGCTTGTAACTTCTCCACGCACTGATCACCGCTGACTGTAAAAAGTATCGGGAGCATTTGCCAGAGTACAAGTACTCGGGCAAATGCTTGGTATCGGTCCCGATACCGATACTAGTATCGGTATCGGGACAACCCTAGTTACAGATGTGGATTGCAGCCAGGCAGAGTGGGTTTTGCGTTGCAGGGAAAATTGTAAGCAGTTACCTCAAAGAGTAGAGCAGAGAGGACATGATAGCCTAGTTGTGTGTTGCAAAGGGTGTATGGAATACATTAGGAGCACAACCCAAAGCATGTGGATGTAAATTCAGAGAGGGATAAAAAGGAGTAACAACTAACCCTTAAGAGAGAAAGTATGTTAGGACTACAGAAAACCTTTCCCTATACTTATCTGCATAACACAGTGGGATATTTTTGGTATACCACAGAAAAAAGTGGGCAAGGGCAATAAGTTAAGTTCAGTCTTCAAACACTTTAAAACTATCAGCACAAAACCGTTATCAAGCACTCCAAGCCTGAAACTGAATGGTGCAAAAAGGTTTTGAAAAAAAAAAACGACTCAAAGGATGCCCATGCTCTTTCAACATATGGTGCTCATAGAGGGGTTCCATCTGCCGATAACCTATGTAACCTATTGTTCGTTGTTCATTGCAATGCTACGGTTATAAACTTTTAGGGCCAGATTCTCAGAGGAGATACGACGGCGTATCTCCAGATACGCCGTCGTATCTCTGAGTCCGGCCGGTCGTATCTATGTGCCTGATTGATAGAATCAGTTACGCATAGATTTCTATTAGATCTGACCGGCGTAAGTCTCTTACGCCGTTGGATCTTAAATGCATATTTACACTGGCCGCTAGGGGCGTGTACACTGATTTACGCCTAGAAATATGTAAATCAGCTAGATACACAAATTCACGAACGTACGCCTGGCCGACGCAGTACAGTTACGCTGTTTACTTTAGGCTTTTCCTGGCATAAAGTTACCCCTGCTATATGAGGCGTATATGCGGCGTACCAATGTTAAGTATGGCCGTCGTTCCCGCGTTGAAATTTGAAAAAGTTACGTTGTTTGCATAAGTCGTCCGTGAATGGGGCTGGACGTCATTTACGTTCACCTCGAAACCAATGACGTCCTTGTGGTGTACTTTGGAGCAATGCACACTGGGAAATTCCACGGACGGCGCATGCACCGTTTGGGAAAAACGTCAATCACATTGGGTCAGGCTTGATTTACATAACACACGCCCGCCTCTTCACAATTTGAATTAGGCGGGCTTACGCCGGCCTATTTATGCTACGCCGCCGCAACTTAATTTTAAGAATACGGCACTTGCCTGTAAAAGTTGCGGAGGCGTAACGTAAATAGGATACGTTACACCCGCACAAAGAAACGCCATTCTACGTGAATCTACCCCTTATTGTCTAAACTTCGATAATAAAAAAAAAACTATTGAAAAAAAAAAAAAGCGACTCAAAGTTTTGCAAATATGTGCTGTACCTATATCTGTACTTAAAGGGGTTGTAAAGGTTGTTTTTTTTATTTTCTAAATAGGTTCCTTTAAGCTTCTTCATTGTTGGTTCACTTACCTTTTCCTTCGATTTCCCTTCTAAATGTTATTTTTTTCCTTTGTTGTCTCTGTCTGAATTTCTCACTTCCTGTTCTTCCTCAGTAAGCTGTTCAGTAAGTTGTTCTGGCTGTTCTGGAATTCCATCAGAGTAAAAGAGAATATGTTCTCTATCTAAACTCCATTGGAATTTCCGATTGAATTACTCTGATGGGGCATACACACGGTCGGAATTTCCGATGGAAAAGGTCCGTTTGACTTTTTCCATGGAAAATTCCGATCGTGTGCACGGGGCTTAAAAGTAGCCCATGGAAGTACGGTGTTGTTAACCTCCCTGGCGGTAAACCCGAGCGTGACTCGGGGTTGGTTTTCAATGCTAAAATCGGTATCCCCGAGTCACGCTCGGGGTGGACGTGCAGCGGCGCGGCTTACCTTTCGCTGGATCCACAGGCAAATTACTCACCTTGTCCCTGGATCCAGCGATGCCACCCCGCTGTGTGAGCGAGCGGGACCTCCTCGCTCGATTCACAGTCCCCGTGTGCCGCCGATCTCCATTCCCTGCGACGTTACGACGCATGGGAGCGGAGAACGGCACAAATTCAAAAAAGTAAACAAACACTTTACATACAGTATACTGTAATCTTATAGATTACAGTACTGTATGTAAAAAATACACACCCCCCTTGTCCCTAGTGGTCTGCCCAGTGTCCTACATGTACTTTTATAAAAATAAAAAATGTCATTTCTGCCTAAAAACTGTAGATTGTCCAAAAGTGTCCCTTTATGTCAAAAATGGTTTTAGATCAGCTAGAAAACAGCGATAATAAATTATAATCACTTGCAGAAATGTGCAATAGCGATTTGTGGTGAAATTCGTCATAAAAAAAAAAAAATAATGACAGCGACAATTCTGCAACTGAGCACATTTCAGTGATATTGAGTTGATTACATTATTAAATAATTTTTATTATAATTATATTATTATTTGTTATAATTATTTATAATTATTTATTATATTATAATTTATAATTTTGTTTTAAAAAAAAAATCATACCCGGGATGCCTACAAGACTCTTGCTTGGTCAGATTTAAGTGAGTTATTTCTAAAAATTACAGGCCTACAGTATAAAACGCCAAATTTCCTTGCAAAATAAATGTACCGCTTTTGGTACGTAATTCCAGACAGAATCATACCGCCAGGGAGGTTAAAGAACCTGAAGGATTTATTGGTCATGCATATCTTTAAAAATGGGAAGAGGAACAACAATAAAATGAAACTTACGTTGTGTTGCCCTGAGCTGCGGAGTTGTGATGGGATGTCAACTGTTCGATGTCAGGTCTATGGCTTGTGCTGAGTTTCCCAAGTCCTCTTTTTATTTATATGGATATTTCCTTGAGGAATTGTCTTGAGGGAATAATTTCAGCCTTAACCCAGGTGCTACTAGAATTGTCAAGTGAATATGTTATATATATGTCTAATTAGTATTGATAAGAAAAACAACAACCTTTGCTCATGATAAAAGATTATCAAAGTTTATTTGGAAGAGAAGAGTTACAAAGTAAAAGTAAAGATGGGAAAACAGGGATATTCGTGTGTGTCCAGCTTTTCACAGGATCTGATCACTTGTTCACAAGGGGAGATCTTTAAGCTCCAATCTTGGACAGTTGCCACGTAGGACCTCCCAAACATTAACATTTTACACATTAACTCAATTACTTAAAGGGGTTGTAAAGGCAGAAGTTTTTTTTTATCTTAATGCATTCTATGCATTAAGATAAAAAGCCTTCTGTGTGCAGCAGCTGCCCCAGCACCCCTCAATACTTATCGTATTCCATCTCTATCCAGCGATGTCCACGAGTGCCTTGGCCATCCGTGACTCTACCACCTGATTGGCTGAGACACAGAAACAGTGCCATTGGCACCCACTGCTGTCACTCAAAGTCAGTTAGCCAATTAAGAGAGAGAAGGGGCAGGGGTGAACCAGGGTTCACTGTCACATACCTGATGGTTGTGAGCCTGAATTGCAGAGGACGGCCTCCCTTATGGCTCGCACTCGCGGCCCCCTGGTAAGGTAACAGTAGGCACAGGAGTAAGGAGTTGCACGGGTGCCTGGCAGGATCAACAGATGGGTGGAAGTGGATCAGACACCTGGAAACTTCCTAGCAGGAACTGGGATACAGGAACTGGATCAGCTTAGCAGACTGGATCAGGAGTAGCTCAGCAGGCTGCATCAGCTTAGCAGACTGGATCAGGAACAGCTCAGCAGACTGGATCAGCTTAGCAGACTGGATCTGGAGCAGCTCAGCAGGCTGGATCAGCTTAGCAGGCTGGATCAGCTTAGCAGGCTGGATCAGCTTAGCAGACTGGATCAGGAGCAGCTCAGCAGACTTGATCAGCTTAGCAGGCTGGATCGGCTTAGCAGACTGGATCAGGGACAGCTCAGCAGACTGGATCAGCTTAGCAAGCTGGATCGGAACCAGGAACAGATAGGACCAACACGGTAATAGTCAGACAGGCCGGGTCAGGTATCAAGCGGGCAGCAAAGGTACAGGGGTGCAGGCAAAGAGTAGTCACAAACAGGCCGAGGCCAGATGCAGGCAGATAACTGGATGGTCAAAAGTAAGCCAGGTCTTAATACAGATAACAGTCTCAGATCAGGTTTTAAGTCACACAACGCTGTAGAGCAGACAGCGTGGACTGTATGTGACAGGCAGGCTTAAATAGCCCGCCTGGCGCCAACAGAGGTGCGCGCATGCACGTGCGCACGCACGCGTGGTTGCAGCCGCGGTCAGGAACCGGAGAGGCTGAGGTGCATGTTACTGGCCCCATCCAGTGGAGTGAGAAGACAACGGCCTCTAACACAAGAGAGAAAAGGCAGGAAATTACTCTTAACATTCCTTAGAGCCAAACATTGGTCCAGATCCAACCATTTACCTAACCTATATCACCTTTTTATGTTTTTATTTTTCTCTCACATCATATAGAAATTTACATTTTTTAACATTTTTATTTTTTATTTTTATTTCAAAACCAGCATCAGCCAAGGCATACAATGATACAGATATAGACGGATTTCATTTTTCCCTTATGGCGGAATGCCCTTTCTGGAAAACATGGGGAAAAAAGCCATATCCATAAAGAACTGGGTGTAAAGGATGTACCAATGGTTGGAGTTGGCAAAATATGTGCTTGAGATACTAGCCTACCCTATTATGCATGGCAATTCAAAGCCACATGCCAGCTGGGTGGATTTGTGAATGGGAAGCTGAATTTTAATAACCTCGGGTGAGGATGTGCAGTGTTTGGGTGCACAATGTTTCACCTGCTTCTAATTTTGACTGACCTATCATCCTGGTCCACAAACCTTCCTCACTGTGCTATATGTTTTTGCTGCACCATTGGCATGATTATATCTTCTTAGTTCTCTCCAAAAAATTATCAGAAATGTGTGCTTAAAGAAGAACTATAGGCAACACTTTTTAGTAAGGGAAGGTTATAGCCCCTGTCAGTTTATTTTTTACCATCCCTGTCCCATTGCAGAGATTTCCCTTCACTTCCTGCCCCATAGCCAAACAGGAAGTGAGAGGAAATCTATGCAAATTAAGGGAATCCATTGCCCCCCCTTCAGGCCCTCACCCCACACTTGAAAATGTCAGGGTGGGTCTTAAACAGCAAAGGGTGGGGCCTTGACAGAAAGGGGTGGGTCATATTTAAATTAGGGGGTGCACAAGTTTAGTCAGGCCTAGGGCAGCACAAAAACTAAATACACTACTGGGAAGAGGTCCTTGTCCTCATCAACATTGACTATTGCTATGCCATTAAAATAAGTATGGCCAACGCTTGTTTCTCCCTACTTCTCATGTGGGTCACAGGAGTGCACTTACTGTTGCTCACCTGTGACTGAAAATCAGCCGACAGTGGTCTAAAGTCCGCTGTTGGTGGACATCACAAAGCCAGTCCAAAATTTCAGAGGATCCCAACAATATAGTCTTGACCAGCAACTGGCTCAGCCTCTCAGTGCATCACCCTCTCATCTTCTTAGAGCTCCAGCTGGAGCTGTAGGGGCAGAACACAGAGTGGTGACTGACAGTCTCCATTCTGTGCTCATAGCAAACTCAAGAACTGAGCAATGAGCGGTCATGTGTTTGCTCAGTTCTCCACTTTAGAACTGGTGGACCAATAATGCTGCAGCCATGTAGGTGAGAATGAATATGTGTTTTATTTTTCAGTTTCCACACTTCTCTTTTAACCGCTTCAGCCCCGGACCATTTTGGTGTTCAAAGACCAGGCCACTTTTTGCGATCCGGCACTGCGTCGCTTTAACTGACAATTGCACGGCCGTGCAACATAGCTCTCAAACAAAATTGTTGTCCTTTTTTCCCCACAAATAGAGCTTTCTTTTGGTGGTATTTGATCACCTATGCGGTTTTTATTTGTTGCGCTATAAACAAAAAAAGAGCGACAATTTTGAAAAAAAATCAACATATTTTACTTTTTGCTATAATACATATCCCAGAAAATATATATAAAAATGTTTTTTCCACAGTTTAGACCGATACATATTCTTCTACATATTTTTGGTAAAAAAATATATATTTTTTAGTCCGCAGCCCCATGGTATGACCGGTTCAAACAACCTTCGCCAGCGTCTATTTTACATGGTTCGGGAATACCTAGGGGCAAGATCAGACTTGGACACCTTTCCCACCGAAAATCCTCTGGCTTACTGGGTCTTGAGGATGGATCACTGGCCAGAGCTTGCACAGTACGCAATTGAGCTAATGGCTTGTCCTGCATCCAGCGTTCTTTAAGAACACACATTAAGTGCTGCTGGAGGCTTTGTAACTGATCACAGGGTGCGCCTCTCCACCGACTTGGTCGATCGACTGACCTTCATAAAAATGAATCAGGCTTGGATCACCACCAGCTACCAAGCACATGATGCGGATATAACTGAGTATTTTTTTTTGAATATGTCAGATCCCTTCAAGACCGCCTATGCTGATGCTTAGTGACTATCTTGTTATGCTGAGTGAATATCATTTTCCTCCTCAATGATCTTGCTGATAGCTTGTAAGTTCATTGTTGGTTCTGGGCACTGCCACCAGTGGCTAAGGCCCAGTTTTTCTGCCCCTGTTTAACAGGGGCGTGTAATTACAATTTTTGATGCAATGCTTTGCAGCGGGCTCATTGCTGCGCTCCAACTAGAGTATCTGTGAGGGGTTGCAGTGTTGTGGCACCAGCACCAGTGCCTAAGGCCCAATTTTTCTGCCCCTATTTAACAGGGTGGTGTAATTACAATTTTTGATGCAATGCTTTGCAGCGTGCTCATTGCTGTGCTCCAACTAGAGTATCTGTGAGGGGTTGCAGTGTTGTGGCACCAGCACCAGTGCCTAAGGCCCAATTTTTCTGCTCCTGTTCAACATGGGCGTGTAATTACAATTCTTGATCTAATATTTCACAGCAGGTTGTTCCAGCACCCACCAAGACTAACTGTGAGGGCTTACAGTGTTGTGGCAACACCAACACCTAGGGCACAAATTTCTGCAGAGTATATACGGCAGGCCCCTACTTTCAAACATCCAACTTACAAATGACTCCTACTTGCAAACGGAAGGAGACAACAGGAAGTGAGAGGAAATCTACCCATAGGAAGGGAAATTCTCTTCTGTAAAAGGTGTCTCCTGTCCACTGAGGCCTCGTACACACGACCGAACATGTCCGCTGAAACTGGTCCATCGGACCAGTTTCAGCAGACATGTTCGGTCATGTGTAGGGCCGACTGGACAATTTTCCGGCCGACCGGACAGGTTTCCAGCGGACAACTGTTTCTTAGCATGCTAAGAAACATGTCCGCTGGAAGCCTGCCCGCCGGACATGTCCAATGGTCAGTACGACTCATCGGACATGTCCGCTGGCCCGAGAAACCGCGCATCGCGTCAAAGTGATTCGACACATGCGTGGAAGCATTGAACTTCCGGGTTCACGTCGCCGCGTCGTCACCGCGTATTCTGTCTGCGTGCAATTTGGTCTGATGGTGTGTACAGCCATCAGACCAAATTATCCCAGCGGACATGTCCGATGAAAACGGTCCACGGACCGTTTTCATCGGACATGTTGGGTCGTCTGTACGAGGCCTGATGCTTTATCACCAATCCTTGTTTCACAAAAAAAAAAAATCATTTGTCATTGGGACAGAAAGTGAGGTGCAATCTTCTAAACAGATGCACATAGACAGCACAACAAATGTTACAGGGGTGATAACCCTTCTCTATGTTTTCAGAAAAGCTTAAAAATAGATTTTATGGCTGAAGCTACACTTTTAAGAAGTACCAGTTTAAAATTACAAATATATTATACTTAACAAACCTACAGTACCTGTGTTGTTTGCACTGCCTGTATACTGATGTTCAAAGTATATAGGGCCAAAGGGGCTTGTAATGACCTGGGGGGAGGGGGGGGCGGGGAAAACCATGCTATTTTTCTCAGTGATTTTCATCCATATTGCAGGGACCAGACATTACATTAAAGCCGCAAGCAGTCTTAAATTACTTTTTTCTTATAGTAATCTCATTTTGTGCATTTCTAAACACGTGCCACTACTATAGACACCCAGGTGTACGATATTTAAAGGAATTTTTCATTTTTTTTCACTTTAAGCATCATTAAAATCGCTGCTCCAGAAAAAACAACCGTTTTTAAAACTTTTTTTTCCATTGATACATGTTCCCTGGGGCAAGACCCGGGTCCCCAAACCCTTTTTCCGACAATAACTTGCATATTGGGCTTTAAAATTTGCACTTTTGAATTCGAACGTTCGAGTCCCATTGACGTCAATGGGGTTCTAAATGTTTGCGCGAACATTTCGTCCGTTCGAAGGTTCTGGTGCGAACTGAACGGAGGGGTGTTCAGCTCATCCCTAACTGCTGGCAACAAAACTTTATAAACTTGAAAAAGAACACAAAGCTTCCCCTGAACAATCTCCCCTTCTCCAACAACTTAATTATGCAAGGAATAAACTTTGAGCGATACCAATCTCCAACCACGAGAAATATTTAAAAAGACTTAAGCTAAATCACTACTCACAAGGGAACAAAGCGGAAAAATACTTAGATTTCCAGCTACATCAAAGGCAGTACAAACAAAAAATAAAGAAGTTAGTCCACTATAACTCAGGGACAATCATATACAACCTACAGAGTATATCAGACACATTTGCAGAGTACCATGAAGGCTTATATAACTTAAAATATTATAAAAGTACCCCCCAACCTCAACCATCAGATATAGCTCAATTCCTAAAGAAGATTAACCTCCCAACTATAGACTTTTCTACCCTTGAAAGACTAAACAAACCAATATCTGTAGATGAAATTAACAAGGTCATCCAATTTCTACCAACAAATAAAGTCCACGGAGCAGAAGGACCGTCCAGCGGATACTTTAGAGCATTTAGTAAAATGTTATCACCTCACCTAGGTAAATTATTTAACTATTCTGCAAATAACGAATCATTCCCCAAAGAGATGCTTGAAGCTGTTATTATTACACTTCCAAAACAGGAAAAAGATCCAATGTCACCTAACAATTACAGGTCCATTTCATTACTGAATTGTGACCTAAAAATGTATTCTAAAGTTCTAGCCAACCGCTTACTAGAAAAAACACCCTATCTCATTGAATCAGATCAAGTGGGGTTTGTTAAAGGATGACAAGGCCCGGAAAATACTAGGAAAATTATTGATTTGATCAGTCATATAGAGGACAACTTAATTCCTTCTCTGCTCCATGGTTTGGATGCAGAGGAGGCATCTGATAGGGTTCATTGGGGCTAGATTGCAGAGATCTTTAAGAAGTTTGGATTTACCGGCTTCATCCATGAAGCCATAATGTCCCTTTACACAATACCATCAGCCAGGGTATTCACTTCAGGGAAAATTGTCTAATGGAACCAGACAAGGTTGTTCTTTATCACCCATTAATTTTCATTATAAATCAAACCCCTTGAGGTAACTATTAGATCTAAACCCAATATTACTGGTATTAAAATTGGACAATTAGAACATAAATTAGGTCAATTTTCGGATGACATCATATTAACACTATCCACCCCTGATACCTCCCTGAGTGAAGTTAGTAATACCCTAGAGGCCTTTGGAGTAGTTTTCTATTATAAAATAAACCCCAATAAATTCTATACCTTACCAATGAATATTCACCGGATCAAGTTGACGACTTGCAACAAAAATATATGTACAACTAGGATAATCCATCTATTTCTTATTTGGGGATCTGACTTACCTACCCCGCAACTAAACTGTATGAGGTCAACTACCCTAACCTCATAGAGCAAATCAACCAAGACCTCTAATCCATCCAAAAAAATCATCTATCCTGGATTGGAAGAATAGCAGCATTTAAGATGCAAACATTACCTAAGATGTTTTATTACTTTCTGTCCCTTCCGATCACAGTATCTTCAATTTTTTTTACACAAGTCAATTCGAAACAAAACAACTTGATCCACAAAGGGAAAAAAAAACAGGGTTGCAATATCAATTATGACTATGGTGAGATCTAAAGGGGTATGAATCTCTCTGATGTCAATCTCTATTATTATGCTTCATTATTAGATCAAATGAAACATTAGTTTGTTCATTCTAATGATAAATTGTGGTTGAATATTGAATGTGAAATATCTAGAGGTAATGATCTATTTTCTTTCACCACCGCTAACACTTACCGTATATACTTGAGTATAAGCCGAGTTTTTCAGCACATTTTTTTGTGCTCCATATCTAAATCTACAAAAGTTTGGCAAGCATGGATCTCACATCCCAGAGCTTCATATTATCTAAAAGATACTAAAATCTACAAAACTTGTTTTTTGCAGCACAAATTCATCCAAGGTTTTGTAATTCATAAGGTAACTTTCATCCGCTCTTTATTTTCCTCCTTTCTATTATCTTAAGCAACCTTCCTTTGTTTACAGTGTGTTCCCTTTCGGAGTAAACAGGGAATATATATTAATATTAATGATTAACTACATTAAGAGTTCTCAGTTTGAATGAACTAAAGTAAATTAGATACTTGTAATGTACCTCTTTTGCATTTAAAAGTCCAATATATGTTCTCATGTGACATTATTGAATCACTCTGTAAATGTACTATTCTTATTACACATTTAAAAAAATATATCAAAATCTTTAAAACTGAAAAAAATAAAAAGAACTACGGCTGCTTGGTAATACAGCCTAAAATTAACTTCTTCGGATGTCTAAATAAAAATGGAGAAAAGATCAAGTCAAAGATTCTAAAACTAAACACCTAACAAGGACAATGAAGTCCTTGTTCCATTCCACTAGTTTCAGTGTAAATAAAGTGTTTTAACATATATAAAAATGTCTTTAAGGCTTTTTCTGATCTCGTGGTTCCTCAGGCTGTAGATAATAGGATTCAACAGTGGAGTTGTCACAATGTAGAAAAGAGACATAAATTTGTTTGTATTAGGTGATCTTTTATCAGTTGGTGTCAAATAAATGGCCAACAAGCTCCCATAATATGTGCACACAGTGAACAGGTGCGAACTACATGTGGAAAAGGCTTTCCTTCTTCCGCTGGTTGAAGAAAGTTGTAATATAGCAAAGGAGATTAATACATAGGTCACAATAATAAAGGCCAAAGGAACTAAAATTACTAAAATGGCCATAGATAGATCAACTAACTCAAAAAGGGAAGTGTCTGATGTAGAGAGCTCTATCACTGGAGAAGAATCACAGAAAAAGTGGTCAATGGTATTCCCGCCACAAAAATTTAACGGATACACCAAAACTAATTCACTGGACCCAAAGACAACCAACAACCAAGACCCAACAACCATCTGAAAACAAATTTGAGGTTCCATGATTGAATGATAACGCATTGGGTTACATATGGCCAAATATCGATCATAGGACATAATTGCAATAAAAAAACATTGCACAATTCCAAAAATAATGAAGAAATGCAGCTGGATAATGCAGGCGGTAACAGGAATTGTAATTCCACCCTTTAGTATAATTTCCAACATCATTGGGACTATGGTGGTGGTTATCATGAGGTCAGCTATTGCCAAGTGTTTGAGGAAGTAGAACATTGGGATTTTAAGATTGTCACTAATCGAAATTAAAACAATGATGATGAGGTTTCCATTTAATGTCACCACATAGGAGAAGAAAAACACAATGAAGAGAAGAATTTTAAATGTATGGAGATTTTGAAATCCAAGAAGCAAAAACTCAGCTACTTCAGTTTGGTTGTCTTCACACATGTCTTCAGGAAAGAGTCAACACAAGAACATAAAAATGGCCATCCTCCTGCAAAAAAAAATTGAAACCTTTTAATGCGGTGTCTTTAACCACTTCAGCACCGGAAGGTTTTACCCACTTCCTGACCAGGCCATTTTTTGCGATACGGCACTGCATCACTTTAACTGATAATTGTGCGGTCGTGCAACGCTGTACCCAAATAAAATTGATGTCCTTTTTTTCCCACAAAAAAGTTTTCTTTTAATGGTATTTGATCACCTCTGCGTTTTATTTTTTTTGCGCTATAAACAAAACAGTTTGACAAATTGGAAAAAATAAAATAAAATTAACTTTTTGCTATAATACATACAAAAACTTGTAAAAAAACAAAACAAATGTCTTCATCAATTTAGGCCCAATATGTATTCTGCTTTATATTTTTGTTAATAAAAATCCAAATAAGCGTATATTGATTGGTTTGCGTAAAAGTTATAGCATCTATAATATAGGGAATTGATTTAGGGACTTGTATTTATTATTTATTGTTTTTACTAGTAATGGCGGCAATCTGTGATTTTTAGCGGGACTGTAGCATTGCGGTGGACAAATCTGACCCTAAGTGACACTTTTTGGGGACCAGTGATACCAATCTGCTATTAAAATGCACTGTTCCCTGTATAAATTACACTGGCAGGGAAGGAGTTAACTACAGGGGCGATCAAGGGGTTAAATGTTTTCGCTGGGAGGTGTTTGTAACTGTGGGAGGAGTGGATTTACTGGAGGAAAAGAGGGATCGTTATTCAGCTTAGCTGAATCACGATCCCTCTCTTTTTCTCCCTGACAGAGCAGTGGTGTGTGTTGTTTACATCGGACCACCGCTGCTCCATCACCCCTGTGAACAATTGGCGGGTTACAGTGGCCATCATGGCCACCGGACCCGCTGATTGGCTCGGGATGTGTCCAAGAACAGCAGGAGCGATGCGCCAGTGGCATGCATGCATTCCCTAAACTGCATGCACGAAAACACATACAGGTACATGATTTTGCGCACACGGTCCGCCCTGCCGCAGTAAATTTTTGTGGGGCGGTCCAGAAGCGGTTAAAAACACAAGAGTTTAGTATCATGAAAGCCATTAATAAAATCACATAAAGTAACTGTACTTTTTTGAAAAAAAGGCAAAGCATGCTCCAGACAGTGCCTTGAAAAAGCATTTATACCCCTTGAAATTTTCCACATTTTGTCATGTTACAACCAAACATTTTTAATTTATTGCAATTTTTTGTGATAAACTAACACAAAGTGGCACATAATTGTGAAGTGGAAGGAACATGATAAATGATATTCAATTTTCTTTACAAATAAATATGTGAAAAGTGTGGCGTGCATTTGTATTCAGCCCCCTTGAGTCAATACTTTGTAGGTGGTTCTTTTTGGGGATGTCTCTACCCATTCTTCTTTGTAAAATATCTCAAGCTCTGTAAGATTGGATGGAGAGCGTCTGTGAACAGCAATTCTCAAGTCTTACCACAGATTCTCAATTGGATATAGATCTGGACTTTGACTGGGCCATTCTAACACATGAATATGCTTTGATCTAAACCATTCCATTGTAGCTCTGGCTGTATGTTTAGGGTCGTTGTCCTGCTGGAAGGTGAACCTCCACCCCAGTCTCAGGTCTTTTGCAGACTTTAACATGTTTTCTTCTAAGATTGCCCTGTATTTGGCTCCATCCATCTTCCCATTAACTCTGACTAGCTTCCCTGTCCCTACTGAAGTAAAGCAGAATACCTGCTGAAGAAAAAGAAAGATGGTGTGTTTGGGGTGATGTGCAGTGTTAGTTTTCCGGCACACATTGCGTTTTGCTTTTAGGCCAACATTTTTAATTTTGGTCTCATCTGACCAGAGCCCCTTCTTCCACATGTTTGCTGTGTCCCCCACGTGGCTTCTCACAAACTGCAAACTGGACTTTTTATGGCTTTCTTTCAACAATGGCTTTCTACTTGTCATTCTTCCATAAGGTCAGATTTCTGGAGTGCACAACTAATAGTTGTCCTGTGGACAGATTCTCCCACCTGAGCTGTAGATCTCTGCAGCATCTCCAGAGTTACCATGGGCCTCTTGGCTGCTTCTTTGATTAATGCTCTCCTTGCCTGGCTTGTCGGTTTAGGTGGACGGCCATGTCTTGGTAGGTTTACAGTTGTGCAATACTCTTTCCATTTTTAGATGATGGATTGAACAGTGCTCTAAATAAACATATTTATTTGTAAAAAATTGGGAAAACCATTTATCATTCTTTCCTTTCCTTGACAATTATGTGCCAATTTATGTTGGTCAATCACATAAAATCCCAATAAAATACATTTATGTTTTTGGTTGTAAAGCCTCGTACACACGATCAGTCCATCCGATGAGAATGGTCTGATGGACCGTTGTCGTCGGTTAACCGATGAAGCTGACTGATGGTCCGTCGTGCCCACACACCATCGGTTAAATAACCGATCGTGTCAGAACACGTGACGTAAAACACAACGACGTGCTGAAAAAAACGAAGTTCAATGCTTCCAAGCATGCATCAACTTGATTCTGAGCATGCGTGGATTTTTAACCAATGGTCCTGCCTACTAGCGATTGTTTTTTTCCTAGTGGTTAGGTATCCATCGGTTAAATTTAAAACAAGATTGCTTTTTTTTAACCTATGGATAAATAACCGATGGGGCCCACACACGATCGGTTTGGTCCGATGAAAACGGTCCATCAGACCGTTGTCCTCTGGTTAACCTATCGTGTGTATGAGGCCTTACATGACAAAATGTGGAAAATTTCAAGGGATAAGAATACTTTTTCAAGGCACTTTATATACAGTATATGGGCCATATTCTCCTAGATTTCCCGCGGGCGGCGCGTAAGCCATTTACACTCCGCCGCCCCAACCTACAGGAGCAAGTGCTGTATTCCCCAAACACTTGCTCCGTAGTTTGGGGCGGCGGAGTGTAAATGGCCCGTTGTAGCCACGCGTATCTCCAAGGGGGCGGCTTCTATTTAAATTAAGCGCGCCCCCGATTCTAACGAACTGCGCATGCGCCGGGCTTAAAATAGCCCAGTGCGCATGCTCCAGTTCTCGGCGTAAAACGTCAATGACGCCGACGTGTGCGTCATTGACGTAAAGTCATATTCAAGAACGACTTAGGGAAACGACGTAGCCGACGCAAAAACACGACGCGGACCCGACGCCATACTTAACATGGCCTACGTGGGACTTGCGTAAACTTACCCCTCATATAGCAGGGGTAAGTTTACGCTTACGCAAACGACGTTAGCGACAGTTACTCGACGCAAATTTGTTCGGGAATCGGCGTATCAGGCTCATTTGCATAAACAAATGAGACCTGAACGTAAACGCCATCTAGCGGCGGGCGGAGTAATTACATTTAAGATCCGACAGTGTAAGTGACTTACACATGGCGGATCTTAAGTGTACCTATGCGAAAATGATTCTAAGAATCAGTCGCATAGATACACGGGCCAAAAAAGAGAGATACGATGGAGTATCCTGAGATACTCCATCGTATCCTTACTCAGAATATGACCCTATGTCAATAAACAAAGCATGAAATTCATAATACCAAAATGTATCTTAAAAATCATGGCATGACTATGGGCATTTGTCAATGGGCTTTTGTTTGCTTGACTTAGGTCACATGCAGGTCAGAAGGAGATCTGCAGGTAAATGCAACTGTCAATAAATTTTGAATGCTCTCAGAAGCGTCCTAAATTGGTGTCAAACCAATGCCATCAACACAATTCAAAAGCCCATTGGCGCAGGTCGTAAGATGCCATATATTACATTTTTGTATTTGAGTTTAGATGCACCATAACTAGTGTAAGCTTCAACAAGGCCAAAAACAAAGTAAAGAAGCAAAAAAAGGTATAATAATGATTTGTTTGTTTCACCCTATAGATAAGTTGAAATGTATCTAAACCCAAGCACCTTAATATAATGCATTGAAGATTACCAGCCCCTAGATGTGATGACTGCATTCATTTTATTTATTTTTTAAGGTTTTTATTATTTCTATTTTGACCTGCTGATCCTGCCAGTAACAAACTTCATGTCCTAAGGGGAACAGTTTACTCACTGTAACGTACCTACAAGCATGTTCAGCTCCAATCTGTGATGTTGCCTATGGAATGTAATTACAGTGTTAGCATTACATAGAATGGTAGATGTATTTATCTTGACACAAATCATATTAAACTCTTTCAAATTGAAGGTGAAGTTAAAAGTATTTAGCAAAGTTGCCCTGAATTATGTGAATATGAACATGAATCTGTTGAGTCTTGTAGTTACAAGCTCAAGTCTGTATGGAGTAAACTAAGGCCTCGTACACACGATCGGTTAAACAGAGGACAACGGTCTGATGGACCGTTTTCATCTGTCAAAACCGATCGTGTGTGGGCCCCATAGGTTATTTAACCATCGGTTAAAAAAAAGCCAACTTGCTTTAAATTTAACCGATGGATTCCTAACCGATAGGTCAAAACCGATCGTTAGTAGGTACAGCCATCAGTTAAAAATTCACGCATGCTCAGAATCAAGTCGACGCATGCTTGGAAGCATTGAACCTTGTTTTTTTCAGCACGTCGTTGTGTTTTACGTCACCGCATTCTGACACAATCGTTTTTTTAACTGATGGTGTGTAGGCACGACGGACCATCAGTTAGCTTCATCGTTTAACCGATGAAAACGGTCCATCAGACTGTTCTCATCGGATGGACTGATCGTGTGTACGCGTCTTTACAGTGTATAGTATGGAGAACTATTCTCATCAATCTTTGTTCCAGGAAAGCTTTCAATCCCAGGTTCCCACCACATTTGTGTATGCCCCTTTAGTGAGACACCAAAAGACTGTTATTTATTTTTTGTATTGCCTAGTTCTCCTATTATAACATGCCTATAGGTTAATTGTTGTCCCACCAAATGGTCATAGGGTATGGTGGAAACCTTGGGTTATGTTTTTTGCAAATACAATTTCTGGTAGAAGGTAAACCCACAATATGAAGATGCATGACACAACTGTTATGACGCGTACACACAATCGGCAATTCCGACAAGAAAACCGTGGATTTTTTCTGACGGAAAGTTGGCTCAAACTTGTGTTGCATACCCATGGTCACACAAATCTTGTCAGAAATTTCGACCGTCAAGAGCCTGGTGACGTACAACACGTACGACGAGCCAAGATCAATGAAGTTCAATAGGCAGTTTGGCTCTGAGCATGCGTTTTTTTTGCGCGTCTGAATTGCATACAGACAAGCGGATTTTCCGATAGAAACTTTTTCCATTGGCAAAATTGAGAGCCTGCTCTCAATCTTTTGTTGGCAGAAATTCCGACAGAAAAAGTCAGATGGAGCCTACACAAGGTCAGAATTTCCGACAAAAAGCTCACATCCGACCTTTCTTGGCAGATTTTCCGATCGTGTGTACGTGGCATTAGACTTTCAACCATCATGATGCCCCTTACATTTAGCTACAAACCTTTCAGTGTTGTAAGTATTTGACATCTTCTACTGATGACTTTTCAAATACGGTAAGAATGAAATGTCTCTCTTGTTCCATCAGTCTTTCCTACAATACTGATCTTGCTTCATATGTGACAAAATGTTTTCAAGTATTTGACTAAATTTTATTAGTGTGTAAGTGTGTTGAGTTAACAGTATGTTCTAATGGTCATGTGTACCTATAATGAGGGTACGGGAACATTATTGAATTAGACTTACTTTGAGTTGCTCCGGGGTATCATGGGATCTCAGCAGTCTGATGTCACGTCTACACCTTGCTCTGATTATTGAAGGTCTTGCTCTCAATGCAAGATTTCCCACATTCTCTTTTATCTCAAATGATATTACCTTGAGAATTTGTCTAATTCCAATTAGCATGCAGAGAAAAATAAATAACAGACATTATTTGTAAGGTCTCTGGGGTCCACTCAGCCTACTATGAAAATGATCATTACATTTATATTTAGATGGTAACAGTATTTTTTTTTTCTAATAATAATAATATTTGGAATAATCTGGTATTTTGGTGCAGGTTGAGATTCCTTCTTTGTGACTAGGAGTGATAAGGATGTAATATAATACAATCATCTTTATAAACATGGTACTTCTATTGTTGACTAGGGATAATCCAAATGCACATGGGTTCAATTTGAGGTGGGTTTAGCAAACATTACAGAAGTTCAAGTGAAGAATTTAAACCATGTTAAAATCAGTGGGAGCCAAATATTAAAAATCAGTTCTCACCATTTTTTATGGTAAAGCCCTGTACACACGATCGATTTGTCTGATGAAAACGGACCGATGGACCGCTTTCATTGGACAAACCGATCGTGTGTGGGCCCCATCGGTTTGTTTTCCATTGTTGAAAAAAAATAGAACATGTTTTAAAATTTTCCTATGGATAAAAAACTGATAGAAAAAAACGATCGTCTGTGTGAAACTCCATCGGAGAAAAATCCATGCATGCTCAGAATCATGCTCGGAAGCATTGAACTTCATTTTTCTCAGCACGTGGTAGTGTTTTACGTGACCGCGTTGGACACGGTCGGATTTTTGACTGATGGTGTGTAGGCAAGACTGATGAAAGTCAGCTTCATCGGATATCCGACAAAAAAATCCATCAGGCTAGATTCCATCAGATATCTGATCGTGTGTACAGGGCATAATAGTTACATAGTTACATAGTGGATGAGATTGAAAAGTTCATTAAGTCCAACCTATGTGTGTGATTTTATGTCAGTATTACCCTGTATATTCCTGTATGTTGTGGTCATTCAGGCACTTATCTAATGGTTTTTTGAAACTATCGATGCTCCCCGGTGAAACCACCAACTGTGGAAGAGAATTCCACATCCTTGCCACTCTTAGGCCCCATACACACCATAGAATCTATCCGCAGATAAATCCCATCAAATGGGTTTCTGCGGATAGATCCTATGGTGTGTACACGCCAGCGGATCTTTATCCGCAGATAAATCTCCCCTGGGATGGATTTCCAGCAGATGGATATTTGCTGACATGCTCAACAAATCCATCTGCTGGAATCCATTCCAACGGATGGATCCGCTCGTCTGTACAGACTTACCGGATCCATCCGTCCAAAGGGATTCCCCGCACGCGTCGTAATGATTTGACGCATGCGTGGAATTCCTTATATGACAGCGTCGCGCCCGTCGCCGCGTCATAATAGCGGCGACGGCGCGACACGTCATCTGCAGAGGATTTCAGCGCGGATTTCAATGCGATGGAGTGTACACGCCATCGCATAGAAATCTTCTGAAATCCTCGAGAGGATTTATCCGCGGATACGGTCCGCTGGACCGTATCTGCGGATAAATCCTCTCGTGTGTATGGGGCCTGACAATAAAGAACCCTCTATGCAGTTTTAGGTTAAACTGCTTTTCTTCAAATTTTAATGAGTGGCTACTTGTCTTATTAAACTCCCTTACGTGGAAAAGATTTATCCCTATTGTGGGGTCACCAGTATGGTATGTGTAACTTGAAATCATATTCCCTCTCAAGCGTCTCTTCTCCAGAGAGAATAAGTTCAGTGCTCGTAACCTTTCTTCCTAATTAATATCCTCCATTCCCTTTTATTAGTTGTGTTGCCCTTCTCTGTATTCGCTCCATTTCCAGTACATCCTTCCTGAGGGCTGGTGCCCAGAACTGGACAGCATACTCCAGGTGAGGCTGGACCAGAGTCTTGTAGAGCGGGATAATTATCGCTTTATCTCTTGAATTAATCCCCTTCTTAATGCATGCCAATATTCTGTTTGCCTTGTTAGTAGCAGCTTGGCATTGCGTGCCATTGCTGAGCCTATAATCTAATAGGACCCCCAGGTCCTTTTCCATCCCAGATTCCCCCAGAGTTTTCCCCCAATGAATAGCTGCATTCATATATTTTTTCCACCCAAATGCATTATTTTTAATTTTTCCACATTAAACCTCATTTGCTATGTAGTTGCCCACCCCACTAATTTGTTCAGATCTACTTGCAAGGTTTCCACATGCGGCGGAGAAGTTATTGCCCTGCTTAGCTTAGCATTGTCCGCAAGTACAGAAATGTAACTGTTTACCCCATCCTCCAGGTCATTTATGAACAAATTAAATAGGATTGGTCCCCGCACAGAACCCTGAGGGACCCCTCTAACCACCCCTGACTATTCCGAGTACTCCCCATTTATCACTACCCTCTGATCTCTCCCTTGTAGCCAGTTTTAAATCCATGTACTCACCCTATAGTCCATGCCAACGGACCTTACTTTGTACAGTAATTGTTTATGGGGAACTGTATCAAATGCTTTTGCAAAATCCAGATACACCACGTCTACGGGCCTTTCTTTATCTAGATGGAAGCTCACCTCCTCATAGAAGGTTAATAGATTGTTTTGGCCTGAACGATTCTTCATGAATCATTACTAAAATCTTGTACATAGTCCCTTATCATCCCCTCCAAGAGCTTGCATACTATTGATGTTAGGCTAACTGGTCTGTAATTCCCAGGGATGTATTTTGGATGTATTATGGCCCTTTTTTAAATATTGTACTACAGTACTACATTGGCTTTTCTCCAATTAGCTGGTACCATTCCAGTCAGTAGACTGTCAGTAAAAATTAGGAACAATGGTCTGACAATTACTTGACTGAGTTCCCTAAGGACCCTCGGGTGCAAGTCATCTGGTCCCGGTAACTTATTAATGTTACGTTTTTCAAATCTATTTCTTTTTTTTAAATCATTGAGTATTTATTAGTTTTTTAAAAGCATATTAACCAATACAACATAAGGTGTATAAAAGTCCAGGCAAAAAAAATAAGGAATGCCCAACAGTGGACTCAAAATGTTACACATTTGCAGATACATCTTAAGGAAAACATGCATTTTCATATTGTAACCGTCCCGAACCAATATACACCAGAACATCAACACAAGTGAGAAGAGTAGAAAGTAGAATTAGGCAAAATAAAACAAACTAAATAAAATAAAATATCCTAAATGAGTTCACTGGTATGATCATCAGCTTCATGTGTAGCAGCACTTTTAAACCTAAAGCCGCAGTACATAAGAGGACACAGAGCCCCCCAGGAAAGGCCCCAGACCCCCGGCGCCCCCTAGGGATTCAAATCTATTTCTAATTCTGTCCTCTGTTAGCCATGAGGGTGCTTCCTGTGATGTGTCATGAGGATAAACACTGCAGTTTTGGTTACTGAAGACCCCAGATTCCCTCGTAAAGACTGAGGAGAAGAATAAATTCAATACCTTTGCCATCTCACCCTCCTTTGTAACCAGATTCCCTTCCTCATTCTTTATGGGGCCAATTTGGTCTGTCTACCCTTTTTTACTGATTATATACTTAAAGGGGTTGCAAAGGTTTGTTTTTTATTTTCTAAAAAAAGTTCCTTTAAGCTAGTGCATTATTGGTTCACTTTTTTGGATTCTTTTTTGCTCTCCTCCGCTATCTGTCTTTCGTGTTCTACCTTAGCTAATTGCACCCTTAAGTTTCTTGTTGCATTATTTGTAAAGTTTGAATGCTGATGATGATCCTTCAGCCTTGTATTTTTTGAAGGCCTTCTCCTTTGCTTTTTAAACTTATTTCCCAATGGGATGCACTGGCTACTACCCATCTCCATCTCTCCCATCTTTCCTCCATGTTTTTGTTCCTAAGATTTTATCCCAATTAATATCTTCTAGCAAGGTTCGTAGTTTAGGAAAGTTAGTGCTTTTCAAATTCGGTGTCTTTGAATTCCCCTTATGTTTCCTGTTTGGATAGAACTAGGGATAAAAAAGGACCCCAGAGGCCCTAAAGACCATAGGAGGGAAGGGGCAAAAGGACTATATCGGTACTGGATAGAGAAAAAATAAATTGCAGAGTAATAGAAAATAAAAGATATATATCAATTTATTTAACATGGTATCAAAAAACAGACATAATCATAAAATACATCACAGCAATAATATAAAACAGTGAGCAAAATGTGGGACCAACCATACAGGTCACCGAGCTAAAATCGACTCTAACAAGGATCACGGTGAAGAGAGGGGGTCCCACAAGGCAGGATCTCAACTAGTTTCGCAACAAGGTTGCTTCGTCAGGAGAATTCTAAAAATGATACATAATTGTTAGCATCAAAGGCTATAGACATATGGGTAAACATGTATAAGCCAATCAGATATCAGCAAACAAGTATTGAAGTATCAACAATATATAAGGTATAATTAGGGGAACAAGCGATGTGTGGCTTACCTATAGAGAACACCCACTCGCTCTGAGGTCGCAGCCGATCGCGGGGATCACTCTTCCACAACGGCCAGGAGGGAACAGCTACGGAGGTGAACCTGTTGTAACTATATATAGGTATACCATGAGTTAAGGCTACACTATAATGTTATAGAGTCATTGGGGAAGGGGTGCCACCGTGATGATAGTGAATCCTGTTTGTGTGATTTATACTGAAGCTAATTGACCTGTGATCTCTGTTTCCTAAATTGCCCCGTATTTCCACATCCGTATTGTTGGTAATCAGTAGGTCTAGTAATGCTTTGTTTCTAGTTGATGCTTCAACCATCTGACCCATGAAATTATCCTGCAAGACATTTTAGAACTGGAGTACTTTAGATGAATGCCCAGTTCCTTCCACCCAGTCTATGTCTGGATAATTAAAATCCCCCATTATGATGACACTTCCCATCCTTGCTGCTAATCCAGGTTGGGATAGGAGGTCTGCCTCAGCCTCCTCCCTCTGGTTAGGGGGCCTATAGCAAATGGATGTATAGGTACGTACCTTTGTGCATCAGTGCCATTCTGCCGACTTATATATACATGCGGCGCTCAGCAAGTGGTTAACTACTTGCCGACCTGCCGCCGTTGTTTTACGGCGGCAGGTTGGCTCCCCTGCGCGAGAGACCGTAGCTCTACGTCGGCTCTCTCGCAGGCCACTAGGGGCGCGCCCCCCCGAGTCCTGTGCGCGATCGCCGCCGGGCACCCACGATTGCTCGTTACAGAGCGGAGACCGGGAGCTGTGTGTGTAAACACACAGCTCCCGGTCCTGTCAGGGGGGGAAATGCTGATACTCTGTTCATACAACGTATGAACAGAAGATCAGTGGTTTCCCCTAGTGAGGCCAATCCCCCCACAGTAAGAACACACCCAGGTAACATACTTAACCTCTTCCCCGCCCCCTAGTGTTAACCCCTTCACTTCCAGTGGCATTTTTATAGTAATCCAATGCATTTCTATAGCACTGATCGCTATAAAAATGCCAATGGTCCCAAAAATGTGTCAAAAGTGTCCGAAGTGTCCGCCATAATGTCGCAGTACCGAAAAAAATCGCTGATCGCCGACATTACTAGTAAAAAAAAATATTAATAAAAATGCCATAAAAATACCCCCTATTTTGTAAGCGCTATAACTTTTGCGCAAACCAATCAATAAATGCTTATTGCGTTTTTTTTTTACGAAAAATATGTAGAAGAATATGTATCGGCCTAAACTAAGGGAAAAAAAGCGTTGTTTTTATATATTTTTGGGGGATATTTATTACAGCAAAAAGTAAAAAATATAATTTTTTTTCAAAATTGTTGCTCTCTTTTTGTTTATAGCGCAAAAAATAAAAACCGCAGAGGTGATCAAATACCACCAAAAGAAAGCTCTATTTGTGGGAAAAAAAGGACGCCAATTTTGTTTGGGAGCCACATCGCACGACCGCGCAAAGCGACGCAGTGCCGAATCGCAAAAAGTGCTCTGGTCTTTGGGCAGCAATATGGTCCGGGGGTTAAGTGGTTAAGGTACTAACCTTCCTTGTTGTAAATTTTGTGTAAGAGGGGACTTTTATCACAATGGGGGTTTTATTTGTAACTGAAATTTTGATTAGCTTGGCAAGCAAACACAGGCAGGGATGGCAATGCAACCTGGGCACTACCCTAAGCAGGAAGGAAGTCCTATGTTTCATTCCCATATTGTTCCTACGTAAAAAAAAAAAGACTCCTTGCAAGATAGGGCCACCAACTTAGACCTTTGCCTTGGTGAAGGAATACCACCTTTTTGGTGAGAGTAGTGAGATGAATCAGGCTAAAAAAGGCTATTTTTTGAAGCACAGAGAGAATCAGATTCATATCCCAAGGAGTCACAGGGGAACAAACTGAGGGAGCTACATGATAGACTCTCTGCACAAGGGTATTATTTAAAATGTGAGACCAATGGTCTATGACACATGACAGAAGGGCAGAAACCCAACTTTTGACAGTGCTGAGAGGCAATATCTGGACCAGACCCAGTCATTTTCCCAACAAACCATAATTTTTTTAACTTAATTTACACATTTACATTTTCTAAATATTTTTCTTTTTATTTATGTGTGTTTCATCCTCATGAGGCCATCCTTGCCCTTCTCAAACAAACATGGGCAGGGATGACAAGGCTGTAACCAAAATGCATACAAGCAGGGTCGTTTGAAGGAATCTGGGGGCCCCCAAGCACCCCCCGCACGCAAAGCCTATGTTAGCGCTACACTACTTTTTTACACCCATGTTCTTACTCCTCCCCTCCTCCCTAGTCCCTATGTTTTTCTATTCTCACCTCCCCTTCTTCCCTGTAGGCTGCCGCTGTAGCATGGCCAAGCTCATCTTCCTCCTGTCAGTCCGGTGTTTTATCATTATGGGTCCCCAGTCCCCTAACAGATAGTGCCCGGGCCGGGCTGGGCACTGTGCAGTACAGGAGATTCAGTTTTCTGTGTTCCTGGCCGGACTGAAAGGAAGTGAGCACTCAGTGTGCACTTCCTGTCAGTCCAGCCGGGGAACAGGAAACTGAATCTCCTGTACCATGCGCGGTACCCTGCCGAACTGACAGGACTCCAGGAGGAAGAAAGAGGAGCTCAGCCATGCTACAGCCTGGGAAGGGGAAGTTGGGGGCCCAAGGCCAGTTTGGGGCCCCAAGCAATTGTTTGTTTTGCCTGTCCTGTAGTGATGGGCCTGCATACAAGCAATCATATCCATGTATTCCTGGGTGTCAAGGATGTACCACTGGCTGGAGGTGACCCAGTGGGGGAGATTTACTTAAACTGGTACACACGGAATCTAGGGCAGCTGTGCATAGTAACCGATCAGCTTCTAACATACAGTAATTAGTTGTTTTACTACTCATGTAATCACATTCACTTCTCATCCTGCTCTGAACATGCATAGTTGCTCTTTTTTTCGGCACTGTGTTGAATTTGTGGATCTGCTCACAGCCTAAAGAATAACCACCTCAATACCGGGCATTTGCGCCCCATTCCTGCCCAGGCCAATTTTCAGCTTTTAGCACTGTCGTACTTTGAATGATATTTGCATGGTCATGCAACACTGTACCCATATAAAAATAATTGCATTCACACAAATATTGATTTCTTTTGGTGGTATTTAATCACCAAAGGGGTTTTTATTTAACGCTAAACAAAAACAACCAAACATTTTGAAAATATTTTTTTTCTTTGTTTCTGTTATAAAACTTTGTAAATCTTTAACTTTTCTTCTTCACTGATGGGAACTGATGAAGCTGCACTAATGTGCACTGATGAAGCTGCACTGATGTGCACTGATGATGCTGCACTGATGTGCACTGGTGAGGCTGCACTAATGGGTACTGATGAGGCTGCACTAATGAGGTGGCACTGATAAACTGCACCGGTAGCCTCTGATGAGGGAGCACTGATAGGCAGAACTAATGGGCACTGATAAATTGCACTGATGGGCACTGATAGGCAGCACTGTTTGGCACTGTTGGGGCTGCACTGATCATCAGAGCAATGATGATCAGTGCCCTGATTATCTGTGTACATGTCCCCTGTCCCCGGCTCTCCTTTTCTCATGTTGTGACAGTATTTGAGGAAAATAATGCTGATAACCAGCAAGTTTGTTTGCATGTAGTCAACTGTGATTAGAAAAAGCTTATCACATGTTAAAAGGCCACTGTGATTTACACCTCAGGGGGGCGCGTGGGAGGTGTATTCTGGGAGGACATCCATGGATGCCAGCCCAGAACAACAGGGATGCGCTTTGGTTATCTTTCTGCTATGGCACCGTGTTGAAGTGGTTAAAGTGGAACCAAACCCATTGATTTAACAGTTTCAAAAACAAGTTAAATTCTTGGCATTCCAGTAATGCTAACTCTCACATTTGTTTGTGTTCTCAACCAAACTGTCAACCCATCAAATGGCTGGTGTCACAGCTGACCACATGTGCAACACTATGGCAGTTGCAGATCAAACAGATGGCAGCTTTCTTGGCTGAAAAGGATAGGCGGGTTTAGTTCTGTTTTAACTCCTGTCCAGGGCTCTGTAAAGTTTAGCTTTAATATAGGAGTTGAATTACTAAAGGCAATTGTAAGTGCAGTTGCTCCAGAGGTTAGTAAATGGGAGGGAGCTCTGCTGACTTCTATCATCCAATCATGTGAAAGCAAAAATGCTGGGCCAGATTCACGAACAATTACGGCGGCGTAATGTATCCCCTTTACGTTACTCCGCCGCAAGTTTTCATCGTAAGTGCTTGATTCACAAAGCACTTGCGTGTAAACTTGCGGCGACGTAGCGTAAAGCCCTCAGGCGCAAGCCCGCCTAATTCAAATGGGGCATGTACCATTTAAATTAGGCGCGTTCCCGCGCCGAACGTTCTGCGCATGCTCCTTTAGGAAATTTCCCGCCGTGCTTTGCGCGAAATTACGGCACCCGACGTGTTTTTTGAACGGCGACGTGCGTTACATCCTTTCGTATTCCCGGACGTCTTACGCAAAAAAAAACTAAAAATTGAAATTCGACGCGGGAACGACGGCCATACTTTAACATGGCTGGTCTAAATCTAAGCCATGAAATAGCAGGCGTAAGTTTGCGAAGGGAATAACCGACTAGCGACGACGTAAGAGAATGCGACGAACGCGCGTACCTTCGTGGATCGCCGTAAACAGCTAATTTGCATACCCGACGGGGAAAACGACGCAAACTCCACCCAGCGGTCGCCGAAGTATTGCATCCTAAGATCCGAAGGCGTACGAAGCCGTAAGCCTGTCGGATCTTAGCCAAAAGCCGTTGTATCTTTGTTTGTGAATTACAAATAAAGATACGACGCGGCAAATTTGAAAGTACGCCGGAGTATCAGCAGATACTCCGGCGTACTTTTTCTGTGAATCTGGCCCGCTGTTTTTTTAATCTGCCTTGCATGTGATTGGGTATTCTGTGTAAAGCAGGGGAATCCAACTTTTTTCAAAGAGGGCCAGATTTGATGAAGTGAACATGCGTGAGGGCCAACCATTTTGCCTGACATTCTTTGAACCATTAAGATTTGTTCTAAGTTTGTTCGTCCAAGCAACTTATACACTGCCCAACAAGAATCATCTTGCCTTTGTGACTGTGTGTGGTGAAGAGATGAGCTCGGGTGTGTTATTTGGATATACTTTATTGGCATATAACACGCACATTCGCTTTAAGAGGGAAGTTTCAGGATTACATTTTTATAAATAAAGGTCTGTGATGCAAAATAAGGGTTAGTGCCCATCTGCAGCCTCACAAGTGCCATGAATGCAGCACCCAGGGGCGGACTGACCATTGAGTCACTCGGGCACTGCCCGAGGGCTCCATGCCACTAGGGGGCCCAATCAGGTTTGCCATGCTCAGTAAAACCAGGGACAGTATGTAAAAATCTGTGTTTTTTTTACATCTGTCCCTGATATGTCTGAAACTGACATGCTTTTGATGTGAAAATGCAGAGATTTTAGCTGCCCCGCCTCTGCACTGCCTCCTGGCGTGGTGGCCATCTGTAAGCCCGGGGGCTCCATAATCTTCTATTGCCCGGGGGCCCCATGAGTTGTCAGTCCGCCCCTGGCAGCACCCCCCCATTTCCATCAGTGCACCACCCCCATTGGCAGGAATGCAGCACCCCCATTGTCAGTAATGCAGCACCCACCATTGCCAGGAATGCAGCACCCACCATTGGCAGGAATGCAGCACCCACCATTGCCAGGAATGCAGCACCCAGTATTGCCATTAATGCAGCACCCAGTATTGTCAGGAATTCAGCCCCCACCATTGCCAGGAATGCAGCACCCACCATTGCCATGAATACAGCACCCAGTTTTGTCAGGAATTCAGCACCCACCATTGCTATGAAAGCAGCATCCAGTATTGCCAAGAATGCAGCACCCACCTTTCCCAGGAATGCACCACCCACCATTGCCAGGAAAATCAGGCCAGGAAAGGGGGGAATGAGTGAGCCCTCAACATGGGGGGTGGGTGCTTTGGGGCAGGGAGGCTTTGCCCCCCCTACCCCAAAGCACCTTGTCTCCGTGTTGATGGGGACAAGGGCCTTATCCCCACAACCCTGGCCAGTGGTTGTGGGGGTCTGCAGGCAGGGGGCTTATCAGAATGTGAATGAGTATAGGGTACATTATACTCACCAGGGCTGATCCTAGGGTCACAGGCGCCTGGGTGCAGAAATATTTCTGGCAACCCCACATGGGCGTCTTTATTTTACCAACTCCTCCCCTTTACAAATGTTTCTATGGCAATGACTCAACCACAGAGATGCTCCCCCACAAAGTCTTCATTAACCTGGGATCCTTACATGATCTGTTAACAATAAACAAAATACAGGAAGAGAAGCAGAGTACTTTATTGGGATCTGAAGGGGGGCCTCTGTGATGGACACAGAGCGGGCTTCTATTAGAGAGTCTGTTAGATGTTCGGCGCCCCCACCTCTGCAGGTGCCTGGGTGCAATGCACCCTGTGCACCCTGCCTAGGATCGGCCCTGATACTCACTATATTCCCCTAAAAAGTGTCAAAAAAATTACAGTAGACAGTTTTTGACAAGTCCTTTATAAAAAAATAAATAAAAAAACGGTGTCCAGCAATTTTTTATTTCTACTTTTCGGGTCCATTGTTGGTGCAGCAGGCATCGTGATTGATGTTTGATCCACACTTTTTTTACACCGTTTTTTCAATATTATTATTTTTTTAATAAAGGACTTGTCAAAAACTGTCTACTGTCAATATTTTTTACTTATATTTGGTAAATGAGCAGGGGTACAATGTACCCCATACTAATTCACATAGCGGGGGGGGTGGGATCTGGGGGCCCACTTGTTAAACACTTGCAGACTGCCCGCCATCTTTGACGGCGGCAGAATGGCACTCCTGTGCAAAACAGCGTAGCTGTGTGGCATGTGCTTTTAGGAGCAATATCCGCCGGGCACCCGCAATCGCTCCTGACAAAGCGAGAATGGGGATTTGTGTGTGTAAACACACAAATCCATGTTCTGTCAGGGGTAAGGAGACTGATCTGTTGTTCCTAGGAACAACAATCGGTCTCCTCCCCAAGTCAGTCCCACCCCCCCACAGTTAGAACAAACACTGAGGACACACAATTAACCCATTGATCGCCCCCAAGTGTTAACCCTTTCCCTGCCAGTGTTATTTATACAGTAATCAGTGCATTTTTATAACACTGATCACTGTATAAATGTTTTCCATAGTTTTCCATAGTTAGGCAGAAGATCCGACATGTGTAAGGAACTTACACTGCCGGATCTTAGGATGCAGTACCGCATCCGCCGCTGGGGGCATTTTGTGTCGAAATGCCGCCTCGGGTATGCAAATTAGCACTTACGAAGAAGCTTTTACGCTTAGTTTTTTCTCCGTAAGTTTTAGTTTGCAAACGCAAAATTAGGGCTGCTTTTACAAAGTGTAAACTGTTTACACCATGTAAAAGCAGACCCTTCTGTCCAGCGACGCAATTTTTTTTTTGTTTTGAATTTTTTTTTTTCGCCGCATCTTTTTTTTTTTTCGACGCAACTTTATTGACCCGTCGCGATCCACAAAGCTTGGCGTAACGTAATTTCGAGCTATGCACGTCGGGAAAATGACGTCAACGAGCATGCGCAGTACGGCCGGCGCGGGAGCACGCCTAATTTAAATGGGAATAGCCCCCTGTTGAAGAGGAACGCCTTGCGCCGGACGGATTTAAGTTACACCGCTCAAAATTTCTAGGTAAGTGCTTTGTGGATTGGGCACTTAGGTAGAGATTTTGCGGCGGTGTAACTTAAATGCCAAAAATTACGTTGCGCCGGGTTTTTGAGGATCTGGCCCTAAATCTCCATTCAACTCTAACATAAACAATGTTAAAAAAAAAAGGGGAAAAAAAGGCTATGACTGCTTGGTAATCCAGCCTAATATTAAACAGAGTTCACATTTAACTTCTTTGGATGCCTAAATAATAATGGAAAAGTTATCAAGTCAAATGCCGCGTACACATGACCGTGTTTCATGTCATGGAAAAAAACAACTTTTTTCTCGACGTGATTCCTCTCAAGCCTGCCTTGCATACACACGATCATGATAAAAAATACTCAAGCAAAGCGCGGTGACGTACAACACGTACAACGGCACTATAAAGGGGAAGTTCCATTCCAAAGGCGCCACCCTTTGGCCTGATTATGCAAATTTCGCTTCTCATAACTTGCTTCTGAGCATGCACGTTTTTTCCCTGTCATTAAAGCCTACACACGACCGTGTGAAAAACAACAACGAGAAAAAATAGAGCAGGTTCTAAATTTTTAATGCCCATTTTTCACATCGAAAAAAATGTTCTGGAGCCCACACATGATCGTTTTTAATGACCAATTTAAAAAATGAAAATTTTCTTGTCATGAAAAACGGTCGTGTGTACGCAGCAAAAGATTTGAAAACTAGACACCTAACAAGGACTATGAAGTTGAAAGATTGCCGCTTCAAAGCCCGAACTCTGTGTAAAGGCACCCACCGTCAGGGCTGGACTGGGACAGAAATTTGGCCCTGGACTTCATCCAGACTGGCCCACTTTGACAGGTCTCTCCCATGGCGACCAGACAACTCCCGCACCCCCCCAGCCACCCAAGCCCCCTCTCCCCCTTCACTAGCCACTAGCCGTTCTACTTTATTAGAGTAGAATGGCTGGTACTGGTACTCCATTAGGCAGTACCAGTGGGAAAGCTAGACATTATTTCACCCGGGGCAAAGAATCAGTTCGGTGCCCCCCTTATGGGACAAGATTAGGCAGAAGTGAGAAACTCCCAGGTCATAGCTGTTGAGTCAGCAGTCTGTCCTCTCCCCCCATGCTCCTCTGTCGTTGTCCCTGCTTCTCTGGTACTCCCCTTGCTTCTTTGTTCCCCCCAGGTGAGCGCTGTGGGGAGGGAGAGACAGAGGAGCGGAGGGACGCGGCATTCCGCTGTCACTGAAGCTGGCCCACTGAGCCATTGGCCCACCGGGAAACTCCCTGTAGTCCCAATGGCCAGTCCATCCCTGCCCGCCGTGATTGAACTCACAGGTGCTGGCTCTGCACAAGTTTAAAGGAAAAAAAAAAACCTGGACGGCCACACACCGTGGAAGGCATCTATTAGTAAGATAAAAATAAAATCCAATGCAGTCAATTCATGTACAGAAAAAACAGGCTAACACATTTCACACCGCATGGGGTGCTTAGTCATAGACTATGTAGTCCTTATTCTATTCTAGTTTCAGAGTATATGAAGTGTTTTAACATATCTAAAAATGTCTTTAAGACTTTTTCTGATCTCGTGGTTTCTCAGGCTGTAGATAATAGGATTCAACAGTGGAGTTGTCACAATGTAGAAAATAGACATAAATTTGTTTGCATCAGGTGATCTTTTATCAGTTGGTGTCAAATAAACAGCCATCAAGCTCCCATAATATGTGCACACAGTGGTCAGGTGGGAGCTGCACGTTGAAAAGGCTTTCCATTTTCCGCTGGTTGAAGAAAGTTGTAATATAGCAAAGGAGATGAATACATAGGTTACAATAATAAAGGCAAAAGGAACAAAAATAACTAAAATGGCCAGAGAAAAGTCAACTAACTCGAAAAGGGAAATATCTGATGTAGACAACCCTATCACTGGAGCAGAATCACAGAAGAAGTGGTCAATGTTATTCCCACCACAAAAATGTAGCTGATACACCAAAATGATTTCACCCGACACAAAGACAACCAACAACCAAGACCAGACCACCATCTGAAGACAAATTTGGGGTTTCATGATTGAATGATAATGCATTGGGTTACATATGGCCAAATATCGATCATAGGACATAATTGCAATAATAAAACATTGCACAATTCCAAAAATAATGAAGCAATGTAGCTGGATAATGCAGGCGGTAACAGAAATTGTAATTCCATTCTTTAGTATAATTTCTAACATCATTGGGACTATGGTGGTGGTTATCATGAGGTCAGCTATTGCCAAGTGTTTGAGAAAGTAGAACATTGGGGTTTTAAGATAGTCATTTATCGAAATTAAAACAATGATGATGAGGTTTCCAGTTAATGTCACCACATAGGAGAAGAAAAACACAATGAAGAGAAGAATTTTAAATGTATGGAGGTTTTGAAATCCGAGAATCAAAAACTCAGCTACTTCAGTTTGGTTGTCTTCACACATGTCTTCAGGAAAGAGTCAACACAAGAACACAAAAACGGTGATTGTCCTGCAAAAATAGTTGACATTTTTTAATGTAGTATCTTCAACAACACAAGAGTTTAGTATCATGAAGCCATTCATAAAATCATATAAAGTGGAGATAAAGGGTAACTGTACTTTTGTGAAAAGAAATTGAAAATAAAAATAAAAAATACTATATGATATACATATTCTACACAAGCCACGCTATAATTTTATTTTATAAGAATTACCTTTCCTTTCCAATCTGCAGACCCTGTAATTTTCTAAAAAAAACAAAGCCATGTGGCAACCTGGAGGCATGTTGTTGGTCTACAGAACAACCCAAGAATTGTAATTACCTATATGTATATATCTAAAAAACACAGTCAGGCCTCGTACACACGACCGAGTTTCTCGGCAAAAAACAGCAAGAAACTTGCTGGGATTTTTTTTTGCCGAGGAAACCGGTCGTGTGTACATTTTTCGACCCGTCGAGCCAAAAAGAGATCATGTCTTCTTTTTCCTCGACGGGAATGGAGAAACTTGCCTTGTTAGAGTTCCTCGACAGCCTAACAAGGAACTCGACGAGGAAAACGATGTGTTTCACCCGTCAAGTTCCTCGGTCGTGTGTACAAGGCTTCACAGTTCTTTAGTCCATATGCTGGTATATAATAACCAACCCTTTAAAGGGGAGGTGGTGAGAGGATGGTGGGTAGCAGCTGTCCTTAGAGAAAGTCGGCTCTGTCTGTGAAGGGAAGACAGGGGTACAGAACAGGAAGCGCCACCTAAGTACAATATATCAGTCACAATTTATTGAGTTCAAAGGAAATGCACTTACAAACATTTATAAAAACGGGCTCATCTGTATATAACACGGTGCGGTCTGGTCTCAGGTGCATCTAGGCTCACGGGCAGGCAGGGAAGTGCTGTTTTTCCATCCTGTGGCCACCAGGAAGCCAACCAGAACCAGCGTGGAAGAGGAACCAGAGAGACTACCGGGGGAGAGACAGTCTAGGGCAAACTACTGAGAAAACTAGGCTATGCGCTCGGAGCCTTCTGCTCCTTATGAATGCTGGTTCTGGCAGGCTTCCTGGTGGCCACAGGATGGAAAAACAGCACTTCCCTGCCTACACGTGAGCCTGGATGCACCTGAGACCAGGCCGCACCGCGATTATCATATACAGATGAACCCGTTTTTATACATGTTTGTAAGTGCATTTCCTTTAAACTCAATAAATTGTGACTGATATATTGAACTTAGGTGGCGCTTCCTGTTCTGTTCCACTGATGTTCCCAGATGTCTTCATTAGGATACAAGTAAAACTTTAGGCATCATCTGCAACAGCAATTTTAGCTTTGGTAAGATTCTCCCCAAGTACATGAAGAGTGAACCAGCTAACTAAAATGAACCAGTCACTCCCATTTAAAATCAATATTCAAAGGACATAGTGGAACAAACAGCTTTTCCTGCAGAACAGAAACAGGTATGAACCCGCAAGAAACCTTTTAAAATCCCTGCAATGGGGATGCATGCACAAAACTCAACATGGCAGACATACTCCACTAGAGCTCCGCACTCCCCGCAACATTGCAGAGTAATCTGAAGGATCTGCACCATCTGACATAGACATCCATCTTGCAATTGTCTCCCGGATTACTGACAGGTTACCCAGTATGGTTCCCACAGGTCATCAGGGTGAGTGAGTGAGTGAATTACTTATATAGCGCTACAAATGAGAACTGAATCGCCTCAAGGCGCTTGGCATCCATTTTCCTTCAGTTTAACCCTCAGAATAAATGGGTCTTTCGTTTTTTTTCTGAATGCCAGGTGATCAATTTCCATTTGGATATTAGTTGGTAAAGCGTTCCATAGTCAAGGTCCTTGAACTGAAAAATGACGTTCTCCTTTGGTCTTATATCGGGCTTTGGGAATTTGTAATAATTTTTGGTTAGTTGATCTAAGAACTCGGGTAAAAACAAGCCTAAACCCATCAAGGAGGCACTTGCCGTGCGTCTTCCAAATGGTGGTGAAGGCTTCAGCCCAACAGCATGCAGCGGCAGATCTGGGCATGTGGACAGTGACGGAGAGGCAGAAATAGAGTTTAATCTTAGTGGCTCCCCCATGATGCCATATTGCAGAAAGCACTGAAAGCCACCTGTGAACAGATAACTGACAGACTATCCAGGGAGATTAGGGAATTGGGCCAGCGCACAGCAGACCTGGAAACTGTTGATGACATGGAACTCACTTTACAAAAGCATGATTTGAGGCACACCGGGAGGAAAATAAAATGCTGCTTTCCCATCTGGGAGATGCAGAAACTCGCTCATACAGATCTAACCTACAGCAGCGTGGCATTCCTGAATCCATTGATGACTTAACTTAATTTACAACAGCCCTATTTCAGGAACTATCACCCTCAATTCCAATTGAATGTTAAGATTTCTAAAGGATCCCTAGGGCCCTGACCTTCCACCAGCCAGAAGGCCCACCCTGCGATATAATTGTCAAGCTGCATTTTTTCCATACAAAGGAACAACTCCTGGCTGCTGCTCGCACCAAAGATATTCTTCTGTTCTAAGGACATTCTTACCAGCTCTTCTCTGACCTGGTTCCCCTTACAGTGGCAAAACGCCAAGCTATGAAGTTGCAGCTTCAGAACCTGCTGCAGCATTTCCCGTTTGCCTTACAGTTCACCTACTGTGGTCATCAGCACACCTGTACATCACCTGAATCACTGCAATGGCTCCTGGAAACTATACAGCCGGTACCCCAGATCAGTCTCTGAGACTGATTTGCCCTGGACTCCAGCCCATCTGGCCACTTATCCTTACAATACCACCATGAAGCGTACCCCAACGTGTCTATCTTCTATCCAGAAGGGTACCCCCATGTGGGCATCAACGTCTGGCTCCAGAGATCCCACCTTCTCTATACCAGGCTGATTTGCCTCCAGTATCTCATACCAACCTGTATACATTCCCTGGCTATGCCCCTAATGGGAACCTTTCCTTGTGCCACCACTAACAAGTTCCACATAGCCATGGGTTGTTTGGCCTGAACTCTAAATAGAGCTTGCTACAGGATGTGACTTTGTTTTAGGTTCCAGATTACCCTATATGGGTCATTTTAGTGCAGATCCTGCCCATTATTTATTTATTTGCTTTTTATATGTTTGCTTTTGTTTTCCTGGCTTAGGTGCTACTATGGTTCCTTACAGTCATAAGGTTAAGATGGGGGGGGGGGGGCTGTGAACTAAGCTTATATTAAACTTGACATGTGAAATACATAATAAATAAATTATAATATCTTATTAAATGTCCATCAATTTTAAGTGAAACAAACAAATATACGTGATATATTAAAACAAAAATGTGTAAAAATGTCCATCAATCTTCAATTAAAGGAACAAATAAGCGTGATGTATTCAAACAAAATGTAAAAAGTCCTCCACCACTTAATAGACATCTGATTCACACCCAATGTGCTCAAGTAAAAAGACCTGCTCACCAGATAGCCATAACCTCTTTAGCTAAAAAGAGGCATGGAATCACTTTGGTAAACAATTTTGCAGCCAAGGGTTGAATCATGAAACTTCAAGACTGTACTCTTCTCCACAGTTGCCCATAGGGGATGAAAAACAAGGAGGGACCAATAGCGTGGGCCTCCATACCCTTTTTATGGCCAATACTTTGCATATAACAGAGGGAATGTGATCACGTATAAAAGAGGGAAAAAAGTATTTAAAATTTGTTTTTTCTATCTATTCAAAAATTGTTTGCCTTTCATTTCTATTTTAAATGGGATTTGTTCTTTTACAAGGTGATCGATCGTTTACAATCACTTTTAAAAAGGTTACGTTTTATACCAGTGGCTTCTGGTGCATAGGGAAACATACCCTTGTTCTGTAAGAAGTAAGCAATTGCCACAATGGCAAATAATGTAAAGCTCAGGGGTGTCAAACTCAATTAATTTTATCATGGGCCACATCAGCATTATGATTGGCCTCATAATTGGATGGCCTCATATTGGCCTCATATTAGATGTCCAGCGCATCCCCTCCTCTTACATTAGATGTCAAGAGCCACCCCACCATCAGAAGTTGAGTCCCTCACTCTCTCTTACATCACAGTGCACCTTACGCAGCTGCTGGAAAGAAGCTGGATGCATTGCTTGAAAGCAGAAAGTAAGGGTCTGAAGGAGGACCAGAGGAGGGCTGGAACTCTCCTGCAGGAGAGGTGCGAGGGTCACACGAAATGGCCTGGAGGGCCGGGTTCGGCCCACGGCCCTTGTGTTTGACACCTGTGGTATAGATTTTTCAAGGTTTGTGTCATTGTGTTGGTAGGTTATCTTCAATACATTAAGAATGTGAGGTTGGGTACAATCAGCTTTTATTGAAAAAGCATGCTGGAAACCCGGCATCTAATCAGGAAAGGTAGTAGAGAAGAAAAGGTGAATGGTGCAGTGGAGGTGAAACAAGTGTATTAAAATTAATAAAACATTCTCCAGACACCTGAACCCCAGGGTTTAACCACTTCCGGACCGCCGCATGTACATATACATCGGCAGAATGGCACGGACAGGCACATGTGCGTACCTGTACGTGCTCTGCTTGACGTGGGTCGGGGGTCCGATCGTGACCCCCCCCCGGTACATGCGGCGGTTCCTGTGGCTTCAGGAGCGATCCGGGACAAGGGCACGGCCGCCCCCTCGCGATCGCTCCCCGGAGCTGAAGAACGGGGAGAGCCGTATGTAAACACGGCTTCCCCGTGCTTCATTGTGGCGGCTGCATCGATCGAGTGATCCCTTTTATAGGGAGACTCAAGCAGACCTACAGCCACACCCCCCTACAGTTGTAAACACACACTAGGTAAACCCTAACTCCTACAGCGCCCCTGTGGTTAACTCCCAAACTGCAACTGTCATTTTCACAATAAACAATGCAATTTAAATGCATTTTTTGCTGTGAAAATGACAATGGTCCCAAAAATGTGTCAAAATTGTCCGAAGTGCCCGCCATAATGTCGCAGTCACGAAAAAAATCGCTGATCGCCGCCATTAGTAGTAAAAAAAATAAATAATAAAACTATCCCCTATTTTGTAAACGCTATAATTTTTGCGCAAACCAATCGATTAACGCTTATTGCGATTTTTTTACCACAAATTGGTAGAAAAATACGTATCGGCCTAAACTGAGGAAAAAAAAAATGTTATATATGTTTTTGGGGGATATTTATTATAGCAAAAAGTAAAAAATATTGAATTTTTTTCAAAATTGTCGCTCTATTTTTGTTTATAGCGCAAAAAATAAAAACCGCAGAGGTGATAAAATACCACCAAAAGAAAGCTCTATTTGTGGGGGAAAAAGGACGCCAATTTTGTTTGGGAGCCACGTCGCACGACCGCGCAATTGTCTGTTAAAGCGACGCAGTGCCGAATTGTAAAAACCCCTTGGGTCATTTAGCAGCATATTGGTTCGGTCCTTAAGTGGTTAATACATACAAACAGAATATCTTAATAGCCAAAATAATGAAATTCATAATGTCAAAATGTATCTTAAAAATCATGGCATGACTATGGGCATTTATCATTGGGTTTGTGTTTGTTTGACTTAGGTAAAATGCAGGTCAGAAGGAGATCAGAAGTGTCTTAACCAATGCCATCAACACACGTCAAAAGCCCATTGGCACGGGCTGTAAGGTGCCATATATTACATTTTTGGGTTTAGATACACCATAACTAGTGTCAGCTTCAACAAGGCCAAGTCAAGGTAAAAAAATCAAAAACAAGTAAAATAAAGTTTTGTTTTGTTTCACCCTATAGATAAGTTGAAATGTATTTAAACCCAAGCGCATAAATATAATGTATTGAAGATTACCAGCCCCCTAGGTGTGGTGACTGCATTTTTTTTTTAATTTAAGGTTTTTTATTTCTATTTAGACCAGTTGATTGTGCCAGTAACACGCTCCCTGTCCTAAATGTAAAAATGTTCTCACTGTAACATACCTACAAGCATTTTCAGCTCCAATCTGTGATGTATGTTGCCTATGGAATGTAATTAAAGTTTTAGCATTGTATAGAATGGTAGATGTAATTGTCCTTGACACAAATCTTCCTAAAATCTTTCAAACTGAAGGTGAAGGGAGATGTAAAGTATTTAGCAAAGTTGTCCTGAATTACAGTATGTTGATATGCACTTGAATCTATTCAGTCTTGTATTTACAAGCTCAAGTCTGTATGGAGAAGGCTAAGGCCGCATACACATGATCGGTCCATTTGATGAGAACGGTCCGAACTGACTGAAGGTCTGATGTGCCTACACACCATCGGAACGCGGTGATGTAAAACACAACGACGTGCTGAAAAAAACAAAGTTCAATGCTTCCAAGCATGCGTCGACTTGATTCTGAGCATGCGCAGGTTTTTAACCGATGCTTTTGCATACTAACCATCGGTTTTGACCTATCGGTTATCAGTCCATCGGTTAAATTTTAAAGCAATTTCCATATTTTTTGACCGGAGGTTAACTGACCGATGGGACCCACACACGATCGGTTTGGACCGATGAAAAGGTCATTCAGTCTGTTTTCATCAGTTTTGACCGATCGTGTGTACGCGGCCTTACAGTATACAGTATGAAGAACCATTCTAATCAATCTTTGTTCAGGGAAAGCATGCAACCCAAGGTGCCCACCACATTTTGTATGCCCCTTTAGTGAGACACCAATTATTCTATCACTATGGAGAAGGGAACCTCTAAAAAAGATTGTTTTTTTGTTGCCTATTTCTCCTATTATACATACCAGTAGGTTCATTGCTGTCCCACCGAATGGTCATAGAGTATAGTGGAAACCTTGGGTTAGGTTTTTTTTGCAATATAAAGTTTCTGGTAGAAGGTAAACCCAAAATATGAAGATGCATGACACAACCATCATACGGCCCCTTACATTTAGCTACAAAGCTTTCATAGTTGTAAGTATTTGACATGCTTATCGTCTACTGATGATTTATCAAAGACGATAAGAATGAAATGTCTCTCGTGGTCCATCAGTCTTTCCTACAATACTAATCTTGCTTTATATGTAACAAAAAAAAAAACATTTAATAATTTATTAGTATTTAAGTGATTTGTTAACCTTAGCTGAAGGATACTTATCATGATGGTAGAGGAACATTGAATAATGCCTTGTACACACGATCGGAATTTCTGATGGAAAAAGTCAGACAGACACACGATCGGATATTCCGATCGTGTGTAGCCCCATCCGAGTTTTTTCATCGGAAATTCTGATGAATTCCATCGGAGTTTAGATATAGAACATAGGAGAAGAAAATCACCGCTCCAGGTGGGTCAACTAAATGAAGGCAGACTGACTCAGGATACCGTGGGTGCTGGCAATGCACTAACCATGCATAGGATATGAAGAAAGGATTGGATGGCCGCATTCCAATGACCAAAAAGGTTGTATTTTATTCAAACAAACAGCAAATACATCACTTCACAGGGTAACAGCAAAGGAACAGGGGAACAGCCGACGCATTTCGCACTGGACTAGTGCTTATTCATGGCTCAATAAGCACCATGAATAAGCACTAGTCCAGTGCGAAACGCGTCGGATGTTCCCCTGTTCCTTTGCTGTTACCCTGTGAAGTGGTGTATTTGCTGTTTGTTTGAATAAAAGACAACCTTTTTGGTCATTGGAGTGCGGCCATCCAATCCTTTCTTCGTATCCTATGCATAGATATAGAACATGTTCTATTTTTCTCAGATGGAATTCCGTTGGAATTCTGATGAGATTTGGCCAGGCAAAAGCCTGATTGTGTGTACGCGGCATTAGACTTACTTTGAGTTGCTCTGAGGTATGATAGGATCTCAGCAGTCTGATGTCACATCTGAACCTTGCTCTGATTTTTGAAGGTCTTCCTCTCAATGCAAGGTTTCCCAGGTTCTCCTTTTATCTCAGATGATATTTCCTTGAGAATATGTCTTGTGTGAATATTATCATCCTTAGCCCAAGTGCTACACAAATTGTCAGGTGAGTACTATAATTCTAATTCCAATTATCATGCAGAGAAAAATAAATAACAAATTGTATTCGTAATCTCTCTGGGGCCTACTCAGCCTACGATGAATTAAACTGAATGATATCAGCCACATAATCAAATCCCACGAATAAAAGATCTTTAAATTTTAAATTTAGATGGCTACCAGTATTTTTTTTAAAATCTTTCGTGTTGTATACATAATATTTGTAATATTTTGGTATTTTGGTGCCGGTTTGGATTCCTCCTCTGTGACCAGGAGTGATATGGATGTAATACAATACCACCATCTTTCTAAACATGGTACTTTTTGTGTGTTTTTTTTTTTTATAAATTCTTTATTTTTTACAGATTTCACATTCACTTTGCTATTTTTTACAATCTTATGCCATCTTATTATACCAACCTAAGTATTAACATCTTATATTCTCTTATCTCCTAAGCAAATCATTAGATCAATGTGAATTATCTTTTCCTTCTTTTACCTCTACCTCCTTTCCCAATACTACCCCCCTCCCTTCCAAGAAAAAAAAAAGAAAAGAAAAACAGTACTTCTACTGTTGACTAGGGATAATCCAAATGCACCCCAGTTCATTTTGAGGTGGGCTCAGCAAACATTACAGAAGTTCAGGTGAGGAATCTGAACCATGTTAAAGTCAGTGGGAGCCAAATATTAAAAATCTGTTTACTCGATTTTTTAGGCTACTAGACAAGAGATTATAAAATGAATTACATGGGGGCTGGGCTTGGAGCAACAATTTTATTAATGCTTAACCTTCCTGGAGGTATTCCTGAGTGTGGCTCGGTTGAATTTTCACTACCAAAAGTGGTAGCCTCGAGCCACACTCGGGATTGCATTTCAAGATCCAGACAAAGTTACTTACCTTGTCCCCCAGGACGCATGGGGGTGGAGCCCGACAGCAAATTCAAAAAGTGCAAAAAACAGTTGTCCAAGAGCCAAGGACAACTTTTGGAGAGCTTCAAATAGACCTAGAATTAGCAGGAACAAGAAAAACAACAATAAGTAATACACTGTAATTTTACAGATCACATTACTGTATGAAATAATTTCCCGTCCCTTTTGTCCCTAATGCTTTGTCCAGTGCCCTGCATGCACTTTTATATTATATACAGTATATTGTTCTTTCTGGCTGGAAACTTTAAAATGTCCATGGCATCGAAAAAGTGTCCCTTTACGTCAAAAGTGGTTTTCAACCAGCTAAAAAACAGCAATAGTAAATAAGAATCACTTGCAGAATTGAGTGATAGTAATTTGTGGGGAAATGTGTCATCAGACACTGAAAGTGACGACAGCGACAATTCTGCAAATTTCTATATTTTTGATTTGATTACATTATTGAATGCATTGTATTATTATTTTTTATAATTATTTATAGTTATTTATTATATTATTATAATATTATAATTTATGATTTTGTGTTTCAAACTTTATCATACCCGGGATGTCTACTAGACTCTGGTTTGGACAGATTTAAGTGAGTTATTCCCAAGAATTACAGGCCTACGATATAAAACACCAAATGTCTATGCAAAACAATGTAACACTTTGAGATGCAAAAATCTGACATAATCATATCATAATCAATTTAACCAGGGAGGTTAAAGTAAAACATTAAAAGGAAAAAAATCTTTAACCATTTTCCATCCTTAGTACATAACTGTACGTCCTTGGATGGGAAGGGTAACATCTAGGTCATTGCTGCACCTGCAACAATGACAATACAATTTTTTTTTTCAATGTAAAAGTAATCCTAGCAGCTGTAGAGCCGCTGGGTTGCTTTTACAGTTGACAGAAGGGAATCCCCCCTCCTTCCACCATTGACCATTACTGGGGCTCTCTGATTGGGGTGCCTGGTAAGGATGCGACCAATGGCATGCGCTTCCTGGGACACAGTGAGAGGAATTGATGTTGTTCCTCCTACTGTGTGATGTCAGAAACTGGAAGCAACACGGGATCAGAATATAAAAGCCCTCCCTTCTTGTGAATATTATAAATATCCTGTACACTTGTCACAGGAATAATTTGAAGTGATGTAGTCCTGATTGAGCTTACCGCCATGCATAAGCATGTAGGAAGGTGCAGTCCTCCACCCTATCAATGGCACTGTGTTGCAGATAGAGCAGAGGCTGAGATGAATATTATTCCTCCACAGACTCCAGCCGTCCGATTTAGGCGCTGCACCACTAAGGCCGCGTACACACGGTCGTTCCAAACCGATGAGAATGGTCCGACGGGCCATTTCCATTGGTTCACCGCTGAAGTGGCCTGATGGTCTGAAGTGCGTAAACACCACCGTTTCAAAAACCGATCGGGTCAGAACGCGGTGACGTCAAACACGCGACGTGCTGAATAAAACGAAGTTCAATGCTTCCAAGCATGCGTCGACTTGATTCAGAGCATTCGCGGGTTTTAAACCGATGCTTTCTGTACTAACCATCGGTTTGGACCGATCGGGCAGCAGGCCATTGGTTCGATTTTGAAGCAAGTTTGAAAATTTTGGACCGAAGGACAACAGACCGATGGGCTATACACACAGTCGGTTTGGACCGATGAAACTGAACCTCGGTCCATTCTCATTGGTTTTGTCCGATCATGTGTACGCGGCCTAAGTGATTTTCGGCAGCCATATGGGCAGTGTTAATATACAGCGGTTAATATAAGTATTGAACGCGTCACCATTTTTCTAGTTAACTATATTTCAAATGGTGCTTTTGACACGAAACTTCCACCACATGTCGGTAACAACTCATACAATCCATACTTTCAAAGAAAACAAAACAAATACGTTCAGAAATTAACTTATGTGTAATAAAAAGGCAATGATACAGTGAAAAGGTATTTAACACATGAAGAAAGGTATGTGCATAGAGGCATGAAAAGCAAAGACACCAGCTGAAATTTATCAGTGATTAGAAAGCAATCCTACCCCTTGTCAGTGCAGAATAATATCAGCCGGTTCAGTCTCAACTGATGGCCTATAAAAAGGTGTCTCATTACTAAGATGTCACACAAGAAACATCTCATGATTGGTAAAAGCAAAGCGCTCTCTCAATACCTTTGCAACCTTATTTTCATATGAAGCTTCAATAAAAGGATTTTTGGAAGTGCAGCTGTCCAAAATTATTTCCCTATGTTACACAGCATGCGAGCTGGGCTAGCACCTGACTAGTGTGTGTGGGGATTAACCAGAGACTCACTCGCCTGGAGCGGCTTTTCTTGTTTCACCTTCACAACCTTATTGTTGCAAAACATACCAATGCCATTCTAAACTACTGAATGTTCCAGTGAGCATTGTTGTGGTCATAATCTGGAAGTGGAAAGGACATAATTACACCATAAACCGGTGGTGCGCCTCGCAAGATTTCTGACAAAAGGAGTGAAAAGTATTCAGAACAGTTGTCCAAGAGCTGAGGACAACTTTTTGGAGAGCTTCAGATAGACCTAGAAGTAGCAGGAACAAGAAAAACAACAATAAGTAATGCACTCAAGCATATTAAAGCTTGTTTGAAGTTTGCTGCACAACATTTAGACAAGCCTGTGAAAATTTGGGAAAATATAGTCTGGTCAGATGAGACCAAAATTGAACTCTTTGGATGCCATAATACACACCATGTTTGGGGGTCAAATGCACTGCACATCACCCCAAAAAAAACAAAACATGCCAACAGTGAAGTTTGGAGGTGGGAACATCATGGTGTGGGGCTGTTTTTCAGCATACGGTACTGGTAAACTTCAAGTCATTGAAGGAAGAATGAATGGAAAAATGTACCAAGACATTCTTCATACAAAAACTACTGGCATCTATCAGGATGATAAAGATGAATTGAGGGAGGACATTTCAGCAAGAAAATGATCCCAAACACAAAGCCAAGGAAACTCTCAACTGTTTTCAAAGAAAGAAAATAAAGCTGCTAGAAAGGCCCAGCCAATCACTTGAATCCAAGAGAAAATCGATGTCAAGAACTAAAGACCAGTGTTCATAGAAGAGGCCCATGGAACCTTCAAGATTTGAAGACTTTCTGGAAGAATGGGCCAATATCACACCTGAGCAACACATGCCACTAGTTTCTTCATACAGTAGACATCTTGAAGCTATCATTACCAACAAAGGATGTTGTATGAAGAATTAAATACATTTCAGTTAGCGTGTTCAATACTTTCTCCCTGTGTCATTCCATTTTATTGCACATAACTTAATTTCTGAACGTATTTGTTTTTAGTTTCTTTGTATGTGTGGATTTGTATTGGTTGTTACCAACATGTGGTGAAAATTTCATGTACATTTTACCTAGAAAAATGGTGACATGTTCAATACTTATTTTACCCGCAGTACATCAGTGCCCTGCTGGCACAGGATGTGACGTCACCAAGCTCCTTCCTTAACGTAAGGTTCCTGCTTGAGGTGGGACAGAATAGAGACACCGGTATTTTCTTTGTGTTTTTTTTTTTCCAAAATATTTTATTGAGTTTACAGAATACAAAAGAAATAAAGAAAACAGAGACACAGTGTCCAGTCCAATGGCAATTAAAGACATTACAATGGTGGACATTGCTATCTTACAAAGACAGGTATTTTAAAGCATGTTAAAATGTCAACTGTTTTATAACTGTTTTATAACCAGAGGACGGTCCTCCATAAAAAGGTAAAGATAGAGATAGATAAAGATAAAGATAAAGAAGAGGTATAGAGAGGGCGAAGGAGGAGAAGAGATCCTTGTGCATGCTTGTAACAATACAGCTAGGTCAATATCTCATTTTACAAGATATAGACGTGTCTATCTAAACAATAATAGGGTAGTGTGGGGGGGGGAAGGGGGGGAGAGGTCGCACAATTAAGCAATTAAACCTTGGGTAAGGGATTTACACGTGAGGTCGGGGTCCAGGAAAGCAAAAGAACCAGAAGACAAGGCATTTTGTTCTGAAGTAGATAGGTAGTGCATAATGAAAGCCGACCATCTTTGTTCAAACTTGAATTTGGAGTGTGAGGGGGTAGAAAACATGTCCAAGTTTTCCTTGAGTAACAGCGATTTCAACTCTTTTATCACGGCTGAAATGGAGGGAGGGGATGAGGCGATCCAATGTTGCAGAATAGTCCTGCGGGCTGTAAGCAGGGCTAGAAGTATCCAGTGTCTGGTGCTTTGGGGCAGCCGCATGTAGGTGGAGGAATACGGTTCCGTGTGGGGAGGGCATCCAAAAAGTAAAAGCGTAGGCTCCAGCATGGGGCAGAATTGTGTTACTTTGGTTACAAAACGAATGACTGAAGACCAGAATATGACAATTGGTGGACAGTTCCAGAGTCTATGGAGTAAGGTCGGTTTGTTTGTCAAGCACCATGGACATGCAGGGCCTATTTCAGGCGATTTTGACGTAGAAAAGGGGTAGTATGCCCTATGCATGATCTTGAACTGAGTCTCTCTCCAGGATTCGCACTGAATGACAGACCTAGTAAGATTGTAACCACGTATGATATCATCTATTTCCAAAAAACCTGGCAGGTCTTTGACCCAGGAGGACATGGACATATTTTGCAGAGGAGTTGATAGTTTAGCAATCAGGGGAGCGTAGATAGCCGAAATTGAGTAATTATTACTCTTTGCAAGGACATCAATGAACAAAGTTTGGAGACGGACAGACTTTTTTGGGCAGACCTTATTGATAAAATCTACATATTGCATGTATGGGAAATAATGGTTTTGGGGAAGGTGGAACTCAAGCGATAATTGAGAAAATTACTTGATAGTACCTGTTACATCTTGAAAAAGGGAGTTAATCCCAACCAACCCCTTGTCTTTCCATTTAGAGAAGGGTTCATATTGAAGACTGGGTGTAAACATAGGATTGCCGCAGATCGGGAGGTGGTTAGAAAATAAGGGGGATAAGCCCAGTTTCTTTCTGGTTTCCCGCCAGGCCACCAAAGTGTCTTTAAAAAGTAAGTTATATTTGATCGTCGCTGGCAATTTCTGGAGTGAGCTATGAAGCACAGCTGCCAGATCATAAGGCTTAACCAGTGAGGATTCCAGGCTGAAATTAGAGTATTTTGAAGAACCCAGTATCCAGTCCAACCCAACCCTCAGTAGGCAGGCCAAGTTATACATCCTTATATTGGGAAGATCCAGGCCCCCCTCACCCTTAGGGAGAAATAGTTTGGTCAGGGCTATCCTCGGCCTTGCTTTTTTCCAAATAAATTTAGTTATTGCTTTATTTAGTAATTGAACATCCTTATGTTTCAGCAATAAGGGTAGCGTTTGTAAGGGGTATGGTAAGCGGGCAAAGCTGACCATTTTAAATAGTGCGCATCTCCCAAAGAGCGAAAGAGGTAGGTCCCTCCAAGTTTCAAGTTCACCCACTATTCTATCAATCAAAGGAGGGTAGTTCAAAGTATAAAGAGAGGACGGTGTTTTACCAATCTTCAAGCCGAGGTATGTAATATGAGTGTCAGCTATTCTAAGAGAGGAGGGAGGGAGAGTGTGTTGGAGGGGAGCAGTGCCTAAAGAAAGAATCTCGCTCTTTGAGAAGTTAATTTTGAGTCCCGAGCATTTGCGGAAGTCTTCAAAAATATGTTGTATGGCTGGGATGTCTGTGAGGGGGGATGAGGAAAATATTAGTATGTCGTCTGCAAATAGAGCCACTCTCAAGTCCTCCCGTCCTATGGGTAGGCCATGTAATAGAGGAGACGAAGAGAGGAGGCGTGAGAGGGGCTCTATGGCGAGGTTAAAAAGTAGGGGGGGGCGTGGCTTGGACATGGCCGAGTGAGGCAGCAGACTCCCTGAGCTCCTCACACACCGACGCTACAATAGCCTGATCCGGCAGATCCGCGGCCACAAATAGGACGCCAAAGGCATGTCCCAGAACCGGAGAGCCTCCTCCAGGACCAGGACAGCTTTGCAGCCCGGAATCGGCACGATCAACGCCTATTTCGGCGGCGGAACGCAGTCGAGTGCTGGGCCATCCAAGATGGCGCCCGGGAAAAGCAAGGGCGCGGATGCTGCAACGAAGCACGCGCTGAGGCCTACTACACCGCCGCAGCACGGGTCCCCCATACAGACGCCGGCACTGGTAAGGGATCCGACCCCCCCTGTCTCCCCAATCTCCACCGCATCGCTAGGTCAGGGCTCTGACATCGCAGATCTGATGGGGGATAGGGACCTGCGACAGCACCTCCTGTCCCTCCCCACCAAGGAGGACCTGGACCGCTTTGCCACCAGGGTTGAGAGGGCCTTTAAGCAGGACATTGAACAGCTGAAGTCAGACACCACTCAGCTAGGTACAAGGCTGGAGGCCCTGGAGCAGATAGTGGAAGAGGCCTTGCCTACCATCTCCCAGCTAAGGGATAGATGCGCTGCACAGGACAACCATATTGAGAGTCTCCTATCACAATTGGATGACTATGAGAACCGTAGCAGCAGGTCCAATATACGCATAAGGGGACTGCCTGAAGCTACTGGGGCCAGGGATATTATCCCTACACTGCAGGGCATTTTCAAGGAACTTCTAGGCCTCTCCCCTGCTGAGACTGTGGAAATTGACAGAGCACACAGGGCCCTGCGACCCCCATCGCAAGATGCGGAGAACCCGCGTGATATAATCTGTAAACTACACAGGTACACGGTCAAAGATCAGCTCATGCAGCGAATGCGTAACCGCCCTTTCTTTGACTTTGATGGAGCACGCCTGTTCTTCTACCAGGATTTGTCACGCCGCACCCTGATGCAACGCAGGGCACTGGGCCCTCTCCTTGAATCCCTACGCTCGTCCAATGCCACCTATAGATGGGGGTTCCCCTTCGTTTTGCAGGCCAGCAGGGAAGGCAAGTCGGCAACCCTATGCACCAAGGATGACCTCCCGCATTTTTTGTCACAGCTACAGCTGGCCCCTGTGGATTTCCCGGACTGGAGGATCAATTCTGGCATTCCGATGGTGGCGATGCCCCAACCATGGCAACAGGTTCGCCGCTCCCGAGGCCGAAAACGGTCCTCTTTGGCTGCAGTGATGCCGGGGTCTTCAATGGGAGATTGAGGCACCACGGAGCCATTAGACTTCCAATCTGGGTCTCCTGGGAACTGACCCTCTGATGTAAATGGCCAGTATGGAGGGGGGCCATTGCAACTTTATTCCTTGGGATATCCCGGGCTTCTTCGGTACCTACAGCTCACATATTGTGGATTGCCTACTCACCAGCCAGAAGCCTGGTGCCTTGTATTAAGGCCCCCTCCAGTTTTTCAATGTTTCATTTTTTGCTACCTTTTCAGCCTTTGAGGCGTTTGAGTGGCCCTGTTTTATGTTTAATGTGCCTTACGTAATGTCTTTTTTATTAATGTGTTTTCTTCTCTCCCCTAACTTCCTCCTCTTCTTCCTCTCTTCTCTTCCTTCTGGACTCTTACCTCTAGCGCTTATTCAGCGTCAGACGGAGGGATCAGCACTCGCCGACTATAACAAGATGGGGACTGGCGCCTGGACAACCCTTAACGTCAACACATGGCTACGATCAAGGTAGTGTCATATAATGTGCGTGGGCTGTGCTCTCCCAATAAGCGGAATAGGCTCTGGCTAGAGCTTAAGAGATTGGGGGCCCAGGTAATATTTCTGCAGGAGACCCACTTCACCGCCTCCTCGCTTCCTAAACTGCCCAGCCACCTTTTTTCACAATGGTATCTTAGTAACTCCCCTACACCTAAGTCCAGGGGTACGGCAATAGCTGTCCATAGGAATTGCCTGTTCCAGCCCTCTGACCACAAGGTAGACCCCCAGGGGCGCTATGTGTTTTTGAAGGGCACAATAATGGGCCAGAAATACACCTTCGCAACCTTATATGCCCCGAATTCACAACAGATCACGTTTTTGGACCGGGTCCTGGACCAGCTGAGTGACTTCCGGGAGGGCAGACTGATACTGGGAGGGGACTTCAATGTCAGCCCTGATCCTCTCTTAGATACCTCTGCGAGCAAATCTACCCACTCCCACGCCTTCCTGAAACACTTCAAAAAGACCCTTCAGAGACATACACTGGTGGACTGCTGGAGGGCCCTTCATGCTGAGGGGAGGGACTACAGCTACTTCTCCAGTGTACATAAAGTCTACACCAGAATAGATTTGATGCTGGTGGATCAGGGTTCTTTGGACCTCCTGCTAGAAGCAACTATTGACCACATTACTATCTCCGACCATGCCCCTGTGACCCTTACGATCTCTTTAGCGCAGGCGCTGGCCAGGGCCAGGACTTGGAAGTTAAACGAGAATTTACTTGACGACGTGGGGGTGGTGGCGGGGGTTCAGGAGACTCTAACAAACTACTTTGCTGAGAATGCCAATGGTGAGGTCAGTGACGGCATCCTGTGGGAAGGTCATAAGGCAGTGGTTCGCGGTACTTTCATCGCCCTGGGAGCCAAACTTAACAGGGAGAGGCAGGCAGACTTCCAGAGGGTGCTACAGGCGCTGAGGCAGGCCGAACTTAGTCATAAGCGGACATCGGCCCCATCCGAGCTCTGCCGTCTGAACGAACTTAGACGGCTCTTTGCTAGGTTGCTAGATAGGAAAATCGCGCGTAAACTGCGTTACATGACCCACGCGTACTATGAATACGGCAATAAATGCGGACGGATGCTGGCGCGTGCGCTTCGAAAGAAGAGGCTTGCGGCTCACGTGCATAAACTACACTCCCCTAAGGGAGAACCGGCTCAGCACTCCTCAAAGATTGCCTCGATGTTTCGCGAATACTACGAGAATTTATATAACCTGGGAGCCACCGACTCCCCTGTGGAGGTGACCCACAAAAAAACTAAAATTGAGTCGTATCTTGCCTCGATCGGGCTCCCCACCCTGCCCCCTGAGCAGGCACCTGGCCTTGAACACCCTATTTCCACGGCGGAACTTTTTGCGACTATTAAATCTCTTCCCTCTGGCAAAAGTCCGGGCCCGGACGGGTTCACAAGGCGTATTACGTAAAATTTTTTGACAAAATACAGGTCCCCTTATGCACCCTTCTTAACTCACTGGCGTCGGGTGGCCAACTTCCAAGGGAGACTTCGTTGGCACACATTACGGTGCTTCCGAAGGACGGTAAGGACCCTGCTCAACCCCAGAGCTATCGCCCGATTTCCCTCTTAAATACGGACCTAAAAATGTTCTCAAAGATTTTGGCCAACCGATTGAAACCTCTTCTTCCTGACTTGGTACACGCAGACCAAGCTGGCTTCATACCGGGGCGGGAAGCCAGAGATAACTCAAATAGGGCGATACAGCTGATCCACTGGGCGCGTGCACGTGATCGGATGCCTCCATACTTGATACTGTCCACCGACGCTGAAAAGGCATTCGATCGCGTGGACTGGCAGTTCCTCAGCGCGGTTCTGGAGAAGGCAGGGTTGGGCCCACATATGCTAAGCTGGATCTCTACGCTTTATGTCTCCCCCACAGCACAGGTTAAGGTGAACGGTGGCCTCTCGGCTGGGTTCGCGATCCGGAATGGCACGAGACAGGGGTGTCCGCTCTCGCCCCTCTTGTTTGCACTGGTCCTGGAACCGTTGCTGCAAAGGGTCAGATCTAACCCCAACATTAGAGGGGTAAATGTAGGCTCCCTGGAACACAAGCTCTCTGCTTATGCAGATGACATACTGTTTCATGTGGTAGAGCCCCTTGTCTCGCTGCCAGTCTTGATGGATGAATTCCGGGAATACGGGGAGGTATCGAACTTCAAGATAAACTATTCGAAATCTGAGATACTGCCTGTCACTGTCCCCCCTGCCCTGGCGTCCTCCTTGAGGGACTCATTCCCCTTCAAGTGGTCCACGTCCTCCATGAAGTACCTAGGGATCCAGCTTACTAATAGTGTGGACTCACTTTATTCCCAGAACTATGTCCCTCTTTTGAAAAAGACTTCCCAAGACTTACTGGCCTGGGATAGGACAATGTTCACATGGGTGGGACGGACGAACATCCTGAAGATGACAGTTCTGCCCCGTATCCTATTCCTCTTACAGATGATACCTATAAGATTACCGAAACGTTTTTTCACTGAACTACGGAGTATTTTTACTAAATTTGTATGGGGGGGTAGAAGACCTAGACTGGCAATGACGATCTTGCAAAGGTCCAAGTTGCGGGGAGGCTTGGGAATACCAAATATTCTTAGGTACTATCAGGCGATCGCACTACAGCGCATCCTGAACTGGAAGTTCCATATGTCCCTTAAGTTATGGGTCCCTCTGGAAAAGACAATGGCGGGACGGGACTTGTCCTACGCACCCTGGGTCCCGACGGACAGTAGAGGGCTCTCTGACTGGGTGTCCCCGTTGACGACTCACTCCCTGTCCATTTGGGATAAACTGAATAGCGGCCTGGCACTGGCGCCGAGGACTTCTCCTCTGGCGCCTGTTGGAGGTTACCCGTGGTTCTCCCCAGGAGAGCTGAAAGCTTCCCTCGGAACGTGGGTTAGGGATGGGGTAGTTAGCCTCGCAAGATTTATGGACAGCGGAATTTTAACACCGCTGGCCACCTTACGCGCTCGATATGGTAGCTTTCCCTTTGACTTCTGGAGATACCGTCAGCTTGAGACCTTCACAGCAAAGTGTCAGAGGGTAGCACAGATCAGAACTAGCCTGACAGAGTATGAGCGCCTTTGGGCGTCGGAAGATCCAGAGCCCCATTTAATCTCGGTTCTATACCGACTGTTAGAGGACGCTTCCCCGAATCCCCATCCTTACTTTGTTAGAGAATGGGAGAGGGACCTACAGATTGACCTTACGGATGACCAGCTTTACCACTTATACCGCCTAACCCACAAGAGCTCAGTTGATGCCAAAACCCAAGAAAATAATTATAAGTTATTGACGCGTTGGTACAGGGTGCCGGCCGCGTTAGCTAGGATTTTCCCTAATGCTTCAGATAGGTGCTGGAGGGGGTGTGGACAGAGGGGCTCTCTCCTCCATATTTGGTGGGAGTGCCCGGTGCTTCGCCCGTTCTGGGACATGGTCGCTAAACACGTGTCTGAGGGCTTGGGCATGGATGTTTCGGCCCAACCCCAACATTTCCTGCTCCACGTCCCCCCCATTCCCCTGTCACGGTATAAACGTAGTGCTCTCCCCCACCTCCTCAATGCGGCAAAACGACTTATTCCGATTCATTGGAAAAGCTCACACATTCCCAGTGAGCAAGACTGCTTGGGGAAGGTGGGGGAGATCATGGAAGCGGAAGGTTGGCTGGCCACCTGCAGGGATACCCGCAAAAAATTCGAGGCCACCTGGGCAGAGTGGAAGGCCCACGTACATGACACGGCTTTGCTCTCCTCCAGTTTGGATGAGGCGCTACTGGTGTTGGCTGACCCCTCCTTTGGGGAACTTGTCCAGGCGCATCGTCAGACGACCTCTTGAGGCTCCGGGATGACGGGGGTCCTTTAAGTCGGCGAGTGTGGTGAGTGCTGATCCTTCTACCTTCCTATCTATCTTCTCTCAACTCTCTCTGTCCCTCCTCCTGATCTCCACTCTGTTCCTTTATCCCTTGCCCCTCTTCCCCCTCCTGAATGTTTAATGCATAGATATTTGTTTAATATTGGGACCATCGATGCGACCCCTAACCTGGTTGACTAGTCCCATTTCTCAGGTCTGTTACAATTAGCATGTAGCAAAGGGAGCCACCTTGCTGTCTGCCGGGGAGCGGGGGCATAGGGGCAAATTCCCTCCCCCATTATTTTGGGGGGACACGCCCATGAGGATCGAATGTCCCGGGTGGGTGGAGTGTCCGCCTGTCCCTGCTTTATGGCAGGCCACTGCTCCCGGTTTTATGTTTGCCTGAGCTCGGACCGAAGGCACTTTCCCTTAGAGTCCCTTCTCTCCCCTATCCCCTTCCCCCTCCCTTTGGCCCACTATCCCTTATCCCTCTCCTCCCTCACTGTCACCCCCTTCTCTGGTTATTGTTATTATTTTGTATTGGCTTTCTGTCTGATTGATAATGCCGCATTGTACAACTGTCAATACCTCTTTTCTTTGAAAAATGAAAATAAATATTTTACAAAAAAAATAAAAGCATTGCTGGTAAAAAAAAAATAAAAGTAGGGGGGATAGAGGGCAACCCTGTCTCGTCCCCCTATGTAGGCGAAAGGGCGAGGATTGTATGCCTGCTGCAGTGACCGTGGCGGAGGTGGCTGAGTACATACTATGTATGAAGGAATAGAACGACCCATTTAGACCGAAGCGTTGCATGACCAGAGAAAGCCACTTGAAACTAACGTTGTCAAAAGCTTTCTCGGCGTCAAGGGTGACTATTACCGTATTGTCAGAGGGATGTGTCTTTGCATATTCGAGGGCCATCATAACTTTACGAATGTTAGCTGCCGCAGATCTTCCTTTTGTGAATCCCGATTGAGCGCTGTGTATAAGGGATGGCATTATATCCCCCAATCTAGTGGCTACTATCTTGGACATTAATTTGGAGTCAACATTTAGCAAAGATATGGGGCAAAATGATCCTGGATCTAGTGGGTCTTTTCCTTTTTTCGCAATGAGTTTAATATTGGCCAGGTGACCCGTGGGAAGATAAGGGCCTCCTACCCATATGTGGTTGTAAACCGAATGGAGAGCAGGTATAAGGTCTGGGCCCAGCAGTTTGTAGAATTCGGATGTGTACCCGTCCGGGCCAGGTGCCTTTCCATTGGAAAGACCCCCTATAGCGCGTTTTATTTCTTCAGAGGTAATGGGCGCATTTAATTGTTCTAAATGACCTGGGTCGATCAGTGGGAGTTTAGTGTCCTTTAACAAGGTTTCTGCTAGATCCATATCTATATGTTCTGCACTGTATAATTTGCTATAAAAATTTTCTAGTGTTCTATTGACATCTTTGGGCGTTGTGGATAGGGAGCCGTCGGGGTTCCTTAACTTGTCGATGTGTGTCGGTGTGTAGGGGCCTTTAGTGAGTCTGGCGAGAAGTTTCCCAGCTTTGTTCCCAAATTTGTGGAAAAGTAATTGTGTCGCCGATTGTTTCGTCCGTTCTACCTTTTCTGCCCAGCTATCAAATTGTTCTTTGGCTGCCAACCAAGTCTTAAGATTGTCGTCTGTGCGATTATCATTCAGGGTCTGTTGTGCCGCACGCAGTTGGTTGCTAGCTTCTATGTATTGCTTTTGTGCATTTTTCTTGTACCCTGCTGTGTACGATATGATCCTACCCCTTAGATAAGATTTACCCGCTTCCCAAAATAAATTTGGGTTATCTAAATGTTGGATATTGTCTTGTGAGTATTCCTCCCACGCCGAGCTAAGCATTGCCTTGAAGTCGTCATTGTGAGCCAAAAAAGCTGGAAATCTCCACTGTATGACAGATGAAGCCGGTCGACAGAAGTTAAGCGAGATCGAAATTGGAGAGTGGTCAGAGATCACTAGATCATGTATGACCGTATCATGTATGCGTGGTAGGAGCGCATGCGTGCATAAAAAATAGTCTAACCTGGCAAAGGATTTATGTACGGCGAGAAAAATATAAAACCTGTATCTATAGGGTGTTGCATTTTCCACGTGTCAAACAGATTCAGTGCCTGCGTCATGCGACAAAAAGGGGTGGGGCGAGACGAGTGAGATGCTCGAGGTCTGGGTCTAGGCTGAGATCTGTCCTCCTGGTCGTTAAGAGTTGAGTTGAAATCCCCCCCACAAGGTGGGGAATAGAGTCATGTGGGTGTAGTTGAGGTGCCAACCGTGTAAAGTAGTCCTGGTCCGGAGAGTTGGGGGCCTAAATATTAGAGATCCGTAGATCACCTGATGGGAGTTTAAGGTGTATGGAAGTACGTCTCCCGTCTGCTTCATTGGTAACAGAGATTAATTCATATACCAAGTCTTTATGTAATAAAATGAGCGTGCCTGCCTTACGGTTGACCGAAGCCGATCCTACCACTTCCCCTACCCATAGTTTTTTCATTCGAAAAAAATCTTTACCCTAGGTGCGTCTCCTGTAGTAGAGCAACGTCTACCTTTAGTCTTTTGAGGTGTCTAAGGATTTTCATACGTTTTGTCGGTGACCTAAGCCCTTTGACATTCCAGGATATTACTTGTAAGTGGGTCATGTTAAATATATAGAGGGGATAAAGGTGTGTAAATTTGTATAGCTCTTACCCGGTCTCTGAAAGGTGACTTCAGATAGGCATGATACAACGTACCTTCGGTTCTTGATCTTATAATGGCAGGACCATCCTCTCATAGGAAAAAGAAAAGTGTCAAGAGAGACAGAAAGGGAAAAATAGAAGAAATTAACAGCAAAATAACCACAAATCATATTATTGACTTCGCTTTTTTCCGTATGTAATCCCCACGCCGGATGTACCGCCACACCGCTAGTAGAGGAGACAATTGTCCCAACAAAGCCTCATTGAGAGGGGCCGGTATAGTTACAGTTTTTCGGCCCTTGGTCTGGTAGAACTTAGTGGCGGTTGCGGGCGACCCTGCGGTAGGAGTACATATCGACTGCTCGCTAGGAGAGTGCTATACAAAGTTATAACAACCAACAATCGCCTCAGCAGCAGCCATATTGGCCATGCCTCATTATAAGCAGGGCAGATATTTGTGAAAAGACAAACAGCATTAGTAAGATAATAAAATAATAAAACAATAAAACCAATAAAACCAAACCAACAATGACATTAACATTACCAGCTGCGGAGGTATGTAGTCCCCACACTAATCCGTATAGATTGAGACTCCCATGACATACACCTATGGGTGTTAGTGCACAATACGTAGCCCTAGAGCTCTAACGGCTACGGCTCCTGGGGAGAGTGCACAGCATCAGGGGGGTTGAAAGGTGCCACTGGGATCAAGGCAGGGGTAGAAGAGCATCAACCAGATTCCTGGTGTTCGGATGGCTGTGTTTGTTTAAGGCGCTTCGGAGGTTCTTTGTGTGGGCTCCTCTGATCTCTTGGGCCTTGTTTCACTCGATCTGCATATGTGGTTGTGGGTTCACGCTCGGTAGATATAGAGTGTAGAAATGCTCTGGCTTTCTCTGCAGACTGAAATGTATGCTGTTTCCCGTCTGGAGCTTGCAGGCGCACTACTGCCGGGTAGGCTAGCGTGAAGCGGACACCGTTCTTATAGAGTTCAGCACAAATAGACTGGAAGTCCTTTCGTTTGCGCGACACCTCCGTGAATAATCAGCAAATAATAAAATCTTGTGGCCCTCAAACTCTATTGAGCGGGACTTACGGAAGGCCTGTAGCAGATCCGTACGGTCAGCATAATTTAAGTATCTGGCTATAACAGGCCTGGGGCGGGTATGATCCTCGGACTGGGCGCCGATGCGATGTGCTCTCTCCACAACACATCTATGGTTAAGGCCTAGAATCTGCGGCAGAGCCGCCGAGCAGATGTCCATCAAAAAACTCTGTTTGTGGGATTCAGGAAGGCCGATTATCCGCAAATTATTTCTCCTGGAGCGATTCTCGAGGTCCTCCATGCGATCATGGAGGTGCTGCTGGTCTTGTGTGAATCGCTCCAGGACGGTCTCCATGGTGTGTTGGTCTTCTTCTATCGAGGACACCCGGTGTTCCACCATTTCCAGCCTCGCAGAGTGTTCTCCTTCCGGAGCTGCTGTATGCCCTCTGCGACCGCCCTGTCGACCGCCGCTGTGATGGTAGGTGAAAGCAGCGCCGCCACAGCTTTAGCGATTCGTTCGTGCGTGCTGGCTTGGTCAGATAGAGCAGGGAGTGAAGTGTCCATTCCCTCTGGGTGGAATCCGCTGTCCGGCTGGTTACTGGATAAGCCTGGCTGCTGGTTAACTTGCAGTGAAGAAGCGCCACGTGCATTCTCTACAGCGGCCATGTTGCCCAGGGCCGCTCTCTCCACGGCTGAGTCAGTTGTGCCCGAGCCCCGTGGCGCTCGGGCTTGTGTGAGGTATCGTTCCATCCACTGAGGCCCGTAGAGTGTGCAGGGATGCAGGTCACCGCAATCCGGGGCTATGCTGGGGTTTTATATGCTGAATATCCGAGCGGTGGGTGCGGAGTCTCCGGAGCTAGCTTCCCCTACATGCGGCGCCGGAACCGGAAGTTTCTTTGTGTTTTTATTAACTGTAGCCACTGCTGCAGCCTATTAACTAGCCTAGAAAAGCTGATATCTGTGTTGCTAGTCAACCCCCCTCCAGCAGATGACATCCCAGGAAAGTAGGCTTTGCCAGAAATAATTTCTTACTGTGAGCCTGTGTGAATCACCGACGCATGTCTGTGCCAATTCCAAGTAACCTGAGTGCTTCTCTGTATTTCTTATGATACAACATGTGACATTAGTGCTTGGACTATTGGACAGTAACTGCGTAATTTTCTGCAATACTACTTTTCAAATAAATTAACTGACATCACTGATATCATATATTGGTGTCTGTGAGTGTTCTCCTTTTTACAAAGGCGAACACTCACACTTTTGTTTTACAAAGAGTCTGTGCAGAACCAGTAGCCCAGCTACTGGTTCTGCACAGACGCTTTGTAAAAAAAAAAATATATATATATATATATATATATATATATATATATATATATATATATATATATATATATATATATATATATATACCCAGTGGAACCTTGGTTTAAGAGTAACTTGGTTTGGGAGAATTTTGATTTGCGAGCAAATTAAAAAAAAATCTGATGAGCACAAGCAGAATTCAAGCTAAATGGGCCTGCAGTACCTCATTTGGCCTGAGGTACGGGGGCGCAGGAAACGAGCCGAAGTGTCCTCGGGCCTTTTCGGACGTTTTTGGCGCTCTTTGGTGCCCCCCACCTCTGGCCGCATTCGGTATTGCATCCCATTGAAGTCAATGCGGAACAAATTATTTTTGTTTCTATTGACTTCAATGGGAAAACTCGCTTTGATATGTGAGTACTTTGGATTACGAGCATACTCCTGGAACGGATTATGCTCGAAATCCGAGGTTCAACTGCATATATATAATACACACCATGTTTGGAGGTCAAATGTATATATATATATATATATATATATATATATATATTTATATTGTATAGTGACAGTACGGTTCCCTGTCATGCTGTATGCCATCCACAATTCTCAACTAGGCAGGTTGAGGGGCTCCGTGATGAATGTTTAATTGGAGAAAACAGTTTTTTTTATTTTCCTCCGTGGCTAATAAAATCCAGTTTGGGATATTTTTTTTTTTTTTACAATCAAACCTTTATTAAAAGTATAGAAGAATATAACATTGTACGTGGTAATATATACCATAACCTGTACAGCGAGAGAGTTTAAAATTGCATTGAGATTTCGTGGTAATCCAGGTGGGATGAAATCTCCAATTCTGAGTCCAAGAGCAGCAGGAAGCTGCAAAAAGAGTGCTAGCCAAGGTGCGGTGTTTGTATGTGAATACAGGGACACTGTTATATGGTCAAGAGGAACGAGGCATAAAGCCTGAGTAGCGGTGCTGCTAAAGAGAGCCAGGAGGCTGAACCTGACTTACTTTGTTTTGCATTAAATCTTCAGCATTCAACAGACAAACATATACTGTAAGAGAGACAGTCCGCTAGGTCAGCTAGGATTATGCTCAAATACTCACCTAACAGACTTGATAACTACAAGAAATACAAGGAATGCAGACCAAGCAGCAATTACATTTTTTTTTCAGTGTTTTATTATTATTATTTACTAATTTACATACATTTTTTTTCCCACACAAGCCTATTCTTGCTTCTTTCAAGCATCTATCTATGAACTACTGAGTGACAAGAATGTACAACTGAAGCCTTGTACACAAGACCGAGGAACTTGAGGGGCGAAACACATCGTTTTCCTCGTCAAGTTCCTTGTTAGGCTGTCGAGGAACTCGACAAGGCAAGTTTCTCCATTCCCGTCGAGGAAAAAAGAAGACATGCTCTCCTTTTGGCTCGATGGGATCCTCGACAGTTTTCTTCACACGACCGGTTTCCTCTGCAAAAAAAAAATCTCAGCAAGTTTCTTGCTGGTTTTTGCCGAGAAACTCGGTCGTTTGTACGACGCCTGACTTGAGGTGGTCCAATATGGGCTTAAGGTACTAACCTTCCTTGTTGTAAGTGTTGTGTAAGGCCTCGTACACACGACCGTTTTCCTTGACAGAATCCATCAAGAAACTTGGTGGCAGAGCTTTTTTCCCGAGGAAAACGGCCGTGTGTACGTTTTTCATCGACGAAACTGTCGAGGAACTCGACGAGGAAAAAAGAGAACAAGTTCTCTTTTTCCTCGACGGGAGTCTAAATTTCCTCATCGTGTTCCTCGTCGGGCTGGTTTTCTACAAGAAACGCGAGCGTGTGTATGCTAAGAAACCCACGCATGCTCAGAATAAAGTATGAGAGGGGAGCGCACCTTCGGTAAAAGTAGCGTTTGTAATGGAGATAACACATTTGTCACGCTGTAACAGACTGAAAAGTGCAAATCGTCTCTTACCAAACTTTTACTTAACACGCAGTAATGTGAGATTAGCAAAAGCAGCCCCAAGGGTTGTGCCAGTGGAATCGAACTTCCCCTGCCATTGTATGTGTTGTACGTCACCGCGTTTGAGAACGAGGAGATTTTGTTTTGAGCGTGTGTACGCAAAGCAAGCTTGTCAAGTTTCTCGACAAGCCTAACAAGGAACTCGTCGAGGAAAAAGATGTGTTTTTTCCGACGAGTTCCTCGGTCGTGTGTACGAGGCCTAAGAGGGGACTTTTATCACAGTGGGGGTTTTATTTGTAACTGAAAAACGGAAAATTGTATACTCACCTTTCCGTAATTTTCCTTTCCTGACGCATCTTCATGGCAGCACACACACCGGGGGTTGTGACTCCGCCCCACAACCTGACAGGATTGATTAGCTATAAATTTGAAGGGGAGACGCCCTGCACCATTCTCTGTATATATCATTAAACAGTAGGGTGGGCATCTGTGTGCTGCCATGAAGATGCGTCAGGAAAGGAAAATTACGGAAAGGTGAGTATACAATTTTCCGTTTTCCTGACGCATTCATGGCAGCACACACACTGGGAAATAACTCGCCAGTCGGGAGGGTGCAAGAAAACAGTAATATTTATTCTTTATAGCGCTGAGGAATTGGCTCTAACAACAGATCTGCCGAAGTCGGCAGTAGCCAAGTGAGCAGAATTCACTCTGTAGTGAGAAACGAAGGTGTGCCGAGAAGACCAGGTTGCTGCTCTGCATATGGTCTCCGGGGAAATCCCGCAATATGCTGCCCATGAGGTATCCACTGCCCTTGTCGAGTGAGCCCTGATGCCCTCAGGAGCTGTAAGTTGCTGGATGGAATAGGACTCTTTGATAGCGGCGATGGTACTAGAGGTAGCTGCTTGGCCTCGTCTGCTCCCGTGTGGGATAATCAAGAGAGAATCCGACTTCCTCTTCAGGTGAGATGTAGCTGTGAGGTAAATGGAGATGGTTGACTTGACATCCAAGGCATGGGGCTCGCCCCTCCCATTAGTGGAAGACAGAAGGACGATGTCCTGGTTATACTGAAAGGAGGAAGCTACCTTTGTTCTAAATCAGTCTGAAGGTTTCAGTACCACTCTGTCAGGGAAGAACACTAAATAGGGTTCCGTAGCCATAGTGCTTGAATCTCCTACACCCTTTTAGCTGAGGTGATAGCAATAAGGAAAGCCAGCTTCGGAGTTAGGTTCCACAGTGAGACCAAGTTAAACGAAAACAAAGGGTGGATTGGACAAGGACTCAAAAACTATTGAGAGATCCCATGTTGGAAAAACTGGCTTCCTAGGTGGTCCGATCTTCATGCAGGTCTTCAGAAATTGAGTGACCAGAGGGTGAAGAGCCCATCTAGTAACCGTCTTGGCAGAAAGAGCGGATACTTGCACCTTCCAGGTACCCAAGCTTAGGCCCTTGTTAAGCCCTGACTGAAGGCATTCAAGGATTTGAGATGGTTCTGGTGAGATAGGATTCCAATCTCTTAGTTGTGACATCGAAACTAACCTCTCCCAGATTCTAGTGTAGGTGGTATTAGAGGAGCGTTTTCTAGCTGCATTAGTGTCGATATTACTTCCTGGGAGCATCCTTGTTCCCTTAACCTAATCCTCTCAACTTCCATGCTGCCAGATGCAGCTTCTCTGGGGCTGGATGGAAGAATTGTCCTTGATATAGGAGATCCCTGGTTACTGGTAGCTGAATTGGAGGCTGCGTACTGAGTTGTAACAGGGTCGCAAACCGTGGCCTCCTTGGCCAGAACGGTATTACTGCTATAACCGCGGCTGAGGACTTCCGAAGCCGGGACAGGAATCTCACAATCAGAGGAGTTGGAGGGAAAATGTACCCCAGCTCGAAGTTCCATGGGCTAGGCAGTCTGTTCCTTCGGCTGATGGAAAGGGGGCTCTGGACAGGAACCTCTGACATTTGGTGTTTGTTGGCGTAGCTGCTACCTCTGGTACTCCTCAGGTCTTCATAAGAAGGGAGAATGCGTGGTGGTTCAGGGACCATTCGTTTTTCGACAGTGTCTCTCGGCTTAGATAGTCGGCCAACATATTTTGTGCTGCCAGGACATACAGTGCCCTGAGATCTGGCAGGTGCACTTGGGCCCATTCCAATATGGGGCGAACTTCCTCCAGAAGCGGGAGACTCCTGGTCCCTCCTTGTTTCTGGATGTACGACACTGCCACCTTGTTGTCCATTCGAAACTTTTCTTTTCAGAAGAGGAGCAATGAGAGCCTGGAAGGCTTCTCTGAGTTCTAATACATTTGACACCATGCCCTGAGCTTGAAAGTGCCACTGGCCTTGGGCTGCTTGGTCCCGATAATGTGTTCCCCACCCCCTCTGGCTGGCATCCGATGTTACTACTTCTGGACTTGGGGGAACTATCGGTCTGAGTTTCCTGAGATTGAATGAGTGCGTCCACCACCATAGTGATTGTTTTACCGAGCTGTTCCACTGTCTGAGAAAATAATTCTGTAGAACTCGCATGTGCCATTGGGACCACTGTACCATGGGTATGGTCGCAGACATGGACCCCAGGATTTTGAGGTAGGCTCTGGCCGGTAGGCGTCTGGATGATAACAGGTTCTGCATCTTCTGGACTAAGGGTTTCAGCTTCTCCTGAGGGAGTTGTACACGTTTCAGCCTGGTATCCAACTATGCCCCTAGAAACACCATGACTTGCGTGGGCTGGAGACTGCTCTTTTTCCAGTTGACTAGCCACCCGAAGTCTTGCAGGGTCGTGAGCAATAACCTCCGGTGATGAGTTAAGGTTTCCTGATTCCCTGCCAGGAGCAATATGTCGTCCAGATAATGATGGACTTGCATCCCCTTTTCTCTGAGAAGTGCGATCAGGGGTAGGAGAACTTTGGTGAATGTCCTGTGACTGATTGAGAACCGAAAAAACTTTTGGAAGGCGGAATGGATCGGGACATGAAGGTACGTGTCCAATAAATCCACCGATAACATCCAGTTTCCAGTTCACCGCCAATAGAATGGAGTGAAGGCTTTCCATTTTAAAGGCTTCTATTTTTGATCCTCTTGTTGAGCCTCTTTAGGTCTAGGGCTGGGCGCAAGTCCCCCGTTTTCTTTCACACCAAAAATAAAGGGGAATGGAACCCCTCCCCTTTTGGTGCGACAGTACATCTACGATTGCAGAAGTAGCTTTCTTCTGTCTGAGGAAGACGGTATCTTGGTAGGCTGGAATATATTCTCCGGCAGTGTGCCCATGAATTTCCATTTGTGTCCGATCTTGATAGTGGATAATGTCCATGGATCTGATATGTGACTTGACCATATTTGAGCAAAGTTCTTAAGCCTGGCGCTCACCTGAGCTGGGTGGGCGGGCGAATCCTCAAAAGGATTTCTGTTGGTCCCCAGCCGTGATGGGTTTGTGGATATGGCTGGATCCAGATTTGCGCCAAATAGGTTTGAGCTGTCATATGGGATTTTGCACCAATTCGGTTTTGATGCTGCATCAGCTATCCAGGGTTTCAGCCATAAAGCCCTTCTGGCCATAACCGAGGCTAGCATAGCCCTTGCTGAGGATCTAATGATGTCAACTGATGCCCGGCCATGAAGCTGCCTGCCAATTTAATCTCCTGTAGGGAGGAAATTATTTTCTCCTGGTCCATACCATCTAGGAGGGAGTTCTCAATGTTAGCCGTCCATGCAGAGATGGCTTTTGGCTACTGCGGCGGTGGTGATAGCCAGTCTACAAGCGCCTCCTGCCGTGGAGTAAGCCCTTTTAATTCAGGATCGATTTTGCTATCAAGTACGTCCCGGAAGGTAACTGCGTCTGCGATCGACAGGGTAACGTGTCTGTCAAGTCGCATTAAAGATGAATCCACTGTGCATTAATTAGGGAATTGATTTTAGACTCCTTTAAAGGACACAATTTTGCAAGCTTGTTGGTAAGACTAGGTCGCTTATCCGATCTCTCCCACTCATCTTTTATGAGGTCCACCAGTTCCTTTATGAAGGGAAACAATTCAGGATCCCTCTTCAGTTCTGGAAAATACTTCCGAACCTTCGGCGGTTTTGTCTCACCTTCCTCCCAGCCAATTGCTTCTTTGACTGAGCGAGCGATCGGTTAGACTAAGCAGAAGTGGAACCCTGACGCCGCCTCGCGTTCTTCATTTTCAGAGAGGGTTTCTGAAGCCTGTGTGTAGTGACAGGGTACCGGTGAAGTGCTTGGGGTAGGATCGTTAATCGGCGGAGCCGTAGTTCCCAAAATTGACTCTCGTGCGACTCTGACGCTACTCTGGCGTCTGGCTCCTTCTCCTTGGCTGCTTCGTTGAAGCAAGAACGGCAAGCCAATTTTCCTGGCAATGCTGGAGACCCGCATACCCAGCAAGCGTTTGCTGCTGGACGGGTATGGTAGTTCCGATCATGGTGAGATGATGGGGATCGTCTGCGGTGAGATCGACTATGCCGGGAGCGGCTATGATGCGAGCGGCTACGTCTTGAGCGATGATAGCAGTAGGGTGATCTTGAGCGACTTCTGCGTGACCTTCTGCCACTGGACGCATGACTTGATCTCCCTCTATGCTGCGAGCTTGCGTCTCTTGACCTGGTAGGGCTGCCAAAGAACGCAGCGTTAGTGGTCAGGCTCTCTTTTTTGTCTCTTCTCTACTTACCTTTTTCGGATGGCCTCTATACCTAGCTGATGGTGGTCTGCGAGGGCAGTGGTCTCCATGAAGTACTACTAAAATAAGGCAGAAACAAAAGGTGCAGTATAGAAAAAAAGAGCCAAAGAATCATGCCAGGGAGAAAAAAACATGTGTTTAAATGTAATCAATCTCTGCAGAGCAGCAGCCTGAAGCCCTATAGCAGAGTGTGCTGTGTTTTTAAATTCGCCGCCGCTATCGTGGCGCTGAAGACACGCACACACATGCGCAGAAGTGGTCCGATGGTTCCGGCGCCATCTTGGGTGAGGGCAGAGGGTGCTGCCAGCGTCATCACCTTGCTGCATGCATGCGCAGAGCGATGGACAGGCGCGACGGCGCACACATACTGAGAAAAGTAAAACACTCAGAAAAAGATCATAGTTTTGGTCTAAAATAGTAAGGAGGAAATATAGGTACAATGTGGACCATAATGAGCCAAAAGACATAGAAGTGGAGACCACTGGAAACATTTTTAAGCTTCTTTAAAGCTTGTCACATTGCCAGTACTTGCTGTCTGCAAAATAGTAAGGAGGAAATATAGGTATAATGTTGACCATAATGAGCACATAGACACAGAAGTGGAGACCACTGCAAAAATGTAAGCTTCTTTAAAGCTTGTCACATTGCCAGTACTTGCTGTTTGCAAAATAGTAAGGAGGAAATATAGGTACAATGTGGACCATAATTAGCAAAGAGACATAGAAGTGGAGACCACTGCAAAAATGTTTAGCTTCTTTAAAGCTTGTCACATTGCCAGTACTTGCTGTTTGCGCCCCTGAGACCACCAGAACGGGGTTCCCTCCATAGAAGCTCCTTTAGAGACTGTACAGGAGGGACTTCCAAACAGGAGAGGCTTGAACCTGCTGGGGCGATTGCGGTAAGAGGCATGCATGCTTGCTTGTTCATCCAATCTGTCAGGTGAGGATAAAAAAGAGAATGGTGCAGGGCGTCTCCCCTTCAAATTTATAGCTAATCAATCCTGTCAGGTTGTGGGGCGGAGTCACAACCCCCGGTGTGTGTGCTGCCATGAATGCGTCAGGAAAGTTGGTTTTGATTAACCTGGCAAGCAAACACAGGCAGGGGTGGCAATACAACCTGGGCACTACCCTAAGCAGAAAGGAAGCACTAGGTTTCATTCCCACTTTGTACCTAGGTAAAAACAAAAAAAGATTCCCTGCAAGATAGGGCCTTTGCCTTAGTGAATGAATACCACCTTTTAGCTGAGAGTAGTGAAATTAATTGGGTTAAAAAAGACTATTTTTGAAGCACAGAGAGAATCAGATTCAGATCTCATATCTTAGATACGTTACGCCGCTCTAACTTTGGGCGCAAGTTCCGTATTCAGAAAGAATTTGCGCCCTAAGTTACGGCGGCGTAACGTATGTGGGCCGGCGTAAGCCCGCCTAATTCAAATGGGGATGTGGGGGGTGTGTTTTATTAAAATTTTGCGCTGTGAAAACAACCCAGTGCGCATGCTCGAAAATCCGTCGCAAAACGTCATTGCTTTCGACGTGAACATCAATTACGTCCAGCCGTATTCGCGAACGACTTACGCAAACGACGTAAAATTTCAAAACTCGGCGTGGTAAAGACGGCCATACTTAACATTAGCTACGCCTCATATAGCAGGGGTAACTATACACCGGAAAAAGCCGAACGCAAACGACATAAAAAAAAAGCGCTGGGCGGTCGTTCGTTTCTGAATCGGCGTAAATACTCATTTGCATATTCCTCGCGTAAAAATACGGAAGCGCCACCTAGCGGCCTGCCTGAAATTGCAGCCTAAGATACGACGGTGTAAGACACTTACACCTGTCGGATCTTAGGGATGTCTATGCGTAACTGATTCTCTGAATCAGGCGCATAGATACGACCGAGCGCACTCAGAGATACGACAACGTATCAGGAGATACGCCGTCGTATCTCTTTCTGAATCTGGCCCACAGTAATTAGTTGTTTTACTATTCATGTAATTACATTCACTTCTCATCCTGCTCTGAACATGCTTAGCCACTTGCCAACCGCCCAACGTACTTGTACTGGGGCAGGTCACCTCTATTGCGCCAAATCATCTACCTGTTTGTCATTTCGTGCAATAGCCACGAGGGCGTGTGCGTGCGCAGCCATATGCGAGATCACACACTGACTGGACAGAGGGGGAGCCAATCAGCAGATGCGCCAGCCCCGTTCTCGAGCGAGGCAGAATGGTGATCTGCTTATGTAAATAAGGCAGATCGCTGTTCTGACCGGGGAGAAGATAGAGATCTTGCGTTCCGGCTAAGCTGCAAAACGGATATCTGTCTTCCCCCAGTCAGAGCATTCTCCACACAGTTAGCAAGCACTCCCTAATGACACATTTAGCCCTTTGATCACCCCTGATGTTAACCCCTTTCCTGCCAGTGTCATTAGTACAGTAACAGTGCATATTTTTATCACTGATCTCTGTATTAGTGTCACTGGTCCACAAAAAAGTGTCAAAAGTGTCAGTTAGGTGTCCACTCTGTCCATCGCAATATCGCAGTCCTGCTAAAAATCGCTGGTTGCCGAAAATTACTAGTAAAAATAAATAAATAATTTAAAATTACATAAAAATATTCCATAGTTTGTAGACGCGATAACTTTTGCGCAAACCAATCAATATACTCCTATTGGGATATTTTTTTTTTACCAAAAATATGTGGCAGAATACATATTGGCCTAAATTTATTAAGAAATGTGTTTTATTTTTTTTTATTTGGAATGTTTTATAGCAGAAATATTGTTTTTTTTTTTTTTTTTTTAATTTACGCCCTTTTTTTGTTTATAGTACAAAAAATAAAAGACAACAGTGGTGATCAAATACCACCAAAAGAAAGCTGTATTTGTGAGAAAAAAGGACATCAAACTTATTTAGGTACAGCGTCGCACGTGCACGCAATTGTCAGTTAAAGTAATGCAATGCCAAATCGCGAAAAAATGGCCTGGTCACTTAGGCCCCTTTCACACGGGGGCGGGAGGTGCAGTGGCAGTAAAGCGCCGCTATTTTTAGAATTCCAATTTTGGAATTGCGGCAGTATTCACCCGCTAGCAGTGCAGTTTTACACCTCGATAGCGGCCAAAAAAGGTTAATACCGACGGCAATGCGCCTCTGCAGAGGCACATTGCCGGCGGTATAGCTGCTGTTTCCCATTGCTTTCAATGGGAAGGAGCGGAAAACACACTGCTCCTTCACCGCTCCAAAGATTCACGTAGGTCTGCAGGCGCTATTTTTAGAACTACTAAACCCATCGATTTAACAGTTTAAAAAAACAATTACATCTCTGACATGCCAGTAATGCTAACTGTCACATTTGTTTGTGTTCTCAACCAAACTGTCAAACCATCAAATGGCTGGTGTCACAGCTGACCACATGTGCAACACTATGGCAGTTGCAGATCAAACAGAAGGCAGCTTTATTGGCTGAAAAGGATAGGCGGGTTTAGTTCTGTTTTAACTCCTGTCCAGGGCTCTGGGCTTCAACAAAATGGCAGCCTCCAGCAAGAAGAAACAGGAACAATGCTGGAAGCAATTTATAGCACACAGACATTTTCGTAGCATAATTGTTCATGTGGAATGTATGTTCCTAGCTAAAGAACATTATTTTTCATCAACTGTTATGAGTAAAGTTCAGCTTTAATATACGAGCTGAATTACTAAAGGCAAATAGACTGTGCACCTTGTAAGTGCAGTTGCTCCAGAGGTTAGTAAATGTGAGGGAGCTCTGCTGACTTCTATCGTCCAATCATGTGAAAGCAAAAATGCTGTTTTTTTTAATTCTTCCTTGCATGTTATTGGGTATGCTGTGTAAAGAGAGGCTTTACTCTATTTACTAAGCTCTGAAGCAACTGCACTTGCAAAGTACACAGACTATTTGCTTTTAGTAAATAAACCTCACAGTGTTCTTAACAGTGTTCTAAAAAACATACAATCAAAAAAAGGTAAAATTAATCAGTAATCACATTATAGAGCATGTGGAAAAGTTTAGACATTGAGGAGGCCTTATGGTTTGAACAGATTTTATTATTGGCACAATGCTTTTTTATGGTGCCATTGCATAGGTGTTTTTTTTAATCTGCATTTGAAGAGTAATTTTTTTGTTTTTGGTACCCGATGTAGGCTTAGTAGCTCTACACTGAGCTTGCTGTACTAACTGGCTACTGTTTACTGTATACCCCTGGTGCCAACGATTGAAGGTATCAATTCTAGCTAAAAACCTAATAGGCAACCTAAAATCACATTGGTAATTTAAAGTTTATTGCACTTTTGAGACATTAGATTGTCTCAGAAATAAGCAAGTTGTTTCTTGCAGTGAAGATGAGAAAAGGAGATGTACTGAAGACTGTAAAGCATAGGCTGAAACCTCAGTCCCATCCAACGTCCACTTCTTTATCCCTAGAAGTGACTCCTTTGCTCTAATTACCCAGAAATAAAAAAATATATTTTATTATCACAAAATAATTCCATAGATCACCCCACAAATGCACATCTACTAAATTACAACTTCGCCACCCCCTGCCCCCAAAAAACTCCCCCCTAAAGCCTTGTACACACAATGGGTTAACCAGAGGACAACGGTCTGAAGGACCGTTGTCATAGGTTAACCGATGAAGCTGACTGATGGTCCGTAGGTTAAATAACCGATCGTGTCAGAACGCGGTGACGTAAAACACAACGACGTGCTGAAAAAAACGAAGTTCAATGCTTCCAAGCATGCGTCGACTTGATTCTGAGCATGCGTGGATTTTTAACCGATGGTCGTGCCTACTAACGATCGGTTTTGACCTATCGGTTAGGAATCTATAGGTTAATTTTAAAGCAAGTTTTTTTTTTTTTAACCTATGGTTAAATAACCTATGGGGCCCACACACGATCGGTTTTGACCGATGAAAACGGTCCTTCAGACCGTTGTCCTCTGGTTAACCTATCGTGTGTACGAGGCCTCAGTGATTACATCTCCATTCAACTCTAACCTGAGATACAGTACAGACCAAAAGTTTGGACACACCTTCTCATTCAAAGAGTTTTCTTTATTTTCATGACTACTTATCGTGTGCCTTCAAAGTCCACAAATTATTAGTCCTTAGCCAGAATGGATTACCAAGCAGCCTTAGCTTCTTTTTTTTTTTTTCATTTTTAACATACAGTACAGACCAAAAGTTTGGACACACCTTTCTTTATTTTCATGACTATGAAAATTGTAGATTCACACTGAAGGCATCAAAACTATGAATTAACACATGTGGAATTATGCCTAACAAATAAGTGTGAAACAACTGAACATATATTTCATATTCTAGGTTCTTCAAAGTAGCCACCTTTTGCTTTGATTACTGCTTGGCACACTCTTGGCATTCTCTTGATGAGCTTCAAGAGGTAGTTACCTGGCGCAGCACCCCATCACTCTCCTTCTTGGTCAAATAGCCCTTCCCCCGCCTGGAGGTGTGTTTGGGGTCATTGTCCTGATGGATGGAATAGCAAGCCGCTGCAAGATGCTGTGGTAGCCATGCTGGTTCAGTATGCCTTCAATTTTGAATAAATCCCCAACAGTGTCACCAGCAAAGCACCCCCACACCATCACACCTCCTCCTCCATGCTTCACGGTGGGAACCAGGCATGTAGAGTCCATCCGTTCACCTTTTCTGTGTCGCACAAAGACACGAGGGTTGGAACCAAAGATCTCAAGTTTGGACTCAGTTCAGTTTAGACCAAAGCACACATTTCCACTGGTCGAATGTCCATTCCTTGTGTTCTTTATCCCAAACAAGTCTTTTCTGCTTGTTGCCTTTCTTTAGCAGTGGTTTCCTAGCAGATATTCTACCATGAAGGCCTGATTCACACAGTCTCCTCTTACCAGTTCTAGAGATGTGTCTGCTGCAAAAGGTGGCTACTTTGAAGAACCTAGAATATGAAATATATTTTCAGTTGTTACACACTTTTTTGTTATGTATAATTCCACATGTGTTAATTCATAGTTTTGATGCCTTCAGTGTGAATCTACAATTTTCATGGTCATGAAAATAAAGAAAACTATTTGAATGAGAAAGTGTGTCCAAACTTTTGATCTGTACTGTATGTTAAAAATGAAAAAAAAAGAAAAGAAGCTAAGGCTGCTTGGTAATGCATTCTGGCTAAGGACTAATAATTTGTGGACTTTGAAGGCACACGATAAGTATGATAAAAAAAATAGATAATTTATTTAATAGAAATGTCATAAAAAAAGTTACAAATATAAAATCAAAGAAATTAAATCAATAACTGGTCCACACAGGTTATCACAATCATAATACAATTTTATCATAATAGACTCAGAAAGGAGTACGATCAAAGGTTAGCTGTGTGATGTGTAACCAGGCGGTGGGTCCAGAGGAAAAGGAAGGCTCGCTCTACATGTTATGCGTTTGAAAACAACGCTTCCTCAGGAGCATAGACATATCGATATGGTTAACTGCGTTGCAGATAGACGACAATCGGTGTATTTACCCTAGTATTTGCCGTGGTTTCAAAACCATTAGTCAGCTAGGAGGGATTTTGTATCATGTGCCAGGCGTTCTCCATGATCCTGAGACACTACTCTGCGTTTTTTTTATGATAGCAAGCTGCTAAAGGGCCTTTTTCCTGAACCCACTTATAAGTGGATTGGGAGTTTCAAGCCAGCCCTCTGTCATTTAGGGTTACCCCCCTCTGTCATTGCTCTCTGGCTCGACACTATAGCTACTGCAGTTTGACCAGCCTTGTATCCCCTGCTGATCGGTTCTTTGCTTACCAGCTTTTGACCGTCCTGCTAACTGCCATCGTAACTTCATTTATATGATAAAAAATCCCCCCTAGCTGACTAATGGTTTTGAAACCACGGCAAATACTAGGGTAAATACACTGATTGTTTATCTCCAACGGGGTTAACCATATCGATATGTCTATGCTCCTGAGGAAGCGTTGTTTTCAAACGCGTAACATGTAGAGCGAGCCCTCCTTTTCCTCTGGACCCACCGCCTGGTTATACATCACACAGCTAACCTTTGATCGTACTCCTTTCTGATTCTTTTATGATAGAATTGTATTTTGATTGTGATAACCTGTGTGGACCAGTTATTGATTTAACCCTTTTGCGTCGAGCGTACGCATATATGCGTCCTCGGCTTTCGGGTGTTATACCGGGATGATGCCTGCAGCTGCAGGCATCATCCTGGTACCGTTGTTTAGAGCCGGCGATTGGCTATCCAGACATAACAACTGATGCGGTTAAAAACATCCCCCCCCTCCCACCGCCTCTCACCGCTCTGACCGGGCCTCCCGTCCCACCGGGAGAAACGATCCTCCATCCGGCACCTCCTGTGTCCAGGCGCAGACTGAAACTAAGCCGTAAACGGCTTTGATTCAGTCTCCGCAATGTTAACACGGAAGCGACGTCATGACGTTACTTCCGGGTTTCTCGGCTGCCAATGGCGCCGGATTTAAAAAAGTACACAGTATTCAGAATTGCTGTTTTCAGCGATCTGAATACTTTGAAGTGCAAAGGAGGGATCAGGGGTCTTTTAGACCCCCGATCCCTCCATAAAGAGTACCTGTCACCACCTATTACTGTCACAAGGGATGTTTACATTCCTTGTGACAGCAATAAAAGTGATCAAAATGTAAAAAAAAAAAAAACCACAATTTAATATTATAAAAATAAATAAAATAAATAAGAAAAAAACATTTTTTTAAATCACCCCCCCCAAGCTTGCGCAACAAAGAAAACACATACGGAAGTCACGTCCGCATATGAAAACGGTGTTCAAATCACACATGTGAGATATCGTCAGAGCGAGAGCAATAATTCTAGCACTAGACCTCCTCTGTAACTCTAACCTGGTAACTGTAAAACAAGTTTAAAGGGTTGCCTATGGAGATTTTTAGGTACCGTAGTTTGTCGCCATTCCACGAGTGCGTGCAATTATAAAACGTGACATGCTTGGTATCTATTTACTCGGCGCAACATCATCTTTCACATTATGCAAAAAAATTGGGCTAACTTTACTTTTTCATTTTTTTTTAATTCATGAAAATTAACTTTTCCCCAAAAATTGCGTTTAAAACACAGCCGCACAAATACTGTGTGACATAAAATATTGCAACAATCGCCATTTTATTCTCTAGATTCTCTGCTATATATATATATATATATATATATATATATATATATATATATATATATATATATATATATATATATATATATATATATATATATATATATATATATATATATATATAATGTTTGGGGGTTCTAAGTAATTTTCTAGCAAAAAATATTGATTTGAACTTGTAAACATCAAATGTCAGAAATAGGCTAAGGCATGAAAGGGTTAATTTCTTTGATTTTATATTTGTAACTGTTTTTTTATGACATTTTTATAAAATAAATTATCTAGTTTCTTATCATACTTATCGTGTGCCTTCAAAGTCCACAAATTATTAGCCCTTAGCCAGAATTCATACAATATCGGGACGGTGGCACACTGGTACCAGTGTATCCTCAGTTTCACCCTGAAGGGATACACGTTAAATTTAGCCCTTGTTCATAAATGCTTGGTAATCCAGCCTAAAATCACACATTGTTCAGTTTTAACTTATTTTGGTGCTTAAATAATAATAAGGAAAAGATAAAGTCAAAAATTCTAAAACTAGACTCCTAACAAGGACTTTAAGGCCTCATTCACACGAGGCAGACTTTGTTGCTACGGAGTCCGCTTGCTCCCGCCAGCTCAGTCCACAGATCTCCGCTGAGCCGACGGATGACAAGCTCCTCTCTGCTCACTGAGCGGGGAGGGGCTTGTCGGGCACCGCTGTCTCCTATGGAGCGATCTGATGAAAACGGACAGCATGTCCGTTTTCATCAGATCTTACCCGATCCCATCCGCCATGGATGGATGGGGACGTGCCCCCATACGTCTGTTTTTAGCGGAGCGGATCGCTGACATCCGACACTCCATAGGGATGCATGGATCGGCCGTTCAGGTCCACTGTCAAAACTGACAGGCGGACCCGAACGGTCCATCCGTGTGAATGAGGCCTAAATCCTTGTTGCAGTCCACTAATTTCAGCATAAATGAAGTGTTTTAAATTTTCTAAAAATGTCTTTAAGGCTTTTTCTGATCTCGTGGTTTCTCAGGCTGTAGATAATAGGATTCAACAGTGGAGTTGTCACAATGTAGAAAAGAGACATCAATTTGTTTGTATTAGGTGATCTTTTATCAGTTGGTATCAAATAGACAGCCATCAAGCTCCCATAATATGTGCACACAGTGACCAGGTGCGAGCTACATGTGGAAAAGGCTTTCCGTCTTCCACTGGTTGAAGAAAGTTGTAATATAGCGAAGGAGATGAATACATAGGTCACAATAATAACGCCAAAAGGAACAAAAATAACTAAAATTGAAAGGCAAAGATCAATTAATACGAAAAGGGAACTATCTGATGTAGAGAGGTCTATCACTGGAGAAGAATCACAGAAGAAGTGGTCAATGTTCTTCCCACCGCAAAAATGTAGCTGATACACCAAAGCTAATTCACCCGACTCAAAGATAACGAACAACCAAGACCCAACAACCATTTGAAGACACATTTGGGGTTTCATGATTGAATGATAATGCATTGGGTTACATATGGCCAAATATCGATCATAGGACATAATTGCAATAAAAAAACATTGCACAATTCCAAAAATACCGAAGAAATGCAGCTGGATAATGCAGGCGGTAACAGAAATTGTAATTCCACCCTTTAGTATAATTTCTAACATCATTGGGACTATGGTGGTGGTTATCATGAGGTCAGCTATTGCCAAGTGTTTGAGGAAGTAGAACATTGGGATTTTAAGATTGTCACTAATCGAAATTAAAACAATGATGATGAGGTTTCCATTTAATGTCACCACATAGGAGAAGAAAAACACAATGAAGAGAATAATTTTAAATGTATGGAGGTTTTGAAATCCAAGAAGCAAAAACTCAGCTACTTCAGTTTGGTTGTCTTCACACATGTCTTCAGGAAAGAGTCAACACAAGAACATAAAAATGGTCATCTTTCTGCAAAAAAAAAAAAAGAGAGTTTAGTATCATGAAAGCCATTTATAAAATCATATGAAGTGGAGATAAAGGGTAACTGTGCTTTTTGAAAAAATAAAATAAAAAATAGCAAATAAAAAGAAAAATTAATATAGCATATACAATTTCTACACAAGCCACATTATAATTTAACCTTATTAAAAACTACCTTTCCTTTTCAATCTGCAGCCCCTGTATTGTTCTGTAAAATTCAATGTCATGTGACAACCTGGAGGCATTGTGTTGGTCTACAGAACTACCCACGAAATGTAGTTTCCTACATGTGTGATTGGCTCATTGATTGTCTGCACAAAGGTATAAGACAAACTTTAGGCATCCTTTGCAATAGCATTTTTAGATTGGGTGAGATTCTCCCTAAAGGCCTGTACACACGATACGAAACTCAGATGGAAAAATTTGCACGACGAGCTGTCTGCAGTTTTGTAACGTCACTGGCGAACGGGAGTGAACCACAACTGTGGATAGCAAGGATTTGAATGCACTTCCTTATGTGAGAATTCAGTATTGGACCCCAGGCGTCACTCCAATCAACACACAGGAGTTTGGGGGTTCTTTACATCATCTCTCTCTCACATAAAGGAATTTATTGAGCTATTAAGGCTGGACGTATTACAACATGCGACCAACCATAGCGTTTAAAAGTATACAATACACATGAAGATTCCAATGCACTTCTGAATGCATAGAAGAGGCAAATATAGCTCAGGTAATTTAAGTATGTATGTCCCTTTAAGATACTGCACAGCAGTCAGCTGAAGACACAGTAAGTAATCCCAAGCAGTGCGGTAGTATAACATAAAGGTAGCTTCAAATACAGTACTTAGATAAGGTGTATATGATCCAGGTATTTCTAGAGTAACAATGTTACAAAACAATGGTACTTATCAGTTTGTAGAGCATCAGTGTTCTCCAGTAAGCAGGTATTGCAGCAGCCTAGGGATTCTGTAGTGCAGGGTCTGCTAGTGGGGGATATTTTAGGGGATCCCCAGTAATGCCAGTACAGAGGGTAGCATCGATCCAGTATGACAAGCTCTTCAGCATAGGGACAGGTGGTACCTGTAGCTTGGTAGCCTAGCCAGCTACGGCCGACAATAATAGAACAGTGTGCTATCTGCACACCGCTATCTTTATAGGTGAGAGGCAGGTGCCTTACAATCAGCAGTGATACACAGCGCACTTCCACGTTCCATGGTGGAACGCACGCGGCGCCTGGCGATGACGTCATTGCGCGGTCGCCGTAATGCGTTCCAGCGTGGAACGCATTACAGGTAACAGACGGAGAGCGCCTGTTACATGATTTTCGGATCCTTAGTACGGTGCTTTTGACAGCCAATTTAGCTCTTTCTTCAGGCAAAAGCTGGATGTGCAGACTATAACATTTTTGTTGGATGTGAACTTAACATTCGATTTTCATTTCATTGATACGGTTTTAGTATGGAAAAAATCGTAAGAGCAGGACTATGCATGCTCAGAAACTAAAGAATACATACAAAACTATTCAACGCATTACGTCACTTCTGACGCTTTTGTACGGAAATTTTCATATTGTGAGTAACCTCTTCACTTTCGACATGAGACTAGCATGCCACAAAAAAACGGACGTTCGATCGTCCGAAAATCTAAGCGTGTGTACGAGGCTTAAAAGTTAAACACTTCTAAAGGGATGCAAACACTTTAGCTTTTCTCATTAGTACATGAAGAGTGAACCAGCTAACTATAATGAATCAGGTCGCGTACACACAGTCGATCCATCCGATGAGAATGGTCCCGACGGACCGTTTTCATCGGTTCACCGCTGAAGCAGACTGATGGTCTGATGTGCGTACACACCATCGTTACAAAAACTGATCGGGTCAGAACGCGGTGACGTAAAACACACGACGTGCTGAAAAAAACGAAGTTCAATGCTTCCAAGCATGCGTCGACTTGATTCTGAGCATGCGTGGGTTTTGAACCAATGCTTTTGTGTACTAACCATCGGTTTGGACCTATCAGTCAGCGGGCCATTGGGTTGATTTTAAAGCAAGTTCTATCATTTTTGGCCGAAGGACAACAGACCGATGGGCCCTATACACGGTCGGTTTGGACCGATGAATCTGGACTTCAGGCCGTTTTCATCGGTAATTGGCTAATTTAAAATATAAGCAAAGATTTTATATGTCTGTAAGGAACTGTTTCTAGACTTAAAAAAGTGCTAGTCATACAACCTTTTTGCCTGATCCTGGGGAACTTCCGATGACAGCTTTCAGTGACTCTAATTTTGACTCCTACTATTCCATAATAGTGAGAGGTGATCTTGCAAGCAACAACAGGACACACTGGAGGCGAATATTGCGTATAGGATGGATAGAGGGACATTCAGGTCGCAAAATACGGAAGGGGTGAGAAAAGAGTTTTCTGAGTTTGGCACGTTGTTTCCGATATATTAGAAATGCAAGGCTGGGTACACATGGACTGAAAGTCAGCAAAAAACAGTTGGATTGGCAGGAACCGGCTGACTTTTGGCCCATGTGTACAGCTCCCTGTCCGACAGAAGCTGACCTCACAATCAGCTTCTACTAAACGAGCATCTGATCAGCTATTGCAGCCATTAGCTGTGATCTGGCAGCAGGGGGCAGTTCCCCTGTCAGAATACACAATCTCAGGGGAGGGAGATTGCTGCACTAGCATCGCTTGTGTTCATACGGCGATCTGTAAGGATTTTTTTGTTCAGCCCGCTGGGTTGAATAAAAAAAAATAATAATATGTATTAGGCGCCCTATGGAAAAGTAAACAGTGGCTAATGCTTTGCCAATGCAGTGCAAAAAAAAAAAACACAAAAAAAAAAAAACAGGCTTAATTTATTCCATCCTCAACCCCCCATCTTCACATGCTCATCTAAAATACTTTATACTTCCAGCTATGGGGGACTTGTAACTCAGTTCCTGTGAAAGTTCAGGGCCTATCATCAAGCACCAATGTCACAAGGGTAGAATCGATAGCCCAGTGTATGGATCTATGGATTAAATGACTTTGCACATACACTGGACAGCTTCCCTTGCTCCCAAGGGGATACAAGATTTTTTTTTTTTTTTTTATATTGCTGTGAAGGTGAAAAAAATGTATTATAATGAATAAAACATGCTCCAGACATCTGAATCCCATGGTTTAATAGACATGTGCACACTGAAATATTTTGTTTTGGAATTTTGTTTTCGTCTGAAAAATACAATTATTTAGTTACTTCTGAAATGCATTTTTATTTATTTTGTTTCATTAAAAAATGCATTCGCTCAAAAATCCGAATTAATTAAGGTCGAATCTGTCATTGAAGGCTTGTGGTGTCTGACGAATGTTCTAAGAAGATTCGACAAAGCAGCTAAACTGTACGATGCCGCAATCGTACATTTCCGAATGCTCCGCCCACAAGCTATAGTAGAATTCTAATGCTGTATGACACTAGTAATAATTATATTCATTCACTATTATTACTAGTCAACCAACATTGGAATTCTTCTATAGCCTATGGGCAGGGCATTTGACCATAAATGTCCGCTTGTGGCGATCGTATGTTTTTACCTGCTTCGTTGAATCTTCATGTCTCTATAAGGTCGAATCTTTCCTCAGATTAGGCACATTCAACCGCAGGTTCGATAGACACTGATTGCTATTGTCACTGTCATGTCGAATCTTCTATCTATATTGAATTGTTGTCGCAACAAAAGGAAAACAAAGCATTTTTTATGTCGGATCTTTCGGATTTTGGATGCTGTTAAAACGAATGCGAAAATCTCAGAGATTCGGACGAAAATGCATTCGGATGAAAACGAATGCACGTGTCTAGGGTTTAATACATACCGTATTTATCGGCGTATAACGCACACTTTTGTTCCCCTTAAAATCAGGGGAAAATCGTAGGTGCGCGTAATACGCCGATCCGCTGTCTCTGAGCGCCGCCGCCGACATATACCGTGCGCAGTACACTTGGGTACACTCGGCTATGCTCAGCCGCGCTCGGCAACGCTCGCAGTCACGCCCTGTGCCGCCTCCTAGCCTTTATGCGAGAGGAGACGAGCGTGGCCGAGCATAGCCTGAGTACATGTACCTGAGTGTACTGCGCTCAGTATATGTCGGCGGCGGCGCTCAGAGACAGCGCAGGAGAGCTCAGGGACAGCGCGGGAGAAGTGGGGAGGACACCACCGAGGCCGCAGACAGACACCGGACCGGACAAGGCTGGCGATGGATGCCGGGCAAGACACCGACAAACTGTAAGTAATTCTTTTTTTTTCAGGAATTTTCCTCCTAGAGTATGGGTGCATGCTATACGCCGGTGCACGCTATAGGAAGATAAATACGGTATATACAATATATATATATATATATATATATATATATATATATATATATATATATATATATATATATATATATATATATATATATATATATATATAATGTATCCTTTATTTTTCTTCTTTATATAGTCTTTAAATTCAGTTTTAATACATAACACATATTTTGGGGTTCAATTTCCAAATTTATCAACAGACATTTTATCATAACTATCATCTACAGAAAAGACAAACCAAGAAAAATGATCCATTTACCTCTAGTCTTCATTCTATTCTAGGACAATTCTGTCATCTTAACCATTTATCATAAACATTTTTTTTACTCTTATGTTTCACTTTCCAATAATATCATGTACCTTTGGACTGAAGGGGTGTTAATTAATGACTTCTTATTATTTTCCTCTTATTTATTTATTTTCCATTTCCTACCCAATGCCACCCTCTGCCAGAAAAAAAAAGGGGAAGATGGAGGGATTTAATTTCTCTGATTCCTCATAAACCAAGTTATACCTCCCTTCGTATTAACAGAGTTATTTTTCAGCTGTCCCTTCTAGTAATCTCTTACCCTCCTCCGTATACATAAAGAGATTCCAGCTCCTCCATATTTGGTCGTAACGATCTTTCTTATTTTGTGCAGAAAGTACCAAATCCTCCATATATATATATATATAATCAAGCTATGAAATTTTTGGCATGACTATAGGTTTTTGTCAATGGACTTTACTTTGCTTGACTTAGGTCAAATGTAGGTCAGGATAAGATCATCTGCAGGTAAATGCATATGTCAAGAGATTTTGAATGCTCTCAGAAGTGTCCTAAATTGATGTCAAACCAATGCCATCAACACAATTCAAAAGCCCATTGGCACAGTCTGTAAGATGTCATATATTACATTTTTGTATTTGAGTTTAGATACACAATAACTAGTGTAAGCTTGAATAAGGCCAAGGACAAGGTAAAAAAAAACCAATAAAGATATAATGATGTTTTGTTTGTTTCACCCTATACTGTAGATAATGTAAAATGTTTCTAAACCCAAGTGCATAAATAGAATGTATTGAAGATTACCAGTCCCTAGATGTGGTGACCAAATTTTTTTTGAAATTTGTAAGGTTCTTTTTCGTCTATTTTGACCAGCCAGTAACACACTTTCTGTCCTAAGGGGAAAAGTTTACCCACTGCACCATACCTATGAGCATTTTTAGCTCCAATCTGTGTATTGAAGATTACCAGTCCCTTGGTGTGCTGACTGCATTTATTTATTTATTTTTTAAGTCTTTTTTTTTTTTTCTATTTTGACCTGCTGATCCTGCCAGTAACACACTTCCTGCCCTAAAGGGAAAAGTGTACTCAATGTAACCTACCTACAAGCATTTTTGGCTTTATTCTGTGATGTTGCCTATGGAATGCAATAATAGTGTTAGCATTACATAGAATGGTAGATGTATTTATCTTGACAAAATTCATAATGAACACTTTTAATTAAAAGTGAAAGGGAACTGTGGGGTATTTAACAAAGCTGTCCTGAATTACAGTATGTTGATACATTCTGCACATGGATCTGTTCAGTCCAGTATTTACAAGCTCAAGTCTGTGAGGAGAAGACTTACAGTATATAGTATATAGAACTATTCTCATCAATCATTGTTGCCCAAGGTCCCCACTGCAATTATGTCCCTTTAGTGAGACACCGATTGTCCTACCTCTATGGAGAAAACCCCCAAAGAGATACCAGTAGGTTAATCGTTGTCCCACCAAATAGTCTTATGCCGCGTACACGCAGTTGGAATTTCCGACAAGAAAAGTTTGATGGGAGCTCGTTGTCGGAAATTCGGACCGTGTGTAGGCCCCATTGGACTTTTTCTGTAGGAATCTCCGACAGCAAAAATTTGAGAGCTGGTTCTCAAATTTTCAGACGGGAAAAGTTCTTGTCGGAAGTTCCAAACGTCTGTGTGCAATTCCGACACGCAAAAAAAAAAAACACGCATGCTCTGAATCGATTTGACACATGCTCAGAATCATTGGACTTCATTTTTCTCAGCTCGTTGTAGTGTTGTACGTCACCAGGTTCTTGACAGTCGGAATTGTGTGTGACCGTGTGTATGCAACACAAGTTTGAGCCAAAATTCAGTCGGAAAAAAATCCATGGTTTTCTTGTCGGAATTTCCGATCGTGTGTATGCGGCATTAGAGTATGGTGGAAACCTTGGGTTAGTTTTTTTACAAATAAAGCTACTGGTAGAAGGTAAACCCAAAATATGAAGGTGCATGGCACAACTGTTATGCCTCGTACACACAAACAGTTTTCCCGTCAGGGAAAACTGCCATGACAGCTTTTGGCCAGGAAAACTGTCCGTGTGTATGCTCCATGGCAGTTTTCCCGACAGGAAAACCGCCGGGAATCTCGGCGGGAAAAATGAGAACACGTTTTTTTTTTGCCGCCCGGATTCCCAGCAGTCTTTTTCCTGGTAGTTTTCCTTTGGGAAACACTATGATGAGCATACACACGGCCGTGATTCCCGGCCAAAGCTCTCATGCCAGTTTTCCTGCCAGGAAAACCGACCGTGTGTAGGGGAAAAAGCAGATTCTCGGCTTTCCCCTTGGTTTTGCCGGTGGACTTTTTGCCGACGGGAAAACCAATCGTGTGTACAAGACATTAGACTTTTAACCATGACGCTGCCCCTTACATTATGCTATTAAGCTTTCAGGGTTGTAAGTATTTGACATGCTTATCTTCTACTGATGATTTATCAAAGACAGTAAGACTGAAATGTCCCTCTTGGTCCTTTCCTACTAAACTGATTTTGCTTCAAATTTATTTCAAGTATTTTACAAAATTGCATTACTATGTAAATGTGTTTTTGCATTAACAGAAGCTGAAGGATCTAATGGTCATGTGTACTTCTAAAGATGGTAGAGGAACAGCATTGGAAATGGAAATTAGTCTGGACTACTAGAATGGACTTTGGACGGTACAAGTAATGAATGTAAAAAATCGATAAATATTTATTCATAAAAAAAAGTATATGAAAGAGAATATACAAAATTTTGTGAAAACAGTACAATATCAGCATATTAACTCAGTACATATTATAAGGAATATTACAAAAAAGCCTATACTTATGCAAATATACTCATGAGATCATATAACGCAGAAGGGTGTATGTAAACTTTTAATCCTTGAAACTGAGTTTGGTATGCGGAATGGTAAGTCTTGCTTTTACTCTCATGTTTCGCGTACAGGACGCTTCATCAGGAGCATAGAGGTAGGTTAAACAGGTCTCCGCACAGGTTTGTGGAGCAGACCGCTAATAGTAAAGTGCAGCAGCACGTGTGAGCGCAACACGGACACAATATCCCCTCCATGCTCCCTATTGGTCCCGGCTGAATGCCTGCTCCCTGGACATCAAGATAAATATTTCACCAGTCACAGGATTATCTTCTATGCTGTGCTGGGGTTACCATCCTCTACCCTACCATCTCTTCCCCTTTGATACCCAACCAACTCAATATTTGGAGATACATCAGTACCAGGGACACGTTTAGGGACCTTAGATGGGATAACCGGTTGCCTATCCTCCACTACCCTTCAATCAAACGTGCTTCAGCCAAAGTTTTTTACCGTCATATACAATGGTGTTTTAAAGGACCTAATATATGCCCTAAAGGCTGTTTAGGCAACAATACTGTATATACTATACTTTACCATTAGCGGTCTGCTCCACAAACCTGTGCAGAGACCTGTTTAACCTACCTCTATGCTCCTGATGAAGTGTCCTGTACGTGAAACATGTCGAGAGTAAAAGCAAGACTTACCATTCCACATACCAAACTCAGTTTCAAGGATTAAAAGTTTACATACACCCTTCTGCCTTATATGATCTCATGTCATGAGTATGTTTGCATAAGTATAAGCTTTTTTGTAATATCCCTTATAATATGTACTGAGTTAATATGCTGATATTGTACTGTTTTCACAACATTTTGTATATTCTCTTTTATGTACTTTTTTTATGAAAAAATATTTATAGATTTTTTACATTCATTACTTGTACCGTCCAAAGTCCATTCTAGTAGTCCAGACTAATTTCCATTTCCATATTATCGGGACGTTGGTACACTTCAATATTTGCATTCACAGTAGTTAGTCGCCCTGTGTTTTATGCATGTTTTCGGCTAGATCCACTTAAAAAGTGGAACAGCATTGAATTAGACTTACTTTGAGTTGCTCTGAGCTGCTCCGAGGTATGATGGGATCTCAACAGTCTGATGTCATGTCTGATTTTTTAATGCCTGGTTCTCAATGCAAGATTTCCCTTTTTATTTCAAAAGGCATTTCCTTGAGGATTTGTCTTGTGTTAATATGACCATCCTTACCCCAGCTGCTACACAAATTGTCAGGTGATTATCTTAATTCTAGTTCCAATTATCATGGAGAGAAAAATAAATAACAGACTATATCTGTAATGTCTCTAGGGTCTATTCAGCCTAATATGTATTAAACTGAATTATTTCATCCAACATGATCCAATTCCATGAGTAAAGGATCTTTATATTTTAAATGTAGATGGATGCCAGTAAATAGTTTGAATCTCTGATGTTGCATATACAATATTTGTAATATTTTGGTATTTTGGTGCAGGTTGGGATTTCTTCTCTGTGACCAGGAGTGATATGGATGTAATACAATACAATCATCTTTATCAACATGGCACTTAGACTCTGATCAAGACTCATCTCTTTTGATACCAAAGGAGACAGGAACAACAAGTGCCCAGAGGCGATTAAGTTTGCATGTGTTGCGCTATATAAGTTTTCATTCATTCATTCATTCTGTGCAGGCCAGTCAAGTTCTTCCACCCCAAACTCGCTAATTCATGTCTTTATGGACCTTGCTTTGTGCACTGGTCCAAATGATTTGGTGGAGGGAGGATTAATGTGCAGGGTTTTTTTTTTAGGGGTTTGGTTGGCCCCTTAGTTCCATTAAAGAGAACTCTTAAGGCGTCAGCATACCAAGACATTTTGGACAATTTCATGCTCCCAACTTTGTAGCAACAGTTTGGGGATGGCTCCTTCCTGTTCCAACATGACTGCACACCAGTGCACAAAGCAAGGTCAGTAAAGACATGGATGAGCGAGTTGGGGGTGAAGGAACTTGACTGGCCTGCACAAAGTCCTGACCACAACCCGATAGAACACCTGTGGGATGAATAAGTCCCCTTTTACACTGAGGAGTTTTTCAGGCGGTACAGCGCTAAAAATAGCGCTGCTATACCGCCTGAAAAACTCCTGCACAGCAACCTCAATGTGAAAGCAGGAGGGCTTTCACACTGAGGCGATGCGCTGGCGGGAGAGAAAAAAATCTCCTGTCAGCAGCATCTTTGGGGCGGTGAGAGGAGCGCTATGTATACCGCTCTTTCACCGCTCCTCCCCATTTAAAACAATGGGAAACTGCGGCAATACCGCCCGCAATGCGCCTCTGCAGAGGCGCATTGTGGGTGGTATTAACCATTTGTCGGCTGTTAGCGGGTGTTAATACCGCACCGCTTGCGGCCGAATCCCGCGGCAATTCCGACAGTATATCGCCGCTATTTTTAGCAGCGCTATACCGCCACCGCAGCTCCCGCCCCAGTCTGAAAGGGGCCTTAGAGTGGAGACTGCGAGCCAGGCCCAGAACACAAAGCAAGGATTGCCATTAAAGTTCATATACATGTAAAGCCAGGCATCCCAATACTTTTGACAATATAGTGTAGTTGCCACATAGTATATTGAGATCACCTTGAAACTTAGGTTCAGTTTGAGGTGGGTTCAGCAAACATTACAGCAGTTTGGGTGAGGTATTCGAACCCTGTTGAAGTTAGTGGGAGCCAAATATTAAAAATCAGTTCTCCCCATCTCCTCTGCTATTAGGCAAGGGATTGTCACACAAGATATATGGGGGCTGGGCACTGGTGTGGAAGCAGCAATTTAAAGTGGTTATAAAGCCTAAAATTTTTTAACCCTAATGCATTCCTTGCATTAAAGTAAAAAAAGTTTAAACTTTAGTATTGCCCCTTCACCCCACTTTATACTTACCCGAGCCCTCATTCGGTCCAGTGCTGTACCCATCTGCAGCAGTTCTTGCCCCTCATGTCCTGATCTCACAGACTAAGCTGAGGTAGCGGAAGCCATTGGCTCCTGCTGCTGTCAATCAAAGCCAGTGAGGCTGTCAATTGCTAATTGACCATGAAGCCATTTAGGTGTGTCTTGACCTCCTGGGAACTTAGTGTGGGTGATTTCCAGGAATGAGAAATAGTTTGCTTAGTGGCAATAAAGAGAAAAGTGATTTGTTTTGCTTGTTTTTTACGCACTGCCTGTATAGGTTTATGTAGTAAGGTCTTATTTGGGTCCTTCTTTATAAAACAGTATAGGAGTGTGTCAGTCAAGGTGTACACCTAAATCAATAGCCTACAAGCCCTCCAACAGGCCTACCATATGTGACCCATCGTGCCCTCCTGCCCACAGGGTCAAAAACAGACAGGGAGTGTCCAGGAACAAAGGGTGAGATACCAGCGCATAAGAACTTTGTAGAAATTTTCAAGTGCAATTACATTCAGCGAGCAAGTAGCTGTAGCCAACCAGATGTCATTCCAGTCTTCCTTTCAAAATAGTTACTTCCTATTCGCCATGTAAGCTCAACTTACCTTTGCTTTGTTTCTATTTCACATGCATCACCCTTCCATGTCCTCCTTGCTGTTTAGGCCAGTTATAGGGTAGGACATTTGTCATTTGTTTGTTCCATTGGTTATTTGGTGGCATTATGCTATTTTCTGGGTGTCTAGTGCGCCTCTGTGCCTTCAAGGAGGAGTGGGCTCCCTCCAGGCATACCTGCCCTCAAGATATCCATTATTATATATGTGCTTCTGCTACAGAGGCTCTCAATATGTATAGCGTTAGGACTGTGAGTGAGTGAGTGAGTGAGTGAGTGAGTGAGTGAGTGAAAAACTTGTATAGCGCTACAAATGCAAACTGAATCGCCTCAAAGCGCTTGGTATCCATTTCCTTCTATTTTTTGCCTTCAGAATAGGTGGGTATTGAGTTTTTTTTCTGAAGGACTAGTGATTCACTTCCGTTCGGATATTGGTTGGTAATGCGTTCCACAGTCGAGGTCCTTGGACTGCAAATCTTCGTTCTGCTTTGGTCTTGTAGCGGGCCTTGGGTATTTGGAGTAGATTTTGGTTGGTAGAACGGAGAACGCGATTGGGGTTGTGGATTTTTAATTTCTCACATAAATATTAGGGCGCGATTCCTTGTAAACATTTGTGCGTGAGGCAGAGCGCCTTAAATGTGATCCGGTTTTTACAGGCAACCAGTGGAGGGACCTGAGGGAGGGAGAGATTGATTCCCATGTTTTTTTTTTTCGTTACAAGTCATGCCGCCGTATTCTGAACGACTTATAGACGAGCAATCTGGTATTTTGGGAGTCCGAGGTAAAGGGAGTTTGCATAGTTGAGCCTGGAGTTGATTATTGTTCCCACCACGACTGCTGTGTCTTCTTTTGGGATGAAGGGGACGAGTCTACGTAGCAGGCACAGCAGATGGTGAGATCCGCTGAACCTATTTGTGCATCCGTTGTCATGTTGGAGTCAAATGTGACTCCGAGGCTTTTGACTTTGGTGCTGGGGGTAATGGTTTGTCCCAGGATGGGCGGGGGCACCCATGTTGTCGTAGGAAGTCTCTTTCGGTTGGCGTGGAACAGAAGAAGTTCTGTTTTTGATCCATTGAGTTTAAGATAACTCTCCATCATAGATAAGAGTGGGGGTGCCTTATTGTTGCCTCTGCAACTTATGCATGTACTGTATTTATTGGCATATAACACTCATTTTTTAAAAATAGAGGGTAAACTCTGCCTGCATGTTAAACGCAGGGAGCTGTGCAAAGTTTTTTTCCTGAAACATCACTCTTAAAGTTAGGGGGGCAGATCCACGAAGCGCGGCGCTTCTCTCCGTCCGGCGTAGTGTATCTCAGATACACTACGCCGCCGTTACTTACTTTTTTTTTTAATCCTCAAAGAATTCCCACCATAAGTTACGGCGGTGTAGTGTAACTTAGGCGGCGTAAGGGTGCGCAATTCAAATGTATGTGATGGGGGCGTGTTTTATGTTAATACGTCGTGACCCAACGTAAATTACATTTTTTTTTAACGGCGCATGCGCCGTCCGTGGGGGTATCCCAGTACGCATGCTCGAAATTAAACCGGAACAAGCCAATGCATTTTTACAGTGCAATATAATGTCCTTTTAGGAAGTAAACAAATCCAATTGCCAAGTGCTGAGTGATTCTAAAAGTGCTTTGTGCTCTTGTTGTATGCCGTGATCACTGCAGTCCGTGCTCTTAGGCCTCGTACACACCATAGGTTAACCAGAGGACAACGGTCTGAAGGACCGTTGTCATAGGTTAACCTATGAAGCTGACTGATGGTCTGTCGTGCCTACTCACCATCAGTTAAACAACCGATCGTGTCAGAACGACGTACTGAAAAAAACAAAGTTCAATGCTTCCAAGCATGGGTCGACTTGATTCTGAGCATGCGTGGATTTTTAACCGATAGACGTGCCTACTAACGTTCGTTTTTTTCCCATCGGTTAGGAATCCATAGGTTAATTTTAAAGCAAGTTGGCTTTTTTTAACCTAAGGTTAAATAACCTATGGGGCCTACACACGATCGGTTTGGACTGTTGAAAACGGTCCATCAGACCGTTGTCCTCTGGTTAACCTATCGTGTGTACGAGGCCTTACACACCCCGCACTCACCAACTTTTTCACCCCTTCTTAGGGTCTGGTGCCTTCACAGTATAGGCCACTGTGTATACACAGGGGTAACTATACGCCGGAAAAAGCCGAACGCAAGCGACGTAAAAAAAAATGCGCCAGGCGGTCGTTCGTTTCTGAATCGACGGAAATTGCATATTCGTCGCGTAAATAAAGCGAAGCGCCACCTAGCGGCTGGCCTTGAATTGCAGCCTAAGATCCGACGGTGTAAATCACTTACACCTGTCGGATCTTAGGGAGATCTATGCAGAACCTGATTCTATGAATCAGCCGCATAAATCCGACCGATGGAACTCAGAGATACGACGGCGTATCAGGAGATACGCCGTCGTATCTCTATCTGAATCTGGCCCCTAGCGTTTACAAAATAAGGGATAGTTTTATTGCATTTTTATTATTTTTATTTTTTTTACTACTAATGGCGGTGATCAGCGTTTTTTTTCCGTGACTGCGACATTATGGCGGGCACTTCGGACAATTTTGACACATTTTTGGGACCATTGTCATTATCACATTGCATTGTTTATTGTGAAAATGACAGTTGCAGTTTGGGAGTTAACCACAGGGGGCGCTGAAGGAGTTATGCTTTACCTAGTGTGTGTTTACAACTGTAGGGGGGTGTGGCTGTAGGTGGCTGTAGGTCTGACGTCATGGATTGTGTCTCCCTATAAAAGGGATGACACAATCGATGCAGCCGCCACAGTGATGCATGGGGAAGCCGTGTTTACATACGGTTCTCCCCGTTCTTCAGCTCCGGGGAGCGATCGCGAGGGGGCGGCTAGAAACGAATAGCTGCGACCTCATCCCGGATCGCTCTCCGACGATTTCCGACCGCCGCATGTAGCGGGGGGGGGGGGTGGGGGGGTCCCGATCGAACCCCCGACCCGCGGAAAGGCAGGGACGTACAGTATGGGTACGTCCATCTGAATGTACATGCCATTCTGTGGACGTACATATACATGCGGCAGTCGTTAAGCGGTTAATAAGGGGGCCCCAGACACCGCCCCCCCACCCTAGGTGAATGAATATGGGGTACCCATTCACCTGGAGGCAAAGTGTAAAAGAAAGATAACACACGGAACAGGGTTTTTAAAGTAATTTATTAGTCAGCTCTGGGGGGGGCCCTCTCTTCTTTAGCTCTTTTACCAGGGGGGCCTTCTTCTTCCGCTCTCCGGGGGTCTTCTCCGTTCTCCGGGGGTCTTCTTCCACTCTACGGGGGTCTTCTCCGCTCTCCGGGGGTCTTCTCCCATCTTCTCCGCTTCTTCCCGCCGATATGCCGGGTAGGCGGTTTGCATCCGATTTATATAGGCCTCTCTTATGATGTCACAGTCCCATCATGCTCCGGTACCAGAGCATGTCAGGACTGTGACACCATAAGAGAGGCCTATATAAATCGGATGCAAACCGCGCACCCGGCATATCAGCAGGAAGAAGCGTTGTGTCAACATCGGAAGAAGGGAGAAGAAGAGAATAAGACGTCACAGAAGAGCGAGCTTGCGCCGCCGCTAGTTATCGAGCTAACACACGAAGATAGCGGCGGCCAACCCTGAAGAAGAAGGCACCGGAGAGCGAGCGGAAGAAGAACCGGGGCCGAGATGACAGCGGAGAAGACCCCCGGAGAGTGGAGAAAACCCCCGGAGAGCGGAAGAAGACCCTCGGAGAGCGGAGAAGACCCTCCCTGGTAAAAGAGCTAAAGAAGACAGGGGGGCCCCCCGGAGCTGACTAATAAATTACTTTAAAATACCTGTGTCATGTTTTTTTTTCTTTTACACTTTGCCTCCAGGTGAATGGGTAGAGGTACGTTGTACCCCATATTCATTCACCTAGGGTGGGGGGCCGGTATCTGGGGGCCCCCTTATTAAGGGGGGCTCCCAGATTCCGATAAGCCCCTGCCCGCAGACCCCGACAACCAACGGCCAGGGTTGTCGGGAAGAGGCCCTGTCCTTATCAACATGGGGACAGAGTGCTCTGGGGTGGGGGGGCCGCAGTGCGCCCCCTGCCCCAGAGCACCCAACCCCCCCATTTTGAGGGCATGTGGCCTGGTACAGCTCAGGAGGGGGGGGCGCTCGCTCATCCCCACCATCATTCCTGACAGCGTGCTTTGGATATGGGTCTGGTATGGATTGTGGGGGGACCCCCACGTCGGCTTTTCGGCGTAGGGGGGTCTCCTTAAAACCCATACCAGACCTAAGGGCCTGGTATGCCCCTGGGGGGGAACCCATGCCGGTTTTTTATTTAAAATTTGGCATGGAGTTCCCTCTCAGGATTCATACCAAACGCCGCAGCTTGAATTGGCGGGAATCCAAGTCGGATCCCCGTCGCTTCTATGACGCGCTTGCTGGAATGTGCTTTGTCTATTCCAGCGAGTGCAAGATGTCGGCACCCTGTCGCCGAGAATCAGCGCGATGCTGTCATGCTGGAAACACATTCTCGGCAACAGGTACAGTATTAATAATGCCATTGTTTCTGAACAGTTGGATATCTAGGTAATCTATGGACTGCTTATTCCAAGTTGCCGAGAAAGTCATGCCATATGCATTTTGGTTTATTTCATCAAAGAAACTTTGCAGTTCATCTTCCGATCCTCTCCAAACAATGATAATATCATCGCTATACCTATGGTATAGCCTCAGGTTCTTCCTTTCTACACTATATATTTGCTCTTCCTCCCAATGATTTAGAAAGATGTTTGCTACACTGGGTGCCTACTTTGCCGCCATTGCTATACCTTTGGTTTGCGTGAAGAATTCTCCCTTATGCCAAAAATAATTGTGGCTCATGGCTAGCTTTAGCCCCTCAATAATGTATTTAATTTGTTCATCTTTCATATCTGTGTATAACGCCCATTCTGCACTCTGTAGTCCATCTTCTTGCACTATATTTGTATATAGGGAATTCACATCTATGGTTACTAGTATATAATTTTCCTCCACCTCAAAGTTTTTTAATTCCTCAATTAGCTGTCTACTATCTTTTAAAAAAGACTTCCCTTCTTTTACTAATGGCTGTAAAAAAACATCCAAATAGGCACCTAATCTAGAGAATAGTGAATCAATGCCACTGATTATTGGTCTTCCTGGTGGCTTGCTTTGATCTTAATGTATTTTAGGGACATACTGTAGGCCCAGATTCACGTAAATCGGTGCATATTTATGCCGGCGTAGCGCAGCTCAAACGCGCTACGCCAACGTAAAACAGAGAGGCAAGCAAAGTATTCACAAAGCACTTGCTCCCAACGTTGCGCTGGCGTAACGTAAATTTGAAGGCGTAAGCCAGCGTAAGTGTAAGAGGGTGTGACCTTATGCTAATGATGGTCCGAGCGTGGAGCAGTGGTTTACGCCCGGCGTATCATGAACGGAGCATGCGCAGTGACGTGGACGTTTGATCGCTCCCCTGTGCGCATGCTCACAACTACGCCGGCGCAACTTCATGAGATCTATCTAGTTATACCCCACTTGAAAGGAGTTTCCATGTGATGGTCTACACGATTTATGATATCCCTACCGCGATACTCCGCATTTCATTTTAATGGACATTTCTATATATATTGGCCCGAATTCACATACATCGGCGCATATTGATGCCGCTGTAGCGTATCTCGTTTACGCTACGCCGGCGCAACGCACAGAGGCAAGCACTGGATTCACAAAGCACTTGCTCCCACTTGCTGTTAAAGATACGCTGGGTTTCCTCGGCGCAAGCCAGCATAGGTGGAAGTGGGCGTGAGCCATGCTAATGAGGCGTGACCCCATGCAAATGATGGGCCGAGTGTCATAGAAGTACTTAAAATGAACGGCGAATGCGCCGTCCCATGGCCTCATCCCTGTACGCATGTTTAGAATCACGTCGGAACTACTCCCTAAGATACGACGGATCACTGCCTACGACGTGAACGTAACCTACGCCTAGTCATATTCACGTACAACGTAAACGACAAAACATACGACGGCTTGTGTTCCCTGGTCCATACCTTTGCATGAGTTGCGCCTCCTATATGGGGAATAACTTTACGCCGGACGTAAATGGGAGCGGCAAATGCGCCCAGCGTAAATATGCGCCCACTATACGACGGCGTAGGAAAGTTACGTCGGTCGGATGAAGCCTATTTTCAGGCGTATCTCAGTTTATGGGCACGGCACATAGATACGATGGCGCATACTTACACTTACGCGGCGTATCTGGAGATACGTCAGCATAAGTGCTTTGTGAATCCGGGCCATTGTTTTTGTTTTTTACATGGACTTATTGCTATAACATATATACACATATATCCTTTTTTTTCACTGTTTTACCCTGTTGGGTACATAGTATATATTGATTTAGAATTTTTTTACTTTTAGTGCTACACATTCACCCTCAAATACCTCACCAATAGAATCAAAGCTGCTCACACCAAAACAAGAATAGCACATGCTTGTGCTCATTGCTGGAACCATTGGGTTCAGAAAAGAAAAAAGGGGGTGGGCCTGAGAGGCAGCTGAAGCACAGAAGGTTTTTCACCTTAATGCCTAGAATGCATTAAGGTAAAAAAAAACATGAAACTTTGCAACCCCTTAAAGGAATTCCACCATACACACGTGCCCTCCAACGCAATCAAGCATCTTACCAGATACAGGGATCAAACACACATGAGGAATAATGGACCCCTCTGGATGTCTCTAAATGGGATCAGTATGGTCCACTGGGTCTCAACATATGATATTCCCCAATACCAACGACACAAATTTGGATCCAACTCAGACAGCTGCCATAGAGGAAAAGGAACATAGGCCGCACATAGTGTGAATACCAGTAGGACAGATTTATTATTAAAAACACCACAAGGTACTCACATGATCCAGGACAATAAAAAGCATTCAAACAGCATGGTGCCTCGCCGACAGCCGGCATCAGCAGGCTTGATAGTGTCACATGTTCATGGCCCCATCAAACGTGCTTCGCGTCAAAGTGCATCATCAGGGGAACGGAGCATATTCACGCTATGTGCAGCCTATGTTCCATTTCCTCTATGATGGCTGTCTAAGTTGGATCCAAAGTTGTGGCATTGGAATTGCTCTTCTTTAGCTCTTTTACCAGGGGGGCCTTCTTCTTCCGCTCTCCGGGGGTCTTCTCCGTTCTCCGGGGGTCTTCTTCCACTCTACGGGGGTCTTCTCCGCTCTCCGGGGGTCTTCTCCCATCTTCTCCGCTTCTTCCCGCCGATATGCCGGGTAGGCGGTTTGCATCCGATTTATATAGGCCTCTCTTATGATGTCACAGTCCCATCATGCTCCGGTACCGGAGCATGTCAGGACTGTGACACCATAAGAGAGGCCTATATAAATCGGATGCAAACCGCGCACCCGGCATATCAGCAGGAAGAAGCGTTGTGTCAACATCGGAAGAAGGGAGAAGAAGAGAATAAGACGTCACAGAAGAGCGAGCTTGCGCCGCCGCTAGTTATCGAGCTAACACACGAAGATAGCGGCGGCCAACCCTGAAGAAGAAGGCACCGGAGAGCGAGCGGAAGAAGAACCGGGGCCGAGATGACAGCGGAGAAGACCCCCGGAGAGTGGAGAAAACCCCCGGAGAGCGGAATAAGACCCTCGGAGAGCGGAGAAGACCCTCCCTGGTAAAAGAGCTAAAGAAGACAGGGGGGCCCCCCCCGGAGCTGACTAATAAATTACTTTAAAATACCTGTGTCATGTTTTTTTTTCTTTTACACTTTGCCTCCAGGTGAATGGGTAGAGGTACGTTGTACCCCATATTCATTCACCTAGGGTGGGGGGCCGGTATCTGGGGGCCCTCTTATTAAGGGGGGCTCCCAGATTCCGATAAGCCCCTGCCCGCAGACCCCGACAACCAACAGCCAGGGTTGTCGGGAAGAGGCCCTGTCCTTATCAACATGGGGACAGGGTGCTCTGGGGTGGGGGGGCCGCAGTGCGCCCCCTGCCCCAGAGCACCCAACCCCCCCATTTTGAGGGCATGTGGCCTGGTACAGCTCAGGAGGGGCGCTCGCTCATCCCCACCATCATTCCTGACAGCGTGCTTTGGATATGGGTCTGGTATGGATTGTGGGGGGACCCCCACGTCGGCTTTTCGGCGTAGGGGGGTCTCCTTAAAACCCATACCAGACCTAAGGGCCTGGTATGCCCCTGGGGGGGAACCCATGCCGGTTTTTTATTTAAAATTTGGCATGGAGTTCCCTCTCAGGATTCATACCAAACGCCGCAGCTTGAATTGGCGGGAATCCAAGTCGGATCCCCGTCGCTTCTATGACGCGCTTGCTGGAATGTGCTTTGTCTATTCCAGCGAGTGCAAGATGTCGGCACCCTGTCGCCGAGAATCAGCGCGATGCTGTCATGCTGGAAACACATTCTCGGCAACAGGTACAGTATTAATAATGCCATTGTTTCTGAACAGTTGGATATCTAGGTAATCTATGGACTGCTTATTCCAAGTTGCCGAGAAAGTCATGCCATATGCATTTTGGTTTATTTCATCAAAGAAACTTTGCAGTTCATCTTCCGATCCTCTCCAAACAATGATAATATCATCGCTATACCTATGGTATAGCCTCAGGTTCTTCCTTTCTACACTATATATTTGCTCTTCCTCCCAATGATTTAGAAAGATGTTTGCTACACTGGGTGCCTACTTTGCCGCCATTGCTATACCTTTGGTTTGCGTGAAGAATTCTCCCTTATGCCAAAAATAATTGTGGCTCATGGCTAGCTTTAGCCCCTCAATAATGTATTTAATTTGTTCATCTTTCATATCTGTGTATAACGCCCATTCTGCACTCTGTAGTCCATCTTCTTGCACTATATTTGTATATAGGGAATTCACATCTATGGTTACTAGTATATAATTTTCCTCCACCTCAACGTTTTTTAATTCCTCAATTAGCTGTCTACTATCTTTTAAAAAAAGACTTCCCTTCTTTTACTAATGGCTGTAAAAAAACATCCAAATAGGCACCTAATCTAGAGAATAGTGAATCAATGCCACTGATTATTGGTCTTCCTGGTGGCTTGCTTTGATCTTAATGTATTTTAGGGACATAGGCCCAGATTCACGTAAATTGGTGCATATTTATGCCGGCGTAGCGCAGCTCAAACGCGCTACGCCAACGTAAAACAGAGAGGCAAGCAAAGTATTCACAAAGCACTTGCTCCCAACGTTGCGCTGGCGTAACGTAAATTTGAAGGCGTAAGCCAGCGTAAGTGTAAGAGGGTGTGACCTTATGCTAATGATGGTCCGAGCGTGGAGCAGTGGTTTACGCCCGGCGTATCATGAACGGAGCATGCGCAGTGACGTGGACGTTTGATCGCTCCCCTGTGCGCATGCTCACAACTACGCCGGCGCAACTTCATGAGATCTATCTAGTTATACCCCACTTGAAAGGAGTTTCCATGTGATGGTCTACACGATTTATGATATCCCTACCGCGATACTCCGCATTTCATTTTAATGGACATTTCTATATATATTGGCCCGAATTCACATACATCGGCGCATATTGATGCCGCTGTAGCGTATCTCGTTTACGCTACGCCGGCGCAACGCACAGAGGCAAGCACTGGATTCACAAAGCACTTGCTCCCACTTGCTGTTAAAGATACGCTGGGTTTCCTCGGCGCAAGCCAGCATAGGTGGAAGTGGGCGTGAGCCATGCTAATGAGGCGTGACCCCATGCAAATGATGGGCCGAGTGTCATAGAAGTACTTAAAATGAACGGCGAATGCGCCGTCCCATGGCCGCATCCCTGTACGCATGTTTAGAATCACGTCGGAACTACTCCCTAAGATACGACGGATCACTGCCTACGACGTGAACGTAACCTACGCCTAGTCATATTCACGTACAACGTAAACGACAAAAGATACGACGGCTTGTGTTCCCTGGTCCATACCTTTGCATGAGTTGCGCCTCCTATATGGGGAATAACTTTACGCCGGACGTAAATGGGAGCGGCAAATGCGCCCAGCGTAAATATGCGCCCACTATACGACGGCGTAGGAAAGTTACGTCGGTCGGATGAAGCCTATTTTCAGGCGTATCTCAGTTTATGGGCATGGCACATAGATACGATGGCGCATACTTACACTTACGCGGCGTATCTGGAGATACGTCAGCATAAGTGCTTTGTGAATCCGGGCCATTGTTTTTGTTTTTTACATGGACTTATTGCTATAACATATATACACATATATCCTTTTTTTTCACTGTTTTACCCTGTTGGGTACATAGTATATATTGATTTAGAATTTTTTTACTTTTAGTGCTACACATTCACCCTCAAATACCTCACCAATAGAATCAAAGCTGCTCACACCAAAACAAGAATAGCACATGCTTGTGCTCATTGCTGGAACCATTGGGTTCAGAAAAGAAAAAAGGGGGTGGGCCTGAGAGGCAGCTGAAGCACAGAAGGTTTTTCACCTTAATGCCTAGAATGCATTAAGGTAAAAAAAAACATGAAACTTTGCAACCCCTTAAAGGAATTCCACCATACACACGTGCCCTCCAACGCAATCAAGCATCTTACCAGATACAGGGATCAAACACACATGAGGAATAATGGACCCCTCTGGATGTCTCTAAATGGGATCAGTATGGTCCACTGGGTCTCAACATATGATATTCCCCAATACCAACGACACAAATTTGGATCCAACTCAGACAGCTGCCATAGAGGAAAAGGAACATAGGCCGCACATAGTGTGAATACCAGTAGGACAGATTTATTATTAAAAACACCACAAGGTACTCACATGATCCAGGACAATAAAAAGCATTCAAACAGCATGGTGCCTCGCCGACAGCCGGCATCAGCAGGCTTGATAGTGTCACATGTTCATGGCCCCATCAAACGTGCTTCGCGTCAAAGTGCATCATCAGGGGAACGGGAGCATATTCACGCTATGTGCAGCCTATGTTCCATTTCCTCTATGATGGCTGTCTAAGTTGGATCCAAAGTTGTGGCATTGGAATTGCTCTTCTTTAGCTCTTTTACCAGGGGGGCCTTCTTCTTCCGCTCTCCGGGGGTCTTCTCCGTTCTCCGGGGGTCTTCTTCCACTCTACGGGGGTCTTCTCCGCTCTCCAGGGGTCTTCTCCGCTCTCCGGGGGTCTTCTCCCATCTTCTCTGCTTCTTCCCGCCGATATGCCGGGTAGGCGGTTTGCATCCGATTTATATAGGCCTCTCTTATGATGTCACAGTCCCATCATGCTCCGGTACCGGAGCATGTCAGGACTGTGACACCATAAGAGAGGCCTATATAAATCGGATGCAAACCGCGCACCCGGCATATCAGCAGGAAGAAGCGTTGTGTCAACATCGGAAGAAGGGAGAAGAAGAGAATAAGACGTCACAGAAGAGCGAGCTTGCGCCGCCGCTAGTTATCGAGCTAACACACGAAGATAGCGGCGGCCAACCCTGAAGAAGAAGGCACCGGAGAGCGAGCGGAAGAAGAACCGGGGCCGAGATGACAGCGGAGAAGACCCCCGGAGAGTGGAGAAAACCCCCGGAGAGCGGAAGAAGACCCTCGGAGAGCGGAGAAGACCCTCCCTGGTAAAAGAGCTAAAGAAGACAGGGGGGCCCCCCGGAGCTGACTAATAAATTACTTTAAAATACCTGTGTCATGTTTTTTTTTCTTTTACACTTTGCCTCCAGGTGAATGGGTAGGGGTACGTTGTACCCCATATTCATTCACCTAGGGTGGGGGGCCGGTATCTGGGGGGCCCCTTATTAAGGGGGCTCCCAGATTCCGATAAGCCCCTGCCCGCAGACCCCGACAACCAACGGCCAGGGTTGTCGGGAAGAGGCCCTGTCCTTATCAACATGGGGACAGGGTGCTCTGGGGTGGGGGTGCCGCAGTGCGCCACCTGCCCCAGAGCACCCAACCCCCCCATTTTGAGGGCATGTGGCCTGGTACAGCTCAGGAGGGGGGGGCGCTCGCTCATCCCCACCATCATTCCTGACAGCGTGCTTTGGATATGGGTCTGGTATGGATTGTGGGGGGACCCCCACGTCGGCTTTTCGGCGTAGGGGGGTCTCCTTAAAACCCATACCAGACCTAAGGGCCTGGTATGCCCCTGGGGGGGAACCCATGCCGGTTTTTTATTTAAAATTTGGCATGGAGTTCCCTCTCAGGATTCATACCAAACGCCGCAGCTTGAATTGGCAGGAATCCAAGTCGGATCCCCGTCGCTTCTATGACGCGCTTGCTGGAATGTGCTTTGTCTATTCCAGCGAGTGCAAGATGTCGGCACCCTGTCGCCGAGAATCAGCGCGATGCTGTCATGCTGGAAACACATTCTCGGCAACAGGTACAGTATTAATAATGCCATTGTTTCTGAACAGTTGGATATCTAGGTAATCTATGGACTGCTTATTCCAAGTTGCCGAGAAAGTCATGCCATATGCATTTTGGTTTATTTCATCAAAGAAACTTTGCAGTTCATCTTCCGATCCTCTCCAAACAATGATAATATCATCGCTATACCTATGGTATAGCCTCAGGTTCTTCCTTTCTACACTATATATTTGCTCTTCCTCCCAATGATTTAGAAAGATGTTTGCTACACTGGGTGCCTACTTTGCCGCCATTGCTATACCTTTGGTTTGCGTGAAGAATTCTCCCTTATGCCAAAAATAATTGTGGCTCATGGCTAGCTTTAGCCCCTCAATAATGTATTTAATTTGTTCATCTTTCATATCTGTGTATAACGCCCATTCTGCACTCTGTAGTCCATCTTCTTGCACTATATTTGTATATAGGGAATTCACATCTATGGTTACTAGTATATAATTTTCCTCCACCTCAACGTTTTTTAATTCCTCAATTAGCTGTCTACTATCTTTTAAAAAAAGACTTCCCTTCTTTTACTAATGGCTGTAAAAAAACATCCAAATAGGCACCTAATCTAGAGAATAGTGAATCAATGCCACTGATTATTGGTCTTCCTGGTGGCTTGCTTTGATCTTAATGTATTTTAGGGACATAGGCCCAGATTCACGTAAATCGGTGCATATTTATGCCGGCGTAGCGCAGCTCAAACGCGCTACGCCAACGTAAAACAGAGAGGCAAGCAAAGTATTCACAAAGCACTTGCTCCCAACGTTGCGCTGGCGTAACGTAAATTTGAAGGCGTAAGCCAGCGTAAGTGTAAGAGGGTGTGACCTTATGCTAATGATGGTCCGAGCGTGGAGCAGTGGTTTACGCCCGGCGTATCATGAACGGAGCATGCGCAGTGACGTGGACGTTTGATCGCTCCCCTGTGCGCATGCTCACAACTACGCCGGCGCAACTTCATGAGATCTATCTAGTTATACCCCACTTGAAAGGAGTTTCCATGTGATGGTCTACACGATTTATGATATCCCTACCGCGATACTCCGCATTTCATTTTAATGGACATTTCTATATATATTGGCCCGAATTCACATACATCGGCGCATATTGATGCCGCTGTAGCGTATCTCGTTTACGCTACGCCGGCGCAACGCACAGAGGCAAGCACTGGATTCACAAAGCACTTGCTCCCACTTGCTGTTAAAGATACGCTGGGTTTCCTCGGCGCAAGCCAGCATAGGTGGAAGTGGGCGTGAGCCATGCTAATGAGGCGTGACCCCATGCAAATGATGGGCCGAGTGTCATAGAAGTACTTAAAATGAACGGCGAATGCGCCGTCCCATGGCCGCATCCCTGTACGCATGTTTAGAATCACGTCGGAACTACTCCCTAAGATACGACGGATCACTGCCTACGACGTGAACGTAACCTACGCCTAGTCATATTCACGTACAACGTAAACGACAAAAGATACGACGGCTTGTGTTCCCTGGTCCATACCTTTGCATGAGTTGCGCCTCCTATATGGGGAATAACTTTACGCCGGACGTAAATGGGAGCGGCAAATGCGCCCAGCGTAAATATGCGCCCACTATACGACGGCGTAGGAAAGTTACGTCGGTCGGATGAAGCCTATTTTCAGGCGTATCTCAGTTTATGGGCATGGCACATAGATACGATGGCGCATACTTACACTTACGCGGCGTATCTGGAGATACGTCAGCATAAGTGCTTTGTGAATCCGGGCCATTGTTTTTGTTTTTTACATGGACTTATTGCTATAACATATATACACATATATCCTTTTTTTTCACTGTTTTACCCTGTTGGGTACATAGTATATATTGATTTAGAATTTTTTTACTTTTAGTGCTACACATTCACCCTCAAATACCTCACCAATAGAATCAAAGCTGCTCACACCAAAACAAGAATAGCACATGCTTGTGCTCATTGCTGGAACCATTGGGTTCAGAAAAGAAAAAAGGGGGTGGGCCTGAGAGGCAGCTGAAGCACAGAAGGTTGTTCACCTTAATGCCTAGAATGCATTAAGGTAAAAAAAAACATGAAACTTTGCAACCCCTTAAAGGAATTCCACCATACACACGTGCCCTCCAACGCAATCAAGCATCTTACCAGATACAGGGATCAAACACACATGAGGAATAATGGACCCCTCTGGATGTCTCTAAATGGGATCAGTATGGTCCACTGGGTCTCAACATATGATATTCCCCAATACCAACGACACAAATTTGGATCCAACTCAGACAGCTGCCATAGAGGAAAAGGAACATAGGCCGCACATAGTGTGAATACCAGTAGGACAGATTTATTATTAAAAACACCACAAGGTACTCACATGATCCAGGACAATAAAAAGCATTCAAACAGCATGGTGCCTCGCCGACAGCCGGCATCAGCAGGCTTGATAGTGTCACATGTTCATGGCCCCATCAAACGTGCTTCGCGTCAAAGTGCATCATCAGGGGAACGGGAGCATATTCACGCTATGTGCAGCCTATGTTCCATTTCCTCTATGATGACTGTCTAAGTTGGATCCAAAGTTGTGGCATTGGAATTGCTCTTCTTTAGCTCTTTTACCAGGGGGGCCTTCTTCTTCCGCTCTCCGGGGGTCTTCTCCGTTCTCCGGGGGTCTTCTTCCACTCTACGGGGGTCTTCTCCGCTCTCCGGGGGTCTTCTCCGCTCTCCGGGGGTCTTCTCCCATCTTCTCTGCTTCTTCCCGCCGATATGCCGGGTAGGCGGTTTGCATCCGATTTATATAGGCCTCTCTTATGATGTCACAGTCCCATCATGCTCCGGTACCGGAGCATGTCAGGACTGTGACACCATAAGAGAGGCCTATATAAATCGGATGCAAACCGCGCACCCGGCATATCAGCAGGAAGAAGCGTTGTGTCAACATCGGAAGAAGGGAGAAGAAGAGAATAAGACGTCACAGAAGAGCGAGCTTGCGCCGCCGCTAGTTATCGAGCTAACACACGAAGATAGCGGCGGCCAACCCTGAAGAAGAAGGCACCGGAGAGCGAGCGGAAGAAGAACCGGGGCCGAGATGACAGCGGAGAAGACCCCCGGAGAGTGGAGAAAACCCCCGGAGAGCGGAAGAAGACCCTCGGAGAGCGGAGAAGACCCTCCCTGGTAAAAGAGCTAAAGAAGACAGGGGGGCCCCCCGGAGCTGACTAATAAATTACTTTAAAATACCTGTGTCATGTTTTTTTTTCTTTTACACTTTGCCTCCAGGTGAATGGGTAGGGGTACGTTGTACCCCATATTCATTCACCTAGGGTGGGGGGCCGGTATCTGGGGGGCCCCTTATTAAGGGGGGCTCCCAGATTCCGATAAGCCCCTGCCCGCAGACCCCGACAACCAACGGCCAGGGTTGTCGGGAAGAGGCCCTGTCCTTATCAACATGGGGACAGGGTGCTCTGGGGTGGGGGGGCCGCAGTGCGCCACCTGCCCCAGAGCACCCAACCCCCCCATTTTGAGGGCATGTGGCCTGGTACAGCTCAGGAGGGGGGGGGCGCTCGCTCATCCCCACCATCATTCCTGACAGCGTGCTTTGGATATGGGTCTGGTATGGATTGTGGGGGGAACCCATGCCGGTTTTTTATTTAAAATTTGGCATGGAGTTCCCTCTCAGGATTCATACCAAACGCCGCAGCTTGAATTGGCGGGAATCCAAGTCGGATCCCCGTCGCTTCTATGACGCGCTTGCTGGAATGTGCTTTGTCTATTCCAGCGAGTGCAAGATGTCGGCACCCTGTCGCCGAGAATCAGCGCGATGCTGTCATGCTGGAAACACATTCTCGGCAACAGGTACAGTATTAATAATGCCATTGTTTCTGAACAGTTGGATATCTAGGTAATCTATGGACTGCTTATTCCAAGTTGCCGAGAAAGTCATGCCATATGCATTTTGGTTTATTTCATCAAAGAAACTTTGCAGTTCATCTTCCAATCCTCTCCAAACAATGATAATATCATCGCTATACCTATGGTATAGCCTCAGGTTCTTCCTTTCTACACTATATATTTGCTCTTCCTCCCAATGATTTAGAAAGATGTTTGCTACACTGGGTGCCTTCTTTGCCGCCATTGCTATACCTTTGGTTTGCGTGAAGAATTCTCCCTTATGCCAAAAATAATTGTGGCTCATGGCTAGCTTTAGCCCCTCAATAATGTATTTAATTTGTTCATCTTTCATATCTGTGTATAACGCCCATTCTGCACTCTGTAGTCCATCTTCTTGCACTATATTTGTATATAGGGAATTCACATCTATGGTTACTAGTATATAATTTTCCTCCACCTCAAAGTTTTTTAATTCCTCAATTAGCTGTCTACTATCTTTTAAAAAAGACTTCCCTTCTTTTACTAATGGCTGTAAAAAAACATCCAAATAGGCACCTAATCTAGAGAATAGTGAATCAATGCCACTGATTATTGGTCTTCCTGGTGGCTTGCTTTGATCTTAATGTATTTTAGGGACATACTGTAGGCCCAGATTCACGTAAATCGGTGCATATTTATGCCGGCGTAGCGCAGCTCAAACGCGCTACGCCAACGTAAAACAGAGAGGCAAGCAAAGTATTCACAAAGCACTTGCTCCCAACGTTGCGCTGGCGTAACGTAAATTTGAAGGCGTAAGCCAGCGTAAGTGTAAGAGGGTGTGACCTTATGCTAATGATGGTCCGAGCGTGGAGCAGTGGTTTACGCCCGGCGTATCATGAACGGAGCATGCGCAGTGACGTGGACGTTTGATCGCTCCCCTGTGCGCATGCTCACAACTACGCCGGCGCAACTTCATGAGATCTATCTAGTTATACCCCACTTGAAAGGAGTTTACATGTGATGGTCTACACGATTTATGATATCCCTACCGCGATACTCCGCATTTCATTTTAATGGACATTTCTATATATATTGGCCCGAATTCACATACATTGGCGCATATTGATGCCGCTGTAGCGTATCTCGTTTACGCTACGCCGGCGCAACGCACAGAGGCAAGCACTGGATTCACAAAGCACTTGCTCCCACTTGCTGTTAAAGATACCCTGGGTTACCTCGGCGCAAGCCAGCATAGGTGGAAGTGGGCATGAGCCATGCTAATGAGGCGTGACCCCATGCAAATGATGGGCCAAGCGTCATAGAAGTACTTAAAATGAATGGCGCATGCGCATCCCGTGGCCGCATCCCTGTGCGCATGCTCAGAATCACGTCGGAACTACTCCCTAAGATACGTCGGATCACTGCCTACGACGTGAACGCAACCTAGCCTAGTCATATTCACGTACAATGTAAACGACAAAAGATACGACCGCTTGTGTTCCCAGTTCCATACCTTTGCATGAGTTGCGCCTCCTATATGGGGAATAACTTTTCTCTGGACGTACGACTTACGTAAACCACGTATATTATGCGCCGGGCGCAACTACGTTCGTGATTCAGCGTATCCCCCTCATTTGCATATGTGCATAGAAAATCAATGGGAGCAGCAAATGCGCCCAGCGTAAATATGTGCCCACGATACGACGGAGTAGGAAAGTTACGTCGGTCAGATGAAGCCTATTTTCAGGCGTATCTCAGTTTATGGGCATGGCGCATAGATATGACGGCACATACTTAAGCCCCATACACACCATCAGATTATCTGCAGATTTTTGTCTTCAGATTTACCAAAACCATGTAGTGCAAGGGCCTGCCTGATTGCATACAAATTGAAACTCTTAAGGTTTGACCTCATATTATATGGTTTTGGTAAATCTGAAGACAAAAATCTGCAGATAATCTGATGGTGTGTATGGGGCTTTACACTTACGCGGCGTATCGGGAGATACTTCAGCGTAAGTGCTTTGTGAATCCGGGCCATTGTTTTTGTTTTTTTACATGGACTTATTGCTATAACATATATACACATATATCCTTTTTTTTCACTGTTTTACCCTGTTGGGTACATATTATATATTGATTTAGAATTTTTTACTTTTAGCGCTACACATTCACCCTCAAATACCTCACCAATAGAATCAAAGCTGCTCACACCAAAACAAGAATAGCACATGCCCGTGCTCATTGCTGGAACCATTGGGTTCAGAAAAGAAAAAAGGGGGGTGGGCCTGAGAGGCAGCTGAAGCACAAAAGGTTTTTCACCTTAATGCCTAGAATGCATTAAGGTAAAAAAAAACATGAAACTTTGCAACCCCTTTAAGGAATTCCACTATACACACGTGCCCTCCAACGCAATCAAGCAACTTACCAGATACAGGGATCAAACACACATGAGGAATAATGGACCCCTCTGGATGTCTCTAAATGGGATCAGTATGGTCCACTGGGTCTCAACATATGATATTCCCCAATACCAATGACACAAATTTGGATCCAACTCAGACAGCTGCCATAGAGGAAAAGGAACATAGGCCACACATAGTGTGAATACCAGTAGGACAGATTTATTGTTAAAAACACCACAAGGTACTCACATGATCCAGGACAATAAAAAGCATTCAAACAGCATGGTGCCTCGCCGACATCCGGCATCAGCAGGCTTGATAGTGTCAAATGTTCATGGCCCCATCAAACGCGTTTCGCGTCAAACTACATCATCAGGGGAACGGGAGCATATTCACGCTATGCGCAGCCTATGTTCCTTTTCCTCTATGATGGCTGTCTAAGTTGGATCCAAAGTTGTGGCATTGGAATTGGGGAATATAATATGTTGAAACCCAGTGGCCCATACTGATCGCATCTAAAGACACCCGGAGGGGTCCATTATTTCTCATGTGTGTTTGATCTCTGTAATTGGGGATTGCAACCATCTGGTAAGAGGCTTGAATACAGTGCGTGTGTACTGTATGGTTACATTCATTAACAATTTACGTGGTTTGGCACCCGGTAGGATAATCATTTTTTTTAATCAGAATTAGATACACTTTCATTCCACTATATGCTTTCATTGCTATTGGGACATAACCCATTGCCATATTGAACTTGATAGACTATTTAATTCACTGTTTGATTGTATATTGATATATTTTTAATATTTTATTTCTTGCATAGTAACCAGAAGCGCACTATTTTTTATGTGTATACCTCATACCTGGACCTGTAGAAGACTCTGCCAGAAATATTTCGTGCCACAGATGTATTAATACACCAAAGTCTGGATCCCAGAGCCCAGACCTCCGCAGAGAGACATTACAGGCAAACCTTGTTTCTTCTTTACACAAGGCCTGGGTACCAACCATTTTAGGCTTTTGATATCGGCCCGTGAAATGGATCCGGTTATAGCTCCTAGGTCTCCGCAGTCAGACCATCAAATGAGCATTTTTCTTCTTAGCACATGTTAAACGTGACCAACCACCTTAAAAACTGGCGAAAAAAATGAGGTACTCTCCATTTGGGAGGGGTTAAAGAGGGAAGGAACTCAATTTTAATTGGGTTTGCCAGTGTCCAATCACCTGTGGTGACTACTGTAACGGTCAGGGGTTAACGTCAATACGATATTCCATTCCACCAACCCAAGGCAGCTTCCGACACACCACAATCCAGCAGACAGGACCCATTGGATTTTCCCCTCAGAATAACGAGACACAATTCTGTTTTCTGGTTCCAAACAGATAGACTTTAATGGTAAACTCAGGTTTCTTATATACAGGGACAATGACACACTCCACAATCCACATTCCTTTAGTGAACATAAGTGAGACGTCTGACCTTTAGAGTGTGTTAACTCACAACACATATTAGCATCAATAGAACTTTCACACAATACAGGGTTAGTTAGCATAGCACCATGAAATATCTTAGGAGCCAGGCTTAATTAACACAATAGACAATATAATGCAATCACCGCAAGCTTTCATCACTACAGCCAGGTAGCTGGAGGTGATTAACATCAATTAACATCTCAACAGTCTATGTTCCACATTGAAGGAGACACTCTATTGACCTGTTGTGTTCAGAATGAACAACTTGTAATATTTCAAGATATCCTGCAATACATGAATTATCATTACTGTCCCATCTCATGTAATCCGAGATATAATTTCTCAGTCATCCTATGCCCCTAGTGGACATAGGATAACCCTAGTACCCCGTATACTTCAAGAGCCTCTGGGTCCCACGGGCCATACCATTACAACTACATAACCCATTAAGTAATTAAGGCTCTGTGCCCAGTGATGTATAATCAAGAAATATATGTTTTCACATCACTTTTGGTATTCGGTTGCTATATAGGTATAGCTCTTTGATAACTCATTACACTTCAGCAAGGAAGCACACCTTTGTTTAAAATTTTTTATTTCCTAACAAAATTCCTAAAATCGGCCAAGGTTTTTTGCAGAGCTCCCTTGATCTCACGGTTTCTTAAGCTGTAAATGATTGGATTTATCAGTGGAGACACCATGACATACAACAAAGATCTATACTTATTCATGTAGCTTGAGCTTTCATCTGATGGTGTCATGTAGACAATGATCAATGCCCCATAGAAAGCCCCAACCAAGGTTACATGGGAACTACAAGTAGAGAAGGCTTTTCTACGCCCATGTGCAGATGATATCTTTAAAATAGTGACTATGATGCAAATGTATGTAAGTATAATAAAAGCAAATGGTAAACATATGGTGATGATTGAAATAATAAAATCTTGTAGCTTCAAAGCAGAAGTATCCGAGGTGGACAATTCAACCACTGGGAAAAAATCACAGAAAAAGTGGTCTATATAATTCAGCCCACAGTAATCAAACCTGTAGATCATAATCAGTTCGCTTGATACTAAAATGATAACACAGAAACATAACCCAATGATCACCTGGAGGCAAACATGAGAATTGATAAGTGAGGGATATCGTAATGGATTGCAGATAGCCAAATATCGATCGTAGGACATGATGGCGATCAGAAAACATTGCAAGTAGCTACATATACAAAAAAAATAAAGCTGAGTAATGCAAACATCCAGTGATAATCTTCCTTCATCTTTTAGGATGATATTGAGTGTCATGGGCACCACACTGGTAGTCAGTAGGACATCAGATGTAGCCAAATACTTGAGAAAGAAGTACATTGGAGATTTAAGCTGATCAACAGTTGTCACTAAAAAGATTATTAATATATTTCCACTTAGGATCATCATGTATGTTAGAAGGAACACAATAAACAGCAGAATCCTGAATTTATAAAGACCTTGAAATCCAAGTAGTTTTATTTGTGTGACCTGAGTCTGGTTGGGGTCACACATTCTTTAGTTGGAAAAATATTGGAAGACACCAATGATTTTTTTTCCTAAAAGCAAAATAAATATGATCAGGCACGATGACAGAAAATACAGGTTTAACTCAAATTAAAATGAAATCAAGTTTTTTTTCACAAAATTCACTAATTAATTTCTGTGCCTACACTCACCAGAAGGATTCTTTCTGTGTTTTGAAAGTCTTGGTTGCTAGTCAAGTACTAGGCAGTGCTGGTGTAATATGCAGAGTATCTCACAGGAACCTATGCAGTGCTGGTATAATATGCAGAGTATCTCACAGGAACCTACTCAGTGCTGGTGTAATATGCAGAGTATCTCACAGAAAAATATGCAATGCTGCTGCAATTTGATTTGTGAAGCAGGACTGACTCCTACAGTTGTGTTTTAAAATTATTCACCCCCCAATGCTGTAAAGGGTTTTAGGGAATTTAGTGTACATTTGTAATTGTATTCAGAATGAAATCCTACAAGGACTTCTTAAAGAACCATATGCAACTAAAATGACATCAATTGGTTTTGTAATACAGTAGTCAATGTTTATTTTGTGAATTCTTCATTTACACAATTATTCAACCCCTTAAAGACTACCACTCTGAAGAACAGAGGTTCATTGAAGTGTTTTCAATCAGGTATTGAAAACACCTGTGGATGTCAGGGAGCAGCAATAAAGCCTAATAAGCACCAATTAGGCAGCTTTAAAATGACTGTGATACTCAGCTCCTTCTAGACATTTACTGGTGTGGTTACAAACATGGTGAAGTCAAGAGAATGGTCGGGGAAGACAAGAGAAGAGGTGATTACTCTTCACAGGAAGGGCAATGGCTATAAGAAGATTGCAAAGATGTTAAACATACCAAGAGACACCATAGGAAGCATCATTCGCAAATTCAAGGCAAAGGGCACTGTTGAAACGCTACCTGGTCGTGGCAGAAAGAAGATGCTGACTTCGACTGCTGTGCGCTACCTGAAGCGTAGAGTGGAGAAAAGTCCCCTTGTGACTGCTGAGGAACTGAGAAAAGATTTGTCAGATGTGGGTACTGAAATTTCTGCTCAGACAATACGGCACACACTGCGTAATGAAGGCCTCCATGCCAGAACTTCCAGGCGCACCCCCTTGCTGTCTCCAAAGAATAAGAAGAGTCGACTGCAGTATGCAAAAATCATGTGGACAAACCACAGAAGTTTTGGGATTGTGTTCTGTGGACTGATGAAACAAAATTAGAAGTGTTTGGGCCCATGGATCAAAGCTATGTTTGGAGGAGGAAGAACAAGGCCTATGATGAAAAGAACACCTTGCCTACTGTGAAGCATGGTGGGGGGTCAATCATGCTTTGGGGCTATTTTGCTTCTGCAGGTACAGGGAAGCTTCAGCGTGTGCAAGGTACCATGAATTCTCTTCAGTACCAGGAGATAGTGGATAACAATGTGATGCAGTCCGTCACAAACCTGAGGCTTGGGAGACGTTGGACCTTTCAACAGGACAATGATCCCAAGCATACCTCCAAGTCCACTAGAGCATGGTTGCAGATTAAAGGCTGGAACATTTTGGAGTGGCCATCGCAGTCACCAGACTTAAATTCCGATTGAGAACCTCTGGTGGGACTTAAAGAAAGCAGTTGCAGTGCGCAAGCCTAAGAATGTGACTGAACTGGAGGCTTTTGCCCATGACGAATGGGCGAAGATACCCGTAGATCGCTGCAAGACACTTGTGTCAAGCTATGCTTCAAGTTTAAAAGCTGTTATAACTGTAAAAGGATGTTGTACTAAGTACTAAGATTGAATGTCAATTGGGGGTTGAATAAAACTGATAATGATGTGAGCACAGAAAAGACATTTGTGGTTATTTCATTATAAATGTTATGTTATATTTGTCTGACCTACAAGTGCCTCTTTGATTTAATTGTAAGCAGGATGACGGAATGATCAAAATCAATGTCAAACTGGGCAAAACAATAAATTTCAGTGGGGGTTGAATAATTTTGAATACAACTGTATATATTTCTCTCCCTATAAGAACAATCTGGAACCTTTCCCTAAACTATCTAATGCAGAGTATCTCACAGGAACATATGCAACGCTGGTGTAAAATGATTTCTGTAGCAGGACAGTCTGAATCCTATCTAAATCTCTCCCTCAGCTCAGATCAGATCAGCAGCAGCCTTTCCCTACCCTATCTAAAGCAGAGTGACGAGCTGTGCTGTGTCCCTCTAGCTTATATAGAGTCTGGGTCACATGCTGGGTCACATGCTGCACTGGCCAATCACAGCCATGCCATTAGTAGGCATGGCTGTGATGGCTTCTTAGTCACAGTAGCAAAACAAATGGTGATTGGCTGCCCTGCAGCCCGCCATTTCATTGTCGAACACCGGACCCGAACCCGAACTTTCAGCAAATTGTTCAGGTTAGGGTCCTAGTCCAAAAAACACAAAGTCCGTACCGAACCCTATTCACAGGGCAAATGGAAATAAAAGAAAAAGGTGCTCCAAATAATGCAGGTCAAAAATAAACCTTGACAGGTTTTATTTAAAAATGTAAGAACAAAACATGTATACAAATTGATAACGTGAACAATAGTAGCAGTATGGGATGCTATAAAGCAAACCCGATGCGTTTCGGCTTAGAGAGCCATCAACAGGGGTATATTGTACCCCTGTTGGCCCTTCTTGCAGAAATTCAGGTCCGCTGAGACCACTACGCTCACGAGACTTACTGTTGTCAAAACAGCTGAGTCCTCACCCTCTGGTAAGAATACCTTATTATACTCACCTGTGTATTGTGATGCCTTGTTGATCTCTTCAGACAATCTTATACCCAACATCTATGTCAACGTATTCACTCATCACTTGGTCCATGGAATTATTATTCACTCAAATGAAACCACCAAGCTCCTCATTCACTCCCTTGTTATCTCTCACCTCCACTATTGCAACTCCCTTCTCATTGGTCTACAGTTTCATAGGCTATCCCCTCTTCAGTCTATCATGAATGCTGCTACCAGACTCATCTACCAACCACCACCCCTTTTTGCCAATCCATTCACTGGCTTCCAATCGCCCAGCAAATTAAATTTAAAATACTAACAACAACATACAAAGTCAATTTTGCCCTGAGCTACATCACCAATCTTGTCTCCAAATATCACCAAAACTGTCCTCTCTGTTTCTCTCAGGACCTACTGCTCTCAAGCTCCCTTGTCTCCTCCTCCCATGCTCGTCTCCAGGACTTTTCCAGAGCCTGTCCCATCCTCTGGAACTCTCTACCTCAATCTGTCCGGCTATCTCCTACTCTGGCTGGCTTTAGGGAAGCCTATCCTGCCTCCAACTAATCTTTTATAACTTCCATCAGTGCATCCCCCACAGTTACAACCTTCTGTACCACTCGCCCCACCCTATTCCATTGTATGCTCTTATGAGCAGGTCCCTCTTAACCGAGTATTTTTTATTGCATTGTAACTGTACTGTCTCTCTTTTATATTGTAAAGCGCTGCTTACTTATCTATCAATGAACATGAAAGTATGTTTACTAAGTAACTTGGTCCAAGAAAAAGACCACAGAGGAGGAAAGTAAACACTTTAAAATTAATAAATCCAAATGTTAAAACATAATTATATTGCTTAAAGCAAAATAAACAATAAAACCTTAAATGTAAAAAAAAAAAAAAAAGAATAAAACATCATTATAATTTAAAAACAAAATCTTAAATGTAATACTTTCTAAGTCACTGACTGGACCATATACAACGTACAGTTTACAAATCAGTTATCGGTTATCCTGCCAATAATTTTCTGGTCTAGGGCAGCAATGTTCACTCCGTGGGCTGTATTCATGAAAGAAGGGGGCAGATCCACAGACGAAGTTTGCCGGCGTATCTACTGATACGCCGGCGTACTTTCAAATTTCCGTTTATGGGCACGGCGCATAGATATGACGGCACATACTTAAGCCCCATACACACCATCAGATTATCTGCAGATTTTTGTCTTCAGATTTACCAAAACCATGTAGTACAAGGGCCTGCCTGATTGCATACAAATTGAAACTCTTAAGGTTTGACCTCATATTATATGGTTTTGGTAAATCTGAAGACAAAAATCTGCAGATAATCTGATGGTGTGTATGGGGCTTTACACTTACGCGGCGTATCGGGAGATACTTCAGCGTAAGTGCTTTGTGAATCCGGGCCATTGTTTTTGTTTTTTTACATGGACTTATTGCTATAACATATATACACATATATCCTTTTTTTTCACTGTTTTACCCTGTTGGGTACATATTATATATTGATTTAGAATTTTTTACTTTTAGCGCTACACATTCACCCTCAAATACCTCACCAATAGAATCAAAGCTGCTCACACCAAAACAAGAATAGCACATGCCCGTGCTCATTGCTGGAACCATTGGGTTCAGAAAAGAAAAAAGGGGGGTGGGCCTGAGAGGCAGCTGAAGCACAAAAGGTTTTTCACCTTAATGCCTAGAATGCATTAAGGTAAAAAAAAACATGAAACTTTGCAACCCCTTTAAGGAATTCCACTATACACACGTGCCCTCCAACGCAATCAAGCAACTTACCAGATACAGGGATCAAACACACATGAGGAATAATGGACCCCTCTGGATGTCTCTAAATGGGATCAGTATGGTCCACTGGGTCTCAACATATGATATTCCCCAATACCAATGACACAAATTTGGATCCAACTCAGACAGCTGCCATAGAGGAAAAGGAACATAGGCCACACATAGTGTGAATACCAGTAGGACAGATTTATTGTTAAAAACACCACAAGGTACTCACATGATCCAGGACAATAAAAAGCATTCAAACAGCATGGTGCCTTGCCGACATCCGGCATCAGCAGGCTTGATAGTGTCAAATGTTCATGGCCCCATCAAACGCGTTTCGCGTCAAACATCATCAGGGGAACGGGAACATATTCACGCTATGCGCAGCCTATGTTCCTTTTCCTCTATGATGGCTGTCTAAGTTGGATCCAAAGTTGTGGCATTGGAATTGGGGAATATAATATGTTGAAACCCAGTGGCCCATACTGATCGCATCTAAAGACACCCGGAGGGGTCCATTATTTCTCATGTGTGTTTGATCTCTGTAATTGGGGATTGCAACCATCTGGTAAGAGGCTTGAATACAGTGCATGTGTACTGTATGGTTACATTCATTAACAATTTACGTGGTTTGGCACCCGGTAGGATAATCATTTTTTTTAATCAGAATTAGATACACTTTCATTCCACTATATGCTTTCATTGCTATTGGGACATAACCCATTGCCATATTGAACTTGATAGACTATTTAATTCACTGTTTGATTGTATATTGATATATTTTTAATATTTTATTTCTTGCATAGTAACCAGAAGCGCACTATTTTTTATGTGTATACCTCATACCTGGACCTGTAGAAGACTCTGCCAGAAATATTTCGTGCCACAGATGTATTAATACACCAAAGTCTGGATCCCAGAGCCCAGACCTCCGCAGAGAGACATTACAGGCAAACCTTGTTTCTTCTTTACACAAGGCCTGGGTACCAACCATTTTAGGCTTTTGATATCGGCCCGTGAAATGGATCCGGTTATAGCTCCTAGGTCTCCGCAGTCAGACCATCAAATGAGCATTTTTCTTCTTAGCACATGTTAAACGTGACCAACCACCTTAAAAACTGGCGAAAAAAATGAGGTACTCTCCATTTGGGAGGGGTTAAAGAGGGAAGGAACTCAATTTTAATTGGGTTTGCCAGTGTCCAATCACCTGTGGTGACTACTGTAACGGTCAGGGGTTAACGTCAATACGATATTCCATTCCACCAACCCAAGGCAGCTTCCGACACACCACAATCCAGCAGACAGGACCCATTGGATTTTCCCCTCAGAATAACGAGACACAATTCTGTTTTCTGGTTCCAAACAGATAGACTTTAATGGTAAACTCAGGTTTCTTATATACAGGGACAATGACACACTCCACAATCCACATTCCTTTAGTGAACATAAGTGAGACGTCTGACCTTTAGAGTGTGTTAACTCACAACACATATTAGCATCAATAGAACTTTCACACAATACAGGGTTAGTTAGCATAGCACCATGAAATATCTTAGGAGCCAGGCTTAATTAACACAATAGACAATATAATGCAATCACCGCAAGCTTTCATCACTACAGCCAGGTAGCTGGAGGTGATTAACATCAATTAACATCTCAACAGTCTATGTTCCACATTGAAGGAGACACTCTATTGACCTGTTGTGTTCAGAATGAACAACTTGTAATATTTCAAGATATCCTGCAATACATGAATTATCATTACTGTCCCATCTCATGTAATCCGAGATATAATTTCTCAGTCATCCTATGCCCCTAGTGGACATAGGATAACCCTAGTACCCCGTATACTTCAAGAGCCTCTGGGTCCCACGGGCCATACCATTACAACTACATAACCCATTAAGTAATTAAGGCTCTGTGCCCAGTGATGTATAATCAAGAAATATATGTTTTCACATCACTTTTGGTATTCGGTTGCTATATAGGTATAGCTCTTTGATAACTCATTACACTTCAGCAAGGAAGCACACCTTTGTTTAAAATTTTTTATTTCCTAACAAAATTCCTAAAATCGGCCAAGGTTTTTTGCAGAGCTCCCTTGATCTCACGGTTTCTTAAGCTGTAAATGATTGGATTTATCAGTGGAGACACCATGACATACAACAAAGATCTATACTTATTCATGTAGCTTGAGCTTTCATCTGATGGTGTCATGTAGACAATGATCAATGCCCCATAGAAAGCCCCAACCAAGGTTACATGGGAACTACAAGTAGAGAAGGCTTTTCTACGCCCATGTGCAGATGATATCTTTAAAATAGTGACTATGATGCAAATGTATGTAAGTATAATAAAAGCAAATGGTAAACATATGGTGATGATTGAAATAATAAAATCTTGTAGCTTCAAAGCAGAAGTATCCGAGGTGGACAATTCAACCACTGGGAAAAAATCACAGAAAAAGTGGTCTATATAATTCAGCCCACAGTAATCAAACCTGTAGATCATAATCAGTTCGCTTGATACTAAAATGATAACACAGAAACATAACCCAATGATCACCTGGAGGCAAACATGAGAATTGATAAGTGAGGGATATCGTAATGGATTGCAGATAGCCAAATATCGATCGTAGGACATGATGGCGATCAGAAAACATTGCAAGTAGCTACATATACAAAAAAAATAAAGCTGAGTAATGCAAACATCCAGTGATAATCTTCCTTCATCTTTTAGGATGATATTGAGTGTCATGGGCACCACACTGGTAGTCAGTAGGACATCAGATGTAGCCAAATACTTGAGAAAGAAGTACATTGGAGATTTAAGCTGATCAACAGTTGTCACTAAAAAGATTATTAATATATTTCCACTTAGGATCATCATGTATGTTAGAAGGAACACAATAAACAGCAGAATCCTGAATTTATAAAGACCTTGAAATCCAAGTAGTTTTATTTGTGTGACCTGAGTCTGGTTGGGGTCACACATTCTTTAGTTGGAAAAATATTGGAAGACACCAATGATTTTTTTTCCTAAAAGCAAAATAAATATGATCAGGCACGATGACAGAAAATACAGGTTTAACTCAAATTAAAATAAAAACAAGTTTTTTTTCACAAAATTCACTAATTAATTTCTGTGCCTACACTCACCAGAAGGATTCTTTCTGTGTTTTGAAAGTCTTGGTTGCTAGTCAAGTACTAGGCAGTGCTGGTGTAATATGCAGAGTATCTCACAGGAACCTATGCAGTGCTGGTATAATATGCAGAGTATCTCACAGGAACCTACTCAGTGCTGGTGTAATATGCAGAGTATCTCACAGAAAAATATGCAATGCTGCTGCAATTTGATTTGTGAAGCAGGACTGACTCCTACAGTTGTGTTTTAAAATTATTCACCCCCCAATGCTGTAAAGGGTTTTAGGGAATTTAGTGTACATTTGTAATTGTATTCAGAATGAAATCCTACAAGGACTTCTTAAAGAACCATATGCAACTAAAATGACATCAATTGGTTTTGTAATACAGTAGTCAATGTTTATTTTGTGAATTCTTCATTTACACAATTATTCAACCCCTTAAAGACTACCACTCTGAAGAACAGAGGTTCATTGAAGTGTTTTCAATCAGGTATTGAAAACACCTGTGGATGTCAGGGAGCAGCAATAAAGCCTAATAAGCACCAATTAGGCAGCTTTAAAATGACTGTGATACTCAGCTCCTTCTAGACATTTACTGGTGTGGTTACAAACATGGTGAAGTCAAGAGAATGGTCGGGGAAGACAAGAGAAGAGGTGATTACTCTTCACAGGAAGGGCAATGGCTATAAGAAGATTGCAAAGATGTTAAACATACCAAGAGACACCATAGGAAGCATCATTCGCAAATTCAAGGCAAAGGGCACTGTTGAAACGCTACCTGGTCGTGGCAGAAAGAAGATGCTGACTTCGACTGCTGTGCGCTACCTGAAGCGTAGAGTGGAGAAAAGTCCCCTTGTGACTGCTGAGGAACTGAGAAAAGATTTGTCAGATGTGGGTACTGAAATTTCTGCTCAGACAATACGGCACACACTGCGTAATGAAGGCCTCCATGCCAGAACTTCCAGGCGCACCCCCTTGCTGTCTCCAAAGAATAAGAAGAGTCGACTGCAGTATGCAAAAATCATGTGGACAAACCACAGAAGTTTTGGGATTGTGTTCTGTGGACTGATGAAACAAAATTAGAAGTGTTTGGGCCCATGGATCAAAGCTATGTTTGGAGGAGGAAGAACAAGGCCTATGATGAAAAGAACACCTTGCCTACTGTGAAGCATGGTGGGGGGTCAATCATGCTTTGGGGCTATTTTGCTTCTGCAGGTACAGGGAAGCTTCAGCGTGTGCAAGGTACCATGAATTCTCTTCAGTACCAGGAGATAGTGGATAACAATGTGATGCAGTCCGTCACAAACCTGAGGCTTGGGAGACGTTGGACCTTTCAACAGGACAATGATCCCAAGCATACCTCCAAGTCCACTAGAGCATGGTTGCAGATTAAAGGCTGGAACATTTTGGAGTGGCCATCGCAGTCACCAGACTTAAATTCCGATTGAGAACCTCTGGTGGGACTTAAAGAAAGCAGTTGCAGTGCGCAAGCCTAAGAATGTGACTGAACTGGAGGCTTTTGCCCATGACGAATGGGCGAAGATACCCGTAGATCGCTGCAAGACACTTGTGTCAAGCTATGCTTCAAGTTTAAAAGCTGTTATAACTGTAAAAGGATGTTGTACTAAGTACTAAGATTGAATGTCAATTGGGGGTTGAATAAAACTGATAATGATGTGAGCACAGAAAAGACATTTGTGGTTATTTCATTATAAATGTTATGTTATATTTGTCTGACCTACAAGTGCCTCTTTGATTTAATTGTAAGCAGGATGACGGAATGATCAAAATCAATGTCAAACTGGGCAAAACAATAAATTTCAGTGGGGGTTGAATAATTTTGAATACAACTGTATATATTTCTCTCCCTATAAGAACAATCTGGAACCTTTCCCTAAACTATCTAATGCAGAGTATCTCACAGGAACATATGCAACGCTGGTGTAAAATGATTTCTGTAGCAGGACAGTCTGAATCCTATCTAAATCTCTCCCTCAGCTCAGATCAGATCAGCAGCAGCCTTTCCCTACCCTATCTAAAGCAGAGTGACGAGCTGTGCTGTGTCCCTCTAGCTTATATAGAGTCTGGGTCACATGCTGGGTCACATGCTGCACTGGCCAATCACAGCCATGCCATTAGTAGGCATGGCTGTGATGGCTTCTTAGTCACAGTAGCAAAACAAATGGTGATTGGCTGCCCTGCAGCCCGCCATTTCATTGTCGAACACCGGACCCGAACCCGAACTTTCAGCAAATTGTTCAGGTTAGGGTCCTAGTCCAAAAAACACAAAGTCCGTACCGAACCCTATTCACAGGGCAAATGGAAATAAAAGAAAAAGGTGCTCCAAATAATGCAGGTCAAAAATAAACCTTGACAGGTTTTATTTAAAAATGTAAGAACAAAACATGTATACAAATTGATAACGTGAACAATAGTAGCAGTATGGGATGCTATAAAGCAAACCCGATGCGTTTCGGCTTAGAGAGCCATCAACAGGGGTATATTGTACCCCTGTTGGCCCTTCTTGCAGAAATTCAGGTCCGCTGAGACCACTACGCTCACGAGACTTACTGTTGTCAAAACAGCTGAGTCCACACCCTCTGGTAAGAATACCTTATTATACTCACCTGTGTATTGTGATGCCTTGTTGATCTCTTCAGACAATCTTATACCCAACATCTATGTCAACGTATTCACTCATCACTTGGTCCATGGAATTATTATTCACTCAAATGAAACCACCAAGCTCCTCATTCACTCCCTTGTTATCTCTCACCTCCACTATTGCAACTCCCTTCTCATTGGTCTACAGTTTCATAGGCTATCCCCTCTTCAGTCTATCATGAATGCTGCTACCAGACTCATCTACCAACCACCACCCCTTTTTGCCAATCCATTCACTGGCTTCCAATCGCCCAGCAAATTAAATTTAAAATACTAACAACAACATACAAAGTCAATTTTGCCCTGAGCTACATCACCAATCTTGTCTCCAAATATCACCAAAACTGTCCTCTCTGTTTCTCTCAGGACCTACTGCTCTCAAGCTCCCTTGTCTCCTCCTCCCATGCTCGTCTCCAGGACTTTTCCAGAGCCTGTCCCATCCTCTGGAACTCTCTACCTCAATCTGTCCGGCTATCTCCTACTCTGGCTGGCTTTAGGGAAGCCTATCCTGCCTCCAACTAATCTTTTATAACTTCCATCAGTGCATCCCCCACAGTTACAACCTTCTGTACCACTCGCCCCACCCTATTCCATTGTATGCTCTTATGAGCAGGTCCCTCTTAACCGAGTATTTTTTATTGCATTGTAACTGTACTGTCTCTCTTTTATATTGTAAAGCGCTGCTTACTTATCTATCAATGAACATGAAAGTATGTTTACTAAGTAACTTGGTCCAAGAAAAAGACCACAGAGGAGGAAAGTAAACACTTTAAAATTAATAAATCCAAATGTTAAAACATAATTATATTGCTTAAAGCAAAATAAACAATAAAACCTTAAATGTAAAAAAAAAAAAAAAAGAATAAAACATCATTATAATTTAAAAACAAAATCTTAAATGTAATACTTTCTAAGTCACTGACTGGACCATATACAACGTACAGTTTACAAATCAGTTATCGGTTATCCTGCCAATAATTTTCTGGTCTAGGGCAGCAATGTTCACTCCGTGGGCTGTATTCATGAAAGAAGGGGGCAGATCCACAGACGAAGTTTGCCGGCGTATCTACTGATACGCCGGCGTACTTTCAAATTTCCGTTTATGGGCACGGCGCATAGATATGACGGCACATACTTAAGCCCCATACACACCATCAGATTATCTGCAGATTTTTGTCTTCAGATTTACCAAAACCATGTAGTACAAGGGCCTGCCTGATTGCATACAAATTGAAACTCTTAAGGTTTGACCTCATATTATATGGTTTTGGTAAATCTGAAGACAAAAATCTGCAGATAATCTGATGGTGTGTATGGGGCTTTACACTTACGCGGCGTATCGGGAGATACTTCAGCGTAAGTGCTTTGTGAATCCGGGCCATTGTTTTTGTTTTTTTACATGGACTTATTGCTATAACATATATACACATATATCCTTTTTTTTCACTGTTTTACCCTGTTGGGTACATATTATATATTGATTTAGAATTTTTTACTTTTAGCGCTACACATTCACCCTCAAATACCTCACCAATAGAATCAAAGCTGCTCACACCAAAACAAGAATAGCACATGCCCGTGCTCATTGCTGGAACCATTGGGTTCAGAAAAGAAAAAAGGGGGGTGGGCCTGAGAGGCAGCTGAAGCACAAAAGGTTTTTCACCTTAATGCCTAGAATGCATTAAGGTAAAAAAAAACATGAAACTTTGCAACCCCTTTAAGGAATTCCACTATACACACGTGCCCTCCAACGCAATCAAGCAACTTACCAGATACAGGGATCAAACACACATGAGGAATAATGGACCCCTCTGGATGTCTCTAAATGGGATCAGTATGGTCCACTGGGTCTCAACATATGATATTCCCCAATACCAATGACACAAATTTGGATCCAACTCAGACAGCTGCCATAGAGGAAAAGGAACATAGGCCACACATAGTGTGAATACCAGTAGGACAGATTTATTGTTAAAAACACCACAAGGTACTCACATGATCCAGGACAATAAAAAGCATTCAAACAGCATGGTGCCTTGCCGACATCCGGCATCAGCAGGCTTGATAGTGTCAAATGTTCATGGCCCCATCAAACGCGTTTCGCGTCAAACTACATCATCAGGGGAACGGGAGCATATTCACGCTATGCGCAGCCTATGTTCCTTTTCCTCTATGATGGCTGTCTAAGTTGGATCCAAAGTTGTGGCATTGGAATTGGGGAATATAATATGTTGAAACCCAGTGGCCCATACTGATCGCATCTAAAGACACCCGGAGGGGTCCATTATTTCTCATGTGTGTTTGATCTCTGTAATTGGGGATTGCAACCATCTGGTAAGAGGCTTGAATACAGTGCATGTGTACTGTATGGTTACATTCATTAACAATTTACGTGGTTTGGCACCCGGTAGGATAATCATTTTTTTTAATCAGAATTAGATACACTTTCATTCCACTATATGCTTTCATTGCTATTGGGACATAACCCATTGCCATATTGAACTTGATAGACTATTTAATTCACTGTTTGATTGTATATTGATATATTTTTAATATTTTATTTCTTGCATAGTAACCAGAAGCGCACTATTTTTTATGTGTATACCTCATACCTGGACCTGTAGAAGACTCTGCCAGAAATATTTCGTGCCACAGATGTATTAATACACCAAAGTCTGGATCCCAGAGCCCAGACCTCCGCAGAGAGACATTACAGGCAAACCTTGTTTCTTCTTTACACAAGGCCTGGGTACCAACCATTTTAGGCTTTTGATATCGGCCCGTGAAATGGATCCGGTTATAGCTCCTAGGTCTCCGCAGTCAGACCATCAAATGAGCATTTTTCTTCTTAGCACATGTTAAACGTGACCAACCACCTTAAAAACTGGCGAAAAAAATGAGGTACTCTCCATTTGGGAGGGGTTAAAGAGGGAAGGAACTCAATTTTAATTGGGTTTGCCAGTGTCCAATCACCTGTGGTGACTACTGTAACGGTCAGGGGTTAACGTCAATACGATATTCCATTCCACCAACCCAAGGCAGCTTCCGACACACCACAATCCAGCAGACAGGACCCATTGGATTTTCCCCTCAGAATAACGAGACACAATTCTGTTTTCTGGTTCCAAACAGATAGACTTTAATGGTAAACTCAGGTTTCTTATATACAGGGACAATGACACACTCCACAATCCACATTCCTTTAGTGAACATAAGTGAGACGTCTGACCTTTAGAGTGTGTTAACTCACAACACATATTAGCATCAATAGAACTTTCACACAATACAGGGTTAGTTAGCATAGCACCATGAAATATCTTAGGAGCCAGGCTTAATTAACACAATAGACAATATAATGCAATCACCGCAAGCTTTCATCACTACAGCCAGGTAGCTGGAGGTGATTAACATCAATTAACAACTCAACAGTCTATGTTCCACATTGAAGGAGACACTCTATTGACCTGTTGTGTTCAGAATGAACAACTTGTAATATTTCAAGATATCCTGCAATACATGAATTATCATTACTGTCCCATCTCATGTAATCCGAGATATAATTTCTCAGTCATCCTATGCCCCTAGTGGACATAGGATAACCCTAGTACCCCGTATACTTCAAGAGCCTCTGGGTCCCACGGGCCATACCATTACAACTACATAACCCATTAAGTAATTAAGGCTCTGTGCCCAGTGATGTATAATCAAGAAATATATGTTTTCACATCACTTTTGGTATTTGGTTGCTATATAGGTATAGCTCTTTGATAACTCATTACACTTCAGCAAGGAAGCACACCTTTGTTTAAATTTTTTTATTTCCTAACAAAATTCCTAAAATCGGCCAAGGTTTTTTGCAGAGCTCCCTTGATCTCACGGTTTCTTAAGCTGTAAATGATTGGATTTATCAGTGGAGACACCATGACATACAACAAAGATCTATACTTATTCATGTAGCTTGAGCTTTCATCTGATGGTGTCATGTAGACAATGATCAATGCCCCATAGAAAGCCCCAACCAAGGTTACATGGGAACTACAAGTAGAGAAGGCTTTTCTACGCCCATGTGCAGATGATATCTTTAAAATAGTGACTATGATGCAAATGTATGTAAGTATAATAAAAGCAAATGGTAAACATATGGTGATGATTGAAATAATAAAATCTTGTAGCTTCAAAGCAGAAGTATCCGAGGTGGACAATTCAACCACTGGGAAAAAATCACAGAAAAAGTGGTCTATATAATTCAGCCCACAGTAATCAAACCTGTAGATCATAATCAGTTCGCTTGATACTAAAATGATAACACAGAAACATAACCCAATGATCACCTGGAGGCAAACATGAGAATTGATAAGTGAGGGATATCGTAATGGATTGCAGATAGCCAAATATCGATCGTAGGACATGATGGCGATCAGAAAACATTGCAAGTAGCTACATATACAAAAAAAATAAAGCTGAGTAATGCAAACATCCAGTGATAATCTTCCTTCATCTTTTAGGATGATATCGAGTGTCATGGGCACCACACTGGTAGTCAGTAGGACATCAGATGTAGCCAAATACTTGAGAAAGAAGTACATTGGAGATTTAAGCTGATCAACAGTTGTCACTAAAAAGATTATTAATATATTTCCACTTAGGATCATCATGTATGTTAGAAGGAACACAATAAACAGCAGAATCCTGAATTTATAAAGACCTTGAAATCCAAGTAGTTTTATTTGTGTGACCTGAGTCTGGTTAGGGTCACACATTCTTTAGTTGGAAAAATATTGGAAGACACCAATGATTTTTTTTCCTAAAAGCAAAATAAATATGATCAGGCACGATGACAGAAAATACAGGTTTAACTCAAATTAAAATGAAATCAAGTTTTTTTTCACAAAATTCACTAATTAATTTCTGTGCCTACACTCACCAGAAGGATTCTTTCTGTGTTTTGAAAGTCTTGGTTGCTAGTCAAGTACTAGGCAGTGCTGGTGTAATATGCAGAGTATCTCACAGGAACCTATGCAGTGCTGGTATAATATGCAGAGTATCTCACAGGAACCTACTCAGTGCTGGTGTAATATGCAGAGTATCTCACAGAAAAATATGCAATGCTGCTGCAATTTGATTTGTGAAGCAGGACTGACTCCTACAGTTGTGTTCAAAATTATTCACCCCCCAATGCTGTAAAGGGTTTTAGGGAATTTAGTGTACATTTGTAATTGTATTCAGAATGAAATCCTACAAGGACTTCTTAAAGAACCATATGCAACTAAAATGACATCAATTGGTTTTGTAATACAGTAGTCAATGTTTATTTTGTGAATTCTTCATTTACACAATTATTCAACCCCTTAAAGACTACCACTCTGAAGAACAGAGGTTCATTGAAGTGTTTTCAATCAGGTATTGAAAACACCTGTGGATGTCAGGGAGCAGCAATAAAGCCTAATAAGCACCAATTAGGCAGCTTTAAAATGACTGTGATACTCAGCTCCTTCTAGACATTTACTGGTGTGGTTACAAACATGGTGAAGTCAAGAGAATGGTCGGGGAAGACAAGAGAAGAGGTGATTACTCTTCACAGGAAGGGCAATGGCTATAAGAAGATTGCAAAGATGTTAAACATACCAAGAGACACCATAGGAAGCATCATTCGCAAATTCAAGGCAAAGGGCACTGTTGAAACGCTACCTGGTCGTGGCAGAAAGAAGATGCTGACTTCGACTGCTGTGCGCTACCTGAAGCGTAGAGTGGAGAAAAGTCCCCTTGTGACTGCTGAGGAACTGAGAAAAGATTTGTCAGATGTGGGTACTGAAATTTCTGCTCAGACAATACGGCACACACTGCGTAATGAAGGCCTCCATGCCAGAACTTCCAGGCGCACCCCCTTGCTGTCTCCAAAGAATAAGAAGAGTCGACTGCAGTATGCAAAAATCATGTGGACAAACCACAGAAGTTTTGGGATTGTGTTCTGTGGACTGATGAAACAAAATTAGAAGTGTTTGGGCCCATGGATCAAAGCTATGTTTGGAGGAGGAAGAACAAGGCCTATGATGAAAAGAACACCTTGCCTACTGTGAAGCATGGTGGGGGGTCAATCATGCTTTGGGGCTATTTTGCTTCTGCAGGTACAGGGAAGCTTCAGCGTGTGCAAGGTACCATGAATTCTCTTCAGTACCAGGAGATAGTGGATAACAATGTGATGCAGTCCGTCACAAACCTGAGGCTTGGGAGACGTTGGACCTTTCAACAGGACAATGATCCCAAGCATACCTCCAAGTCCACTAGAGCATGGTTGCAGATTAAAGGCTGGAACATTTTGGAGTGGCCATCGCAGTCACCAGACTTAAATTCCGATTGAGAACCTCTGGTGGGACTTAAAGAAAGCAGTTGCAGTGCGCAAGCCTAAGAATGTGACTGAACTGGAGGCTTTTGCCCATGACGAATGGGCGAAGATACCCGTAGATCGCTGCAAGACACTTGTGTCAAGCTATGCTTCAAGTTTAAAAGCTGTTATAACTGTAAAAGGATGTTGTACTAAGTACTAAGATTGAATGTCAATTGGGGGTTGAATAAAACTGATAATGATGTGAGCACAGAAAAGACATTTGTGGTTATTTCATTATAAATGTTATGTTATATTTGTCTGACCTACAAGTGCCTCTTTGATTTAATTGTAAGCAGGATGACTGAATGATCAAAATCAATGTCAAACTGGGCAAAACAATAAATTTCAGTGGGGGTTGAATAATTTTGAATACAACTGTATATATTTCTCTCCCTATAAGAACAATCTGGAACCTTTCCCTAAACTATCTAATGCAGAGTATCTCACAGGAACATATGCAGCGCTGGTGTAAAATGATTTCTGTAGCAGGACAGTCTGAATCCTATCTAAATCTCTCCCTCAGCTCAGATCAGATCAGCAGCAGCCTTTCCCTACCCTATCTAAAGCAGAGTGACGAGCTGTGCTGTGTCCCTCTAGCTTATATAGAGTCTGGGTCACATGCTGGGTCACATGCTGCACTGGCCAATCACAGCCATGCCATTAGTAGGCATGGCTGTGATGGCTTCTTAGTCACAGTAGCAAAACAAATGGTGATTGGCTGCCCTGCAGCCCGCCATTTCATTGTCGAACACCGGACCCGAACCCGAACTTTCAGCAAATTGTTCAGGTTAGGGTCCTAGTCCAAAAAACACAAAGTCCGTACCGAACCCTATTCACAGGGCAAATGGAAATAAAAGAAAAAGGTGCTCCAAATAATGCAGGTCAAAAATAAACCTTGACAGGTTTTATTTAAAAATGTAAGAACAAAACATGTATACAAATTGATAACGTGAACAATAGTAGCAGTATGGGATGCTATAAAGCAAACCCGATGCGTTTCGGCTTAGAGAGCCATCAACAGGGGTATATTGTACCCCTGTTGGCCCTTCTTGCAGAAATTCAGGTCCGCTGAGACCACTACGCTCACGAGACTTACTGTTGTCAAAACAGCTGAGTCCACACCCTCTGGTAAGAATACCTTATTATACTCACCTGTGTATTGTGATGCCTTGTTGATCTCTTCAGACAATCTTATACCCAACATCTATGTCAACGTATTCACTCATCACTTGGTCCATGGAATTATTATTCACTCAAATGAAACCACCAAGCTCCTCATTCACTCCCTTGTTATCTCTCACCTCCACTATTGCAACTCCCTTCTCATTGGTCTACAGTTTCATAGGCTATCCCCTCTTCAGTCTATCATGAATGCTGCTACCAGACTCATCTACCAACCACCACCCCTTTTTGCCAATCCATTCACTGGCTTCCAATCGCCCAGCAAATTAAATTTAAAATACTAACAACAACATACAAAGTCAATTTTGCCCTGAGCTACATCACCAATCTTGTCTCCAAATATCACCAAAACTGTCCTCTCTGTTTCTCTCAGGACCTACTGCTCTCAAGCTCCCTTGTCTCCTCCTCCCATGCTCGTCTCCAGGACTTTTCTAGAGCCTGTCCCATCCTCTGGAACTCTCTACCTCAATCTGTCCGGCTATCTCCTACTCTGGCTGGCTTTAGGGAAGCCTATCCTGCCTCCAACTAATCTTTTATAACTTCCATCAGTGCATCCCCCACAGTTACAACCTTCTGTACCACTCGCCCCACCCTATTCCATTGTATGCTCTTATGAGCAGGTCCCTCTTAACCGAGTATTTTTTATTGCATTGTAACTGTACTGTCTCTCTTTTATATTGTAAAGCGCTGCTTACTTATCTATCAATGAACATGAAAGTATGTTTACTAAGTAACTTGGTCCAAGAAAAAGACCACAGAGGAGGAAAGTAAACACTTTAAAATTAATAAATCCAAATGTTAAAACATAATTATATTGCTTAAAGCAAAATAAACAATAAAACCTTAAATGTAAAATAAAAAAAAAAAGAATAAAACATCATTATAATTTAAAAACAAAATCTTAAATGTAATACTTTCTAAGTCACTGACTGGACCATATACAACGTACAGTTTACAAATCAGTTATCGGTTATCCTGCCAATAATTTTCTGGTCTAGGGCAGCAATGTTCACTCCGTGGGCTGTATTCATGAAAGAAGGGGGCAGATCCACAGACGAAGTATGCCGGCGTATCTACTGATACGCCGGCGTACTTTCAAATTTCCCGCGTCGTATCTTTAGTTTAAATCCTCAAACCAAGATATGACGGCATCTGGGTTCGATCCGACAGGCGTATGGCTTCGTATGCCTTCGGATCGCAGATGCAATACTTCGGCATCCGCTGGGTGGCTCTGAGAGGCTTTCCGATTACAGCCTGAGGGCTCTAATCGGCTTCCAAATAGTTAACCAGGGGACGCAGGGGGTGTGCATTCCCTGGTTAACACTGACACTCGTCTCAGCCAATCAGGTTCACTGGGTCTGGTTACCGGTAACCTGATTGGCTGAAGCAACATTGAGGGCGGGACTCAGGAGAAGACATCGAGGGAGTGCGGAGGGAGTGTGGCTGACCTGATAAAGGTAAGTGCTGTGGGATATGGGGGGGGGGTTGGCGGGGGAAAGCAATGTGGTGGTTTTTGATGGGCACAGTGGCAACAATTGATAGGCACAGTGGCGACAATTGATGGGCACAGTGGTGACAATTGATGGGCACAGTGGTGACAATTGATGGCACAGTGGCTGGGTTTGATGGCATGGCACAGTGCTGCATTTGATGGCATGACACAGTGGCTGCGTTTGATGGCACAGTGGCAAAAATTGATGGCACAGTGGCGACAATTGATGGCATGGCACATTGGCGACAATTGCTGGCACAGTGGCGACAAGTGCTGGGCACAGTGGCTGCGTTTGATGGCACAGTGGCGACAATTGATGGCACAGTGGTGTCAATTGATGGCATGGCACAGTGGCAACAATTGCTGGCACAGTGGCGACAATTGCTGGGCACAGTGGCTGCGTTTGATTACACAGTGGCGACAATTGATGGGCACAGTGGCGACAATTGATGGGCACAGTGGTGACAATTGATGGGCACAGTGGCTGCATTTGATGGGCACAGTAGTGGCAATTGATGAGCACAGTAGCTGCATTTAATGAGCACAGTGAGCTCAGCCGCCACTTCAACACACTGATATAAATGTGGATGGTCTCTGATGTACCAGACACATTTTGATCAGTGTAAGGCCAGTCTTAAGCTTGCTACACATTATACAATTTTCTTGTACACTTTTCCTTTACATTTACCAAAACTATAAAATATGAGGTCAAACCTAAACACTTTCAAGTTGTATGCTATCAGGCAGGCCCTTGCACTACATAATTGAAGGTACATTTTAATTAAATTGAATAAGGAAATTGTATAATCTGTTGCCAGCTTTAGTTTTTAGCAAGCATTTGAACTTTCAGAAAATGTTCTTAGTCTAAGAAAAAGCAAACTAAAGAAGCCACCAAATCTAAGGGCTGCCACATTGGATTCTTGGGTGTAGTTATTTCTTACCTTCTAGTAATTTTTTAGGTCATACATAAAGTTCTCTAAGACGTACAAGTAACATTGCCAAATGCAGTAACAATTTTATAACTTCAACTCATAAAATGGTACATTTCTTAAAATTACAAATAACTGGAAATGTAAAATTGTGTAAAAAAATAAATGACCTTCGCTATAATAGCATTTTTTTCTTGAACTCAATGAAGAAATTATGGATATATCTGGATTTATTATCCCCAATACATACCTGTGTTTGGACAGTATCATTTGATGTCAGTAATCCTCTTACAGGTGTACAGGTTTGTTTTTCTCAGAATCAGACGTTTTTTCAGTTTTTCTCTGCAAGTTCTGATAATTGGCAGCTTTTGAGGAGACTTTATAATGTTCATGGTGGATGGGAGAATACCTGGGGAATACATTCATTGTATGTCAATCCCCTGAGTGCACCAACTTTGCACCTGAGTTTTATAAAGTGACTAATTAATATCATGGAACTGTGTAAGCACTGGGTGGCTCATTACTAAATTGTATATAATGATTCAAGATGAGATTCAGTTTCGGATCTAAAATAGGTTTGAGGCGAACCCAACCCTTCCATGGTTAACTAATGTGGTATAGAAGGGACAGAACACACGAAGTGGAGAGAAAAAAATGCTGCTCACCCCGTTAAGTTACAACAGAGAGAATTTCCCAAGTGGGGTTTTTAGGCAGCTCAATTATACAAATGGGATACAATGTGGTAAAAAAAGTATTTATTCACATATATCAAAAATTATCAAAAAAAGGGGAAAAAATTGTGGGATCATAGATAGAATATGAGTTGCGGTACAGCAAAAGACCAACAAATTACACAGAGGTTATACAGTACACAACAAAAATATTTATACAGCTCAAATCATATATATTGCATGCATAAATCGTATACTAACGCGTTTCGACCATGATGGTCTTCTTCAGAGGCTTGATTAGTTGTGACTGGAGGGAGATATACAATAAAATTACATTAAACATCTCACATGTTACAAAACCAACCCTTCAGACCCACCCTTAGCTCCATTCATATGGAGAAGCCTTTCATTGGAGAAGGGGGTGGGGAATGGGGAGGAAGAAACATAACAGTATATTCATGTAATAAAAGAGATTAAATAAATCAATTGTTACCATTGATGAAAAGAGAGGTAGGTCTCGATTAAGTTTTTTTGCTATGACCAACAGGGGTTTCCACTGGTCCTCACGGGGGTCGCTCCAATTAACGGAATTCCCATGCGACAGTTCACACTGTGTATGATGGTCCAATGTGTCACAAACAGGGGGTCACCGAACAATTGACGGAACCCATCCGGGTCATGCTGACGGGGAGAGGAAAAGGACGCACCATGGAATGGACACAAACAGGGGGGAGAAAGAAATGAGAGCCTGCAATGGAATAATGCACATTGGAAAGATAGGGGTGCCAAGGGTATAGGGCATACAGATGCTATTAATGACTAAAGAAAGTATTGGGTAGAAAAATCGCCCCAATCTAACAGTTTATATTGGACAGATAGATCCCATATAGGAGAGAGGGAAGGGGAAGAGGGGAAGGTGGTGGGCAAGGGGTGAGGGAAAGTAAGGTTGGGATGAATGTGAAGGTTGGAAGGATGCAGATGAGTTGAAGTCAGGAAAGGAAGAAAAGTGTGAGATGGTGAGTGAAAGAGGGAGAAAAAGTGGGAAGAGTGGGCAGGGGAAGGTATGGGATAAAAGGTGGTGAAAAGGGGCAGAGATATGAAGAAAAAGAAAAAATTGTGAAGAGAAGTTGAGGAGTGTGTTGTGTGAATGGACGGGAAAACAGAAACAGTGGGAAAAGAGTGAAAAAGAATAATTAAGAAACTGTGGGTGAAGGTGAAGTGAGGGGGTTGGGATGCCACAGGCAGCCCTTTGGTTTATGATGTGTGGCCCTCTGTCTTTGTTGGGAACTAGGGATGAGCCAAATACCCCAACACACCAGAACAATTGCGCGGTCATGCAACACTGTACCCAAATTAAATCTTTATGTTTTTTTCCACCCACAAATAGAACTTTTGTTTGGTATTTGATCATCTCTGCGGTTTTTATTTCTTGCGCTATAAACAAAAGAAGAGCGACAATAAAAAAAAATATGGGCCAGATTCAGAGAGGAATCTGCGCATCTTTAGATAGGCGTAGCGCATCTCATATGTGCTACGCCGTCGTAACATTGAGAGGCAAGTACAGTATTCACAAAGCACTTGCTCCCATATGTACGTCGGCGTAACTTAAATGGGCCGGCGTAAGCCCGCCTAATTAAAAGTAGCAAGGCAGTGGGCGTGTTGTATTCAAATGAATCGTGACCCCATGTGAATGCATGGCCGAACGAACGGCGCATGCGCGCGCATGCTCAGAACCACGTCGCAAATACTCCCTACGATACGACGGCTCAATGCGTACGATGTGAACCTAACTTACGCCCAGCCCCATTCACGTACGACTTACGTAAACGACGTAAAATCCAACGGCACTTCCGACGTCCATACCCTAAACGACTTAGACCAGCTTTTTTGATGGTTTATCTTTACACCGGAAAAGCGCCTTACGTAAACGACGTAGATTACAGTGACGGGTGCAAGTACGTTTGTGAATCGGCGTATCTAGCTCATTTACATATTCGACACATAAATCAACGGAAGCGACCCTTGCGGCCAGCGTAAATATGCACCCAAGATACGACGGTGTAGGAGACTTATGTCGGTCGTATCTTGGCAAAATTCAGGCGTATCTCATTTAAAGAATCAGAGCATAGATACGACGGCGCACATTTGGACTTACGACGGCGTATCAGTAGATACGTCGGCGTAAGTCTTTGTGAATCCGGGCCTATATATATATATTTTACTTTTTGATTTAATAAATATCACAATTTTTAACAAAAATAAACATTTTTTTCCTCACTTTAGGCCGATACGTATTCTTCTACATATTGTTAGTAAAAAAAATCGCAATAAACGTATATTGATTGATAGATGGTGATAGATTTATGACATTTTTTTTTTTTTTTTTTAGTAATGGCGGCGATCTGTGATTTTTATTGTGACCGTGACATTGCGGCGGACACATCGGACACTTCGGACACGTTTTTGGGGCCATTCACATTTATACAGCGATTAGTGCTATAAAACTGCACTGATTACTGTAAATGTGAATGGCAGGGAAGGGGTTAACCACTAGGGGGCACTGAAGGGGTTAATATGTTCCCTAAAGTGTGTTCTAACTGTAGGGGGGAGGGGACTCACAAGGGGAGGAGACCGATGTGTGTTCCTCTGTACTGGGAACATCGGTCTCCTCGCCTCTGAGGCCCTGTACACACATCCGAGAAACTCGAACCATTGACTAACGAGGAAATAGAGAACATGTTCTCTATTTGGCTCGACGAGTTCCTCGTCGGTTTCCTCGGCCAAAAGTGTACACACGACCGGGTTTCTCGGCAGAATACGGCTCCGATCGAGTTTCTGGCTGAATTCTGCCGAGAAACTCGGTCGTGTGTATGGGGCCTGACAGGAGGCCCCCACCCCATTTAAAAAAAAATGGCACGGGGTTACCTTTAACCACTCCAATACACTGTGTTATATATACTACCATGCCTGCATTGGCTGAATATATAGGGCTAGATTCAGCAAGAATTTACGCCGGCGTATCTATAGATACGCCGCGTAAATTCAAAGCTGTGCCGGCGTATCTTCTTTCTGTATTCCGAAAGCAAGATACGCCGAAATTAGGCTAAGATCCGACTGGCGTAAGTCTCTTACGCCGTCGTATCTTAGGGTGCATATTTACGCTGGCCGCTAGGTGGCGCTGCCGTCGATTTCAGCGTAGAATATGCAAATGACCTGTATACGCCGATTCAGAAACGTACGTGCCTCGGCGCATTTTTTTTTTACGTCGTTTACATTAGGCTTTTTCCGGTGTAAGGTTGCTCCTGGGTCTATGAGGCGTACGCAATGTTAAGTATGGACGTCGTTCCCGCCTCGAATTTTACAATTTTTACGTCGTTTGCGTAAGTCGTTCGCGAATAGGGCTGTACGTAAGTTACGTTCACGTCTAAAGCATTGACGATTTGCGGCGGAATTTCGAGCATGCGCACTGGGATTCTTTTACGAACGGCGCATGCGCCGTTCTTAAAAAACTTCAAATATGTGGGGTCACACTAAATTTAAATAAAACATGCCCACATCATCCAAATTTGAATTAGGCGGCCTTACGCCGGAGCACATACGTTACGCCGCCGCAAGTTCTTTCAGAATACGGAACTTGTGCCATAATTTATGCCGGCGTAACGTATCGGAGATACCTTACACCCGCACAAGATTATGCAGGGCTACCTAAATCTAGCCCATAGTCTACACTGAAAAATATAGGCTACACTGAATGGAGAGTGTATATGTGTGTGCGTGTACTAGACTATATATATATATATATATATATATATATATATCTATATATATATATACATATTTATATATATATAGATATATAGATATATATATGTATGTGTATATATATATATATATATATATATATATATATATATATATATATATATATATATATATCAAGTATACTGCCACTTACTTACTAACCTGCCTGCCTAATCTAGCTCAAACTATCTCCATCCACACCATACATGGCCGCAATATAAACAGCCTTATATAGTGTGGGGCGTGGACTTAGTCCCCCTGAGCCATGATTGGCCAAAAGCACACTGCCTTTGGCCAATTATGGCTTTCTCAGTACAGCCTGCTGTGATTGGCCAAAGCATGCAGGTCGGGGGAGTCTTTATGGCCTCTTGCACTCTTTATCCTTACTCTGGTGCTCCTATTATGGAGCTGGATGAGCGAGTGAACCATGTAATGACACCCGTGACTCAGGATCTTGTTCCAATCTCTATAGGAGCGCATAAGATAGAAATTAACCTGGAGACAATGAAGTGGGGCACGGTTGAGCTGTCTCCACTCCCCTATTGGGAGGATCATGGGGCCGTGACCGCACCTCCCACATGTCATCGTAAGTCTGGCAAGGTTGGAGACGATGGGCGGATTACAAATGTTAACCACGCCCTCTGAGCGTCATCGCGGGGGACGTTAAGGGGGAAGGTGTCCGTGTCGTCAGGGTGATGTGAACTACGGAGGCGGGTTTTCTAACTATCAATTAGACAAGGCAGTTTATTTAAATGACGTGCATACAAGCTCCCGTGATACGCTGAAAAAGTCCCACCCTAGGGACGAAACGCATGCGGATAGGATAGCTGTGTGATGTCATCAAATCCACCACTCAGAACGTGCCTAGTGAAGCTTGAGTTTGTTTGTAACAGAGGCAATCTTCTTAGCACTGGGTTCAGTGCTTCACTTGTGAGTTAATTTCTTATTTAATAAAGAGATTGTTTTGATACAAGCAGAGAGCACTATGTATGTCTAATTTGATCTTTACATGAACCACGCTATTGCCAACTATACATAAGAGGGATACATCACTACTGCAATTAATAAGCCGAAAGTAACTGCTGAAGTGGCTTGGAGGCAGGATCCATCTCCTATTATTGCACCTGTGGGGAAAGTGTGCATGACCTTCTGTTCATTCAGGGGTCCACTAAGTGAGGTGAGAGGCCTGTACTTATGGTGGTGGATGCACAACAAGGATGCACAATAATTTATCTACATCTAAGCACCCTGATCACTACTGAGGATTCTATCCCTGTCTGGTGGCACTTTTCCTCTCGTAATTTTTGGCTTTTTTACCATTAGAATTGGAACTACTCTTTGGTTTTAAATCATATGCATTGGGACTGTCTTTATGTGTGTTGAACTATTGGACATTACCTATATGATTTTTAGATTTAAGTTTATTGTTTTTATCCCATTAAATCTAGACCTAGTGGTTCACAGAGTTAAGGCTAGGCTGAAAGTGTGGGAGAACCTCCCCCTATCGCTTTTAGGCCGAATTAACCTTATAAAAATGAAAATAATACCCAAATTTACATACCTGTTTCGAAATTCTCCACAATGGATACCCTGCTCCTTTTTCACAAAACAGAATCAAATATTCTCCTCCTTCCTCTGAGGCTCTAACCTCCCTCAATTTAAATTGTCCACCCTGATGCGACCGGTGTCGCAGGGGGAGGTTGGCATTTCCAGACTGGAGGCTGCAGTGGTCCGCTCTGTGGGGGCCCTTTCACATTTACCCCTTCGAGGACCTAAAGCTCTGTACAATTTAACCCCCCCCCATGCTCACGACCCTAACGGCCTGGAAAGCAGGACTGTGACTTGAGAAATTCCCACGGACTGCAGTCTCCCCCAACTCCCCCCTGTGGAACAACCCCACCTTACCCCATCTTTACACATTACCAGACCCCAAAATATGGGCCAAATGCTGTATTGAATTGATATCTGACCTTACCACCAACACCACCATACACCCATTCAATATGAGAGGTAACTGTCAGCACAGATACAAAGTACATGTATGGGTAGGGGTATGGTGATTAGTCCATTAGAAATAATAGTAACAGGCAGTTCAATGGTTAAAAATGCAGGTGATTTGGCTGTTCAATGGCGGCTGCTGTCCTCAGAGAGCTGACTCTGTGGTAAACAAAGGAGGGGTAGAGAAAGGAAGCAGCACCAATCAGCCTTTGTTCTCCCTGTCTGACCCTCCTCCCAGAAGTGTTCCTTGGAAGTAATCACGTGACCTGTCACGTGACCTGTGAGGCTGGAACAGGCTTCATCCTGATGGCCACAGGGACAGGCCTGAAGACTCCACACATTCTGCTTTCTTCACTTCTAAGCAGCCCATGGATCCGGGACGAGGACTACAGGATGTTACAGATGAGCCTTCTTTCCTTACCCTCTTGTAAGTGTGTTTTGTACAATGTGTCATTAAAAGAACCTCTTTCAGGCCTTGTACACACGACCGAACATGTCTGCTGAAACTGGTCCGCGGACCAGTTTCCGCGGACATGTCCGACCGTGTGTAGGGCCGACCAGACAATTTTCCGGCCTAGCGGACAGGTTTCCAGCGGACAAAAGTTTCTTAGCATGCTAAGAAACTTGTCCGCTGGAAGCCTGTCCGTCGGACATGTCCGATGGTTAGTACGACTCATCGGACATGTCCGCTGGCCCGAGAACCCGCGCATGGCGTTGAAGTGATTTGACGCATGCGTGGAAGCATTGAACTTCCGGATTCGCGCACGTCGCCGCCACGTCGCCGCCACGTCACCGCATATTCTGTCCGCGGGGAATTTGGTCTGATGGTGTGTACATACATCAGACCAAATTCAGCCAGCAGACATGTCCGATGAAAACGGTCTGCGGACCGTTTTCATCGGACATGTCTGGTTGTCTGTACAAGGCCAAATACTGCACTTAGGTGGCGCTTCCTTTCTCTACCCCTCTTTTGTTTATACACCCATTCAATTATCCAGTATCCCACAATAATGTTCCCCCCTCGTACCTATTCTGCTTTTTACAACTGTCCTAAGCGTTCAAAGCCTAAATACGCCCCAACAACATGCAAATAGTGCAACAGACCACTGTCTTATATGCACATCTCCTCCAGGTTTCCTCCCTGGATCTGTCATTGCTTCGTCAGCAATGGACGCAAGATATCCTGGGACTTGACTCCGAGGACTGGAAGGACATTTGGGATTTCCCATTCAAAATCCTTGTCTCACTTCGAGACTGTCTCATAAAGTACAAAATACTCCAGCAGGCATATATCCCCCCGTATAGATTGCATAAAATAGGGGTTGCCCAAAGAAATATGATAGAGTGTGGGCCAAATGGTTGGCTGAGGCCTCCACAGCAACTTCTGACTATATAGACCCTCAATAAAATGCCACTCCACTTGTGGAAGTAAATGTGGATACTTTAGGGGCCATTTTTATTGTAATTATTACCTTGGTTCTGTTTTTTTTACATTACTTGTCCCCTTGTCTCGACTGGTAGTCATGATCACAAGTTCCTCTAATTGAGCAAGAGCCAAGTTAGCAGTAGACATGTGCATTAGTTTTCGTCCGAAAACATATTCGTCCGAATTTCAGCTATTTTCGTGATGGTTTTAACAAACGAAAACGAAAGTGCAGAATACGAAAACCGAAAGATCCGACATAAACAAATGCTTTATTTTCGTTTTCGTCAGTCGAATGTGCCTAACCTTAAAACTCTATTAGTCCAAAATTATTCTACATAGAGAGAAAAGATTCGACATTATAGAGAGAAAAGATTCGACATTATAGAGAGAAAAGATTTGACATTATAGAGAGAAAAGTTCGCTGCTGGAATTGGGCGGGGGAAGTAAAATAAAAATAATGATGATGATGAATGTTATTGGCTGATTGTAACCAAAGAGAAGGAGCAGTAAAATAGCTAAAACTAACTTGACAATTCAACATGAATGACGAAGATTCGACAAAGCATCGAAAAACATACAAACATACAAACGCCAAATCTGTCATTAAAGGCTTAAGGTGTCTGTCGAATGTTCAAAGAAGATTTGACAGAGCAGCTAAACTGTACGACGCCGCAATCGTACATTTCTGGTCAAATGCTCGGCCCATAGGCTATAGAAAAATTCTAATGTTGGTTGACTAGTAATAATAATTAATAAATAAAATTATTACTAGTGTCACACAACATTAGAATTCTTCTATAGCTTGTAGGCGGAACATTTGACCGGAAATGTACCATTGCGTCGTTGTACAGTTTAGCTGCTCCATCGAATCTTCTTTGAACATTCGACAGACACCATAAGTAATCAATGGCAGATTCAACCTTAATTCATTCAGATTTTTGGATGAATGCAATTTCTAACGAAAAATTAAATAAATAAAAACGAATTTCGGGAGTAACTAAATACATTTATTTTTCAGATGAAAACAAAATTCCAAAACAAAATATTTCAGTGTGCACATGTCTACGTAGCAGTAAGGTTTTGACGTGATTCAGCTGTTTGAAATTTATGATGGATGTGATACAATATGCCGGCTGGCACTGACCCCTATGTGGGTCTGGTTTCGATGCTGTGGTAGGTTAACTGTTGTTTGTCTGTCGTTAAAGGTTGTATGTCTTTATACTCAATAAAAAGATTAAAAAAAAAACACCACAAGGTACTCACATGATCCAGGACAATAAAAAGCATTCAAACAGCATGGTGCCTCGCCAACAGCCGGCATCAGCAGGCGTGACAGCATCACATGTTCGTGGCCCCATCCAATGCGTTTCACGTCACAGTGCATCATAAGGGGAACAGGAGCATATTCACGCTCTGTGCAGCCTATTTTCCTTTTCCTCTATGATGGCTGTCTGAGTTGGACGCTGGTATTAGGGAATATCATATGTTGAAACCCAGTGGACCATACTGATCGCATCTTGAGACACCCGGAGGGGTCCATTATTTCTCATGTGTGTTTTATCTCTGTAATTGGGGATTGCAACGATCTGGTAAAAGGCTTGAATACGGTGAAGGGCAGGTGTATATTGTGAAATTCCTTAACAATTCACATGGTTTGTCACTGGGTGGGATAATCATTATCTTGAGGAGAATTAGACACATTTTCATTCCACTACATACTTTCATTGCTATTGGAACACGACACATTTCCATATTGAACTTTATGGACTATTCAATTCACTGTTTGATTGTATATTGATATATATATTTTTTTTTTGCATAGAAACCAGAAGCGCACTATTATTTGTGCATATACAGTATATATGTTTTCACATTACTTTTGGTATTCAGTTGATATATAGTTGCAGCCTATTGCATTAGGGTGTGCACCTCAAAGCTCCGACACACATGCGTGTGTGAGATATTTACCGGCCTCTTCCCAGCTCTCCATCCTGAAGCAATGAGGGGAGGGGGAGTGTATCGGTCACCACCGTTTACGATATTCCCATTCCATCAACCACGACAGCTTATCTGACACTCCAAACATCCAACAGACACGATCCATTCCATTCCCCAGAATAACCGAGACTCACACAGCACTGGTACTGGTTTCAAAATGTATGAACATTTTTAATGGTATCTTAGCTTTCTTATATACAGCACAGCATGTTTCAGTTAATCACAGGGACAAATAACTCTCCACCCACACATCACACAATGGGGCTTCAATCACATTCTTTTAGACAATGACATTCAGAGAAGTTAATTATTCCACAGACGTCCGGACTCCGATACTAAGTGATTCACCTGCATAATACACATTTCTATGACAGACGTTTTGGCACCAATTTAACATGACCTAATTACTACAGCTGAGAAGTCAGACGTTATGACTCTCACCTGCTATTCCTATCACATAGTATCATTAATAGTTTTTCACACAAACACACTCCTTTACTAAACATAATTGACATGCTAATTCCCTACCCCTGAAAGGAGACATCTGACTTTCCAGACTTAATCAGTGCAATAGACGCATCACAGTATTAGCATCACAGCATCACACAATGGACAATAGAATGTCTTTCAAGAGTCTACGCAATTAACACCTCAAAAGCATGTGTCCCCCCATTGAATGAAAACACTCCATTTGGAGTCAGACTTTAACAACCTGTAAAATCCCAAGATATCCTGCAAAACATGAATCATCATTAATGTCCCATCTCATGTAATTTATAATTAATATTTCTCAGTCACCCTATGCTCAAAAGGGGCACAGGGTGACCCGAGACCCAAGAGTCATTAGTGACGCTGGCACAGGAGTACCCCCCATCCTTTAAGGCCTTGTTCACACGGTCGGTCCAAACCGATGAAAAGGGCCTTAAGTCCAGTTTCATTGGTCAAATCCGACCGTGTGTACGGCCCATCGGTTCATTGTCCTTCGGTCCAAAATTTTAAAACATGCTTTAAAATCGAACCGATGGACCGCTGCCCGTTCGGTCCAAACCAATGGTTAGTACAGAAAGCATCGGTTCAAAACCAGCGCATGCTCAGAATCAAGTCGACACATGCTTGGAAGCATTGAACTTTGTTTTATTCAGCACGTCGTGTGTTTGATGTCACCGTGTTCTGACCCGATCAGTTTTTGGAACGATGGTGTGTACGCACATCAGACCATCAGGCCACTTCAGCGGTGAACCGATGGAAATGGCCCGTCAGACCATTCTCATCGGTTTGGAACGACCGTGTGTATGTGGCCTAAAAGTCTCTGGGTGTCACGGGCCATTCCGTTACTGGGAGCAAGGGAGCTCACAGGGGGACCCAGGCAGCAGAAAGAACAGGGGCAAGTGGCATATATTGGTATGGTATTGGTATTTTCCTTTTGTGGCATCTGAATGTCGGCAAAAGGGAGAGGAGAAGAAGCCTACTTTTAGCTGCTGCAGCAGGAAAATACAGATTGGTTCCACTAAATTCCACCTCCTGTCCAGGTTCTGGGGGTCAGCAAGGAAGAATTGCAGTTTACCTGCCACCTGCCCATGATCACTGGGGAGATCGCCATTGATGGGTTGTCAACCTTAGGATTAGGGTGTGCACTTGGTGCCCCTCTTGTGCACGCCTGTGGGTGCAGCTCTTTGATAGCTCATTACACTTCAGCAGAGAAACACACCTTTGTTTAAAAATCTTTATTTCCTAACAAAATTCCTAAAATCAGCTAAGGTTTTTTGCAGAGCTCCCTTGATCTCACGGTTTCTTAAGCTGTAAATGATTGGATTGATCAGTGGAGACACCATGACATACAATAAAGATCTATACTTATTCATGTAGCTTGAGCTTTCATCTGATGGTGTCATGTAGACAATGATCAATGCCCCATAGAAAGCCCCAACCAAGGTTACATGGGAACTACAAGTGGAGAAGGCTTTTCTACGCCCATGTGCAGATGATATCTTTAAAATAGTGACTATGATGCAAATGTATGTAAGTAAAATAAAAGCAAATGGTAAACATATGGTGATGATTGAAATAATAAAATCTTGTAGCTTTAAAGCAGAAGTATCCGAGGTGGACAATTCAACCACTGGGAAAAAATCACAGAAAAAGTGGTCTATATAATTCAGCCCACAGTAATCAAACCTGTAGATCATAATCAGTTCACTTGATACTAAAATGATAACACAGAAATATAACCCAACGATCACCTGGAGGCAAACATGAGAATTGATAAGTGAGGGATATCGTATTGGATTGCAGATAGCCAAATACCGATCGTAGGACATGATGGCGATCAGAAAACATTGCAAGTAGCTACATATACCAAAAAAATAAAGCTGAGTAATGCAAACATCCAGTGATAATCTTCCTTCATCTTTGAGGATGATATCGAGTGTCATGGGCACCACACTGGTGGTCAGTAGGACATCAGATGTAGCCAAATACTTGAGAAAGAAGTACATTGGAGATTTAAGCTGATCAACAGTTGTCACTAAAAAGATTATTAATATATTTCCACTTAGGATCATCATGTATGTTAGAAGGAACACAATAAACAGCAGAATCCTGAATTTATAAAGACCTTGAAATCCAAGTAGTTTTATTTGTGTGACCTGAGTCTGGTTGGGGTCACACATTCTTTAGTTGGAAGACACCAATGATTTTTTTTCCTAAAAAAATAAAATATGATCAGATGCGATGATAGAAAATACAGGTTTAACTCAAATTAAAATTAAATCAAGTTTTTTTTTTCCACAAATTAACTAATCAATTTCTGTGCCTACATTTACCAGAAGGATTGTTCTTTCTATGTTTTGAAGGTCTTGGTTGATATTCAAGTCATAGACAAACATGTAAAAAGGAGAAGGAGAGTAGGAAAGAGACTCTGAAGCCCTGTACACAGAGTCAGCCGAGAAAACCGAGGGGAAAGCCGAGAACCAGGCAGGAAAACTGCCATGGAGCTTTGGCCCGGGAATCCCGGCCGTGTGTATGCTCCATCGGCACTGCCTCATAGTCTTTTCCATAGGTAAGTAGTAGATCTGGCGGAAAAAAACGCTGGGAATCCCAACGGGAAAATAGAGAGCAGGTTCTCTATTTTCCCGACGGGATCCCTGGCTGTTTTCCTTATGGGAAAATTGTGAGGAAGCATACACATGTCCGGTTTTCCCAGCCCAAAGCTCTCCTGCTGGGAAAACCGGTCGTGTGTACGAGGCTTTAGGGATTGATTTAGTTAGTAAAACCGGAGAGTGCAAAATCTGGTGCAGCTGTGCATTGTAGCCAATCAGCTTCGAACTTCAGCTTGTTCAGTTAAGCTTTGACAAAAAAAAACCTGGAAGCTGATTGGTTTCTATGCAGAGCTGCACCAGATTTTGAACTCCCCAGTTTTAGCAAACCAACCCCTTAATGTAATGATTGGTTTCAAATATCACCAAAACCGCCCTCCCTGCTTCTCTCAGGACCTACTGCTCTCAAGCTTCCTTGTCTCTTCCCCCCATGCTCATCTCCAGGACTTCTCCAGAGCCTCTCTCATCCTCTAGAACTCCTTACCTCAATCTGTCTGGCTATTTCCTACTCTGGCTGCCTTTAGGCAACTCATCTCTTCAGGGAAGCCTATTCCACCTCCAACTAATCTTGTATCCCTTCCATCAGCTCATTCCCACAGTTACAACCTTCTGTACCAGTTGCCCCACCCTATTTGATTGTATGCTCTTATCAGCAGGGCACTCTTGACCCTCTATTTTTTTGTATTGTAACTGTACTGCCCCCCTTTTATATTGTAAAGTGCTGCGTAACCTGTTGGTGCTATATAATAATAATAATAATAATAATAATAATAATAATAATAATAATAATAATTACTTATCTGTCAATGAACATGAAAGTGTGTTTACTAAGTAAAATGCAATGTATTTCCGTGCTAATATGGAAATAAAGGAATATCAACAAACTGCTGCAGTAATGCAAAGTGTATAAAAGTGGCTGGTGCTGCGCTGTTTAAAAGTAATAAAAAGCAAAATAAATCTTCCTAACTGGTGTTAAAAAAAAACCTAACAAAAGTGCTTTACTAAGTAATTTGGTCCAAGAAAAAGATCACAGAGGAGGAAAATAAACACTTTAAAATTTACAAATCCAAATGTTAAAACAAAAAACAGCTGGGCACAGCTGGGCACTAGCTGGGCACTAGCTACACTTATGCCCTGTACACACGATCGGTTCATCTGATGAAAACGGACCGATGGACCGTTTTCATCGGACGAACCGATCGTGTGTGGGCCCCATCAGTTTTTTTTCCCATCGGTGAAAAAAAATAGAACCTGTTTTAAATTTTTCGTATGGTTAAAAAAACGATGGAAAAAAACGATCGTCTGTGGGGAAATCCATCGGACGAAAATCCATGCATGCTCAGAATAAAGTCGACGCATGCTTGGAAGCATTGAACTTAATTTTTCTCTGCACGTCGTTGTGTTTTACGTCACCGCGTTGGACAAGATCGGATTTTTAACCAATGGTGTGTGGGCAAGACTGATGAAAGTCAGCTTCATTGGATATCTGATGAAAAAATCCATCGGTTTGTTTTCATCAGATATCCGATCGTGTGTACGTGGCATTAGAGGTTCTTCTCTTCTCTTTTATACCCTGTAAAAAAAAATGCTTTGATATACAAGTGCTTTGAATTAGAAGCATGTTTCTGGAATGAATTATGCTTGCAAACCCTGGTTTTACTGTATTAGGAAAAACGTAAATAAAGTCAAATAAAAAAAAAAGGCTAGCCATACAAGGTTGGCCAATAACAGATCTCCATCCACACAAACATGGCACCCGCCATTGTCAAAATATCCCAATCAGTGGCTGAAGTTGATGGTGATCCAAAAATATTCCAAAATAAAACAATCAACTTCTGTTGACCAGGGAAGCCAACACACTGATAGAAATTTGGATCGACCAGGGTAAGGCCAATCTCAGGCCTAGTACACACGAGAGGATTTATCCGCGGATACGGTCCAGCGGATAAATCCTCTCGAGGATTTCAGCGGATTTGGATCCGATGGAGTGTACTCACCATAGTATCGAAATCCGCGCCGAAATACGCTCACGATGAGATGTCGCGCCGTTGCCGCGATGATGACGCGGCGACGAGCGCGACACTGTCATATAAGGAATTCCACGCATGCGTCGAATCATTACGACGCATGCGGGGGATCCCTTCGGACGGATTGATCCGGTGAGTCTGTACAGACCAGCGGATCAATCCGTTGGGATCGATTCAAGCGGATAGATTTGTAGACATGTCTACAAATTTTTATCTGCTGGAATCGTGAAATTCCCGCGGATAAATATCCGCAGGAATGTACACACCATAGAATCTATCCGCTGAAACCGATCCGCTGAGATTTTTCAGCGGATGGATTCTATGGTGTGTACGGGGCCTTAAAGGGGGTTGTAAAGGTTTGTTTTTTATTTTTCTAAATAGGTTCCTTTAAGCTAGTGCATTGTTGGTTCACTTACCTTTTCCTTCCATTTCCCTTTTAAATGTTTATTTTCTTTGTCTGAATTTCTCAGCTCCTGTTTCTCCTCAGTAAACTTCATACCATCATCTGGGCGGTCAGCCAGAACAGCTTACTGAAAAGCTAACTGAGGAGGAACAGGAAGTGAGAAATTCAGACAAAGAAAAAAAACATTTAGAAGGGAAATTGAAGGAAAATGCACTAGCTTAAAGGAACCTATTTAGAAAATAAAAAACCTTTACAACCCCTTTAAGCTATGCTACACATTATACAATTGTCTTGTACACTTTTTCTTTACATTTACCAAAACCATAAAATATGAGGTCAAACCTAAACACTTTCAAGTTGTATGCTATCAGGCAGGCCCCTGCACTACATAATTGAAGGTACATTTAAAGGAAATTGTATAATCTGTTGCCAGCTTTAGCTTTTAGCAAGCATTTGTACTTTCAGAAAATGTTCTTAGTCTAAGACAGTGGTTCTCAACCTGGGGGTCGGGACCCCCTCGGGGGTCGAATGATGATTTGCCAGGGGTCACCGAATCCTGAAGCCTGCACCGCTCTCCCAGTCTTTTTGCGGCCGCCCAGCAGGGCTGTCCCTGGAGCCCGCTCCCACCCACTCAGCCACTTCGCAGCCACCCATTCAGTTCGGCAGAGACAAGAAGTCAGCTTACTGGTGAGGAATGTGAAGTTGGAGGGGCTGGAGGACACCCTATCTCCTGATTTCGGCATAGGTGTCTCTGCAACGAGACACCACAAAGCCGGTGACACAGAGAGTAATACTACCTGTGATTATAGTTGCCATCGAAAGTCCCCACTACAGTTCTCAGATCAGCAGATGACCTTCAAGAGCACCTAAGTTGACTGATCAGAACTCCCCCCAGCACTTCCACTGATCCCATCCCCCCAGCACTGACACTCATCCCAACTCCCCGCCAGCACTGCCACTCATCCCAACCCCCCCTCACCATAAAAATAGAGAATACATGGAAGGGAGAGAAAAAGAGGGGGAGGAACAAAGAAAGGGAGAGAAAGAACAAGAAAGATGGGTTGAGCGAGGGATGGGGAAAAAACTAAAATGTAGGATAGAAAGGTAAAAAGGGAAAGAAAGGAGAACAAAGAGTGGTACATCCTAAAATGTACCATAAGGGGGTTCAATACTGTATGAGTGGAAGGGACTTAGGGAGCGTTAAATGTCTGTGGGTTAGGGGCACAAATTACTTGGTATGAAAATAATTTTACTGTTAGGGGTTCCCATAACTTGTGAAATTTTATCAAGGGGTCACGGCACTAGCAAGGTTGAGAACCACTGGTCTAAGAAAAAGTAAACAAAGCAGCCACCACATCTACTGTAAGGGCTGCCTCATTGCATTCTTGAGTGTAGTTATTTCTTACCTTCTAGTCATTTTTTAGGTCATACATAAAGTTCTCTAAGATGTACAATTAACATTTCAAAATGCAGTAACAATTTTATAACTTCAGCTCATTAAACGGTACATTTCTTAAAATTACAAATAACTGGAAATTTAAAATTGTGTAAAAAAAAAAAATATCTGTAGCATGACCTTCGCTATAATAGCATTTTTTTTCTTGAACTCAATGAAGAAATTATGGATATATCTGGATTTTTTATCCCCAATAAATACCTGTGTTTGGACAGTATCATTTGATGTCAGTAGTCCTCTTACAGGTGTACAGGATACAGGGATACAGGGATACAGGGGATACAGGGATACAGATACAGGACAGTATCATTTGATGTCAGTAGTCCTCTTACAGGTGTTGTTTTTCTCAGAATCAGAAAGTCTCAGAATCAGATTTTTTTTCTGTTTTTCTCTGCAAGTTCTGATAATTGGCAGCTTTTGAGGAGACTTTATAAGGTTCATGGTGGATGGGAGAATACCTGGGGAATACATTCATTGTCAATCCCCTGAGCGCACCAACTTTGCACCTGAGTTTTATAAAGTGACTAATTAATATCATGGAACTGTGTAAGCACTGGGTGGCTCATTACTAATTTTTACAGTATATAATGATTCAGTTTCGGATCTCAAATAGGTTTGAGGCGAACCCAACCCTTCCATGGCTAATTAATGTGGTATGTTCCTGTGACAGACCTAGCCGGGACAGAGGCTTTTAGAGAGGACTGAATGCGAGCCTCTTGCCTTCCGATTATGGGCCAGGGCCTGAAAACAGGAAGGCGGATGGGTTATCCCGGCAGACAGACCTGGAACCTTAAGATAACTTTTCCAACAACCTCGAGTTGACCCGTTCGGGGTCCCACTGTGGCTGTTGGACTGTTTCTCAGGGGGGAGTATTATCATGGAGCTTGGAATGCTGAAGTGTTTGAATCTGTTACACAGTGGGGGGTCTTCTGCCCTGTCTTAAAGCTAACCCCCCCTTCAGATGGCTTCATGGTCTGGAGGAAAAGCATTGTTCTGTGTTTGGCTGTTTGTGCACTTTGATTGCCCCCTGGGGCTTCTGTCTGATTACACATAGCAGTCCTCCTATTCAAGCTATCAGACCAATCCCTGCTGACCCTGTTTCAAGTCCTCATGGCTAAGAGGACCTAATTGAGAACTACAATGTACTTTACAATTGACCAATAGGAAAGCGGTTGTTGGGGGTGGGGTGTTCAAACTGCTGTACAAAAGTGTGTGTGCATCCAATAAAATAGTTTCCTGTTTGAACTTACATACAGCCTGCCTGGTGTTTGTTCTGATGGATTTCGAATGGCACATAGCTGTAGTTCAAAACCCGGAGCCTTGGATGACCGAACCATCAGATGTTGTTATCAGCAATCTGATTCAATAGCAGCAGAGGAGTGTCAGGAGAGTGGAACGGAGTGAGCAAGGGTCTCGTTACAGTTCCATCCAGAGCAGTTATCTAATCATAATGTACCTTCTGGTCTTTGAACTTGGATCAGTTGGCTTAGAGCTGTGATGCTCAGCCTATGGCCTAAGGGCCACATGTAACCCTTTGGTATATGATGTGTGGCCCTCAGACTTCAGCAGTTTTTATTGGGAACTAGGGGTGAGCCAATTACCCCCCCCCCCCCTCGGTTTGGTTCGCACCAGAACATGCAAACACCTTTAAAGTCTATGGAACACGAAAGTGAAAAATCAAAAGTTTTCATTTTATAAGCAAGTGTAGTGGGCGTTGCTGATAGACTCTAGACACCAGGAATCCCTCCTGGTGTCTCTGTCCGGTGAAATGGCACTGCCACTCTGCACAGCGACTCTCTGCCCGTCGCCACCCACCTCACAGCCTCTCAAGTCTTACTCTTCGGGCAAGTCCAGTCAAGTGGCCCATAGAGCGTGGAAAAGTGATGGATCGAGGAAAACAGTCTAAGATTTTTCAAGATCGCAAGAGTCCGCATAGGGCCTCCCCTTACATCAGAGTCCGCACAGAGGCCCCCCTTACATCAGAATCTGCACAGAGTCCCCCTTACATCAGATCAGAGTCCACACAGAGGCCCCCCTTACATCAGAATCCGCACAGAGTCCCCCCTTACATCAGAGTCCGCACAGAGGCCCCCCTTACATCAGAGGCCCCCCTTACATCAGAGTCCCCCCTTACATCAGAGTCCACACAGAGGCCCCCCTTACATCAGAGTCTGCAGAGACCCCATATACATCAGATCTGATGTAAGGGGTGTTCTGTGAAACTTGATTTAAGGGTGCATGCTGTGGACTATTGTGTAAAGAGGGTCTCTATGGGGGATGGAGTAAAATGTGTATTCTCTATCCAGTGGGTGAGAAAGTCGCCATAGGTCAGTGAAATGGAGAGAGTCCATGGTAGATGCTAGATACGTCTGGTCAGAGATTAGTGAGGTCCTAGGTGATACCTTTGCGGTGGATCTGTCTTCCGTCAAATGCAAAGTGGAATTAAAGTCGCCGCCTACATACACACCCTACTAATCCATTACTTAAACACAGCTAAATCCTGCATCCCAGCCAAATTGACCAATGATGTGTCAATGGGCTTCTGCAGTCAGTGAAATCATGGAGATAGAGGTTCTTATCTCCTCCTTCACCGTCAAGAGGAAACATTTCAGAAGAGCTGACACCAGTTATTATTCTGTCCTCTTGAGTTATATTGGAGAACAGCAAGAAAATAGAATTGCCCTACCCCTCAGTCCTCATTCACCATGCCATTGTTGTTTGTGAAATGTACTTTTCCAACAGTAGTATGATCTGCAGATGTCGTTTATGCTGGACTGGCCTTCACATTTTACTTACTTCTAACCAGCCAATACCCTGTGCTGGAAGCAGTGCTAGGAAAAGGTCACCTGGTGCCCAAAGTGAAGGTGCCAAACTGTGCCCCTTTCCTCTCAGGTGGAGCAGAGACGTGGCACGTGCAAAGTGCGCCATACCGAAATGTATGTAGGATTGCAGCATTCGCTGAAATAGTACCCATGGTTGTGGCACACTAGCAAATTAAAGAGTTTAAAGTGGTTGTAAAGCCACTTATCATGTCCCTATAATTTACTCTGTTAGGAAAGCATATGTGCCTCGCTGAATGTCCTTTATTAAAAAAGCAGATTTCGGGGAGTGTGACCAGCAGCTGGAGGACATGGCCACATAGAAGCCTAGCTCCGGGACAGCAGGATCCACAGAGCGGCACCAAGCGATGGAGAACTGTTCTCAATCCTCCCCACACCTTCCCTGACACCCAGGCAGCAGGAGAGAACTAATGGGGAAGCGAAAGTAAAGAGAAGGACCCCGTAAACTGACCGATTTCTTCAGAATGCCTGCAAGCTTTATTTCTCTCTGTTGCCTTGAGTGTTCTTTACTGAGGAAGTGAAGGTGGGGTTCCTCATCTCCCTGCTTCTGGAGGAGCCTCAGGCCTGGGCGCACCAGCTTCGGGAGCAACGTGATCCTACCTTGGCTTCAGAGAACTCCTTTTTCGCAGCTATGTCCCAGTTATATGCTGATCCTTTCCGTCACCAGACTGCTGAAACCATGCTGAGCCACTTGCAACAGGCCCCAAGATCTGTGGAGAACTATGCATTTGATTTTCGGTTATGGAGCGCTGATACTGAATGGAATAACTCGGCATTAGGCTTTCAATTTTGTCTTGGCTTGTCTGAAACTATCAAAGATGAACTTGCTAGGGTTGAAACACCCATCTCCCTAAATGATTTAATTCATCTCTGCATACATATTGATCGCCGTCTGCGTGAAAGACAGTTAGAAAGGTCTGGAAATCTCCTTCCTGTGTCTGCTAGTTATGGGGCTCCATTGTCTGTCGCCATTGGGGCCATGACAAGGGACACTTCTGACATGAAGGAGTCTCCAGGTTCTAGTTTTCCGAGACCTCCTCTGTTCAAACAAGAACGGTCACAATGTCGCTGTGGTAATCTCTGCCTCTACTTTGGCGATGCAGGACACTTTTTAACCACTTAAGCCCCGGACCTTTAGGCAGCTAAATGCCCAGGCCAGGTTTTGCGATTTGGCACTGCGTCGCTTTAACAGACAATTGCACGGTTGTGCGATGTGGCTCCCAAACAAAATTGGCGTCCTTTTTTCCCCACAAATAGAGCTTTCTTTTGGTGGTATTTGATCACCTCTGCGGTTTTTATTTTTTGTGCTATAAACAAAAATAGAGCGACAATTTTGAAAAAAATGCAATATTTGTTACTTTTTGCTATAATAAATATCCCCCAAAAACATATATAAACATTTTTTCTTTCCTCAGTTTAGGCCGATACGTATTCTTCTACCTATTTTTGGTAAAAAAAATCGCAATAAGCGTTTATCGATTGGTTTGCGCAAAATTTATAGCGTTTACAAAATAGGGGATAGTTTTATTGCATTTTTATAATTTTTTTTTTTTTTACTACTATTGGCGGCGATCAGCGATTTTTTCGTGACTGCGACATTATGGCGGACACTTCGGACAATTTTGACACATTTTTGGGACCATTGTCATTTTCACAGCAAAAAATGCATTTAAATTGCATTGTTTATTGTGAAAATGACAGTTGCAGTTTGGGAGTTAACCACAGGGGGCGCTGTAGGAGTTAGGGTTCACCTAGTGTGTGTTTACAACTGTAGGGGGGTGTGGCTGTAGGACTGACATCATCGATCGAGTCTCCCTTATAAAAAGGACCACTCGATCGATACGCCGCCACAGTGAAGCACGGGGAAGCCGTGTTTACATACGGCTCTCCCCGTTCTTCAGCTCCGGGGAGCGATCGCGACGGAGCGGCTATAAATGAATAGCCGCGCCGTCGTTCCAGATCGCTGCCCAAGGGAATCCGCCCGCCGCACGCAGCGGAGGGGGTCCCGATCGGACCCCCCACCCGCTAGAAGGCAAGGACGTATATATACACGCCCTTCTGCCTGTACGTGCCATTCTGTGGACGTATATAGTCATGCGCCGGGCGTTAAGGGGTTAAGGACTTGTCCCAGAAGACGCATTAGGAGACCCTCTACTCCACCCCATGCAGTTGCTGCATTAGACTCTGGTCGAGCCCACACTATTCTGCCAGTTTCTTTCCGGTTAGCAGAAAAGACTCCCTCTGTTCCTGCCATTGTGGATTCTGGCGCTTGTAGTTGTTTTGTGACTCTTCATTTGCTGCCCTGCATAAACTTCCCCTGTGTGCCAAAAAGAACAGTTTCTTGTTCCATCTGGCAGACGGGTCAGGTATCAAATCTGGACCGGTCACTCTTGAGACTGCACTAATCCTATGTCTCACGGCTTCAGGTCATCAGGAGTTCTTATGTCTGGATGTCATTACTTCTCCTCTATTCCCTGTTATCCTGGGGCAACCATGGTTGAAGGCCCATAACCCTCTCATCGATTAGTCCACTGGGGAAGTGACTTTCCATTCTGACTATTGCAAGAAATTCTATCTTCTTCCTACACCTAGTCCGGGAGAACAACTCCTCAGTATCAATATGGACTCTGAAACCACTAAACTGGTATCCACAGTCTATCAATACATGTTTAACCACTTCCATACCAGGTACTTACGCAGCTTCCCGCCCAAGCCAATTTTCAGCTTTCAGCACTGTCGCACTTTGAATGGCAATTGCGCGGTCATGCTACACTGTACCCAAACAAAATTGGCGTCCTTTTTTCCCCACAAATAGAGCTTTCTTTTGGTGGTATTTGATCACCTCTGCGATTTTTTTTTTTTGCGCAACAACTAAAAAAAGGCTGAAAATTTGGAAAAAAAATTACGTTTTTATTTTTTTCTGTTAATTTTTTTGTAAATAAGTTTTCTCTTTCAATTACGGGCACTGATATGGCGGCACTAATGGGCACCGATGAGATGGCACTGATGGACATCGATGAGGTAGTACTGACGGGCACAGATGAGGTGGCACTGATTGGCGGCGCTGGTATGCGACACTGATGGGCACACATAGGCGGCACTGATGGGCACACATAGGCGGCACTGATGGGCACACATAGGCGGCACTGATGGGCACACATAGGCGGCACTGATGGGCACACATAGGCGGCACTGGGCACTCATGGGCGGCACAGATGGGCACTCATAAGCGGCACAGATGGGCGGCACTGATGGATACTTATGGGTGGCACAGATGGGCACTGATAGGTGGGCACTGGGCATGGATGGGCACTGTGGGGTGGCACTGATGGACACTGGGGTGGCGCTGATGGACACTGGGGTGGCGCTGATGGACACTGGGGTGGCAGCACTTATTTTTGCCAGGTTGCCAGTCAGTGCCCATTTGTGGGCACTGACTGGCATCTTTTTTCTTTATGCTTTTTTTTTTTATTTTTTTTTTAGACTTTTTTTTTTTGCCATTTTTTTTTTTTGCCCACCCTGGTGCTCCAGGGTGGGCATCCCTGGTGGTCCAGTGTGGCGATCCGAGGGGGGGCTGCGCTGATAAACAATCAGCGCTAACCCCCCCTGTCAGGAGAGCCGCCGATCGGCTATCCTCTACTCGCGTCTGTCAGACGCGAGTGAGGAAGAGCCATCGACGGCTCTTCCTGTTTACATCGTGATCAGCCGTGGTTGGACACGGCTGATCACGTGGTAAAGAGTCTCCGCCGGAGGCTCTTTACCGAGATCGGAGATGCAGGGTGTCAGACTGACACCCCGCATCACCGATCGCCGCGATGCGCGCCCCCACGGGCGCGCGCGGCATGAAATACTGCAGGACGTTCTAGAACGTCCTGTCAGGATTTCATAACCACTTTCCGGATGTAAATCGGCCATAGGCCGGGCGGGAAGTGGTTAATAAAAATAACTTTGACGCTCTTCCCCCTCACAGACCTTACGATTTTCCTATTGAACTTTTACCAAGAGTAGAGATCCCCTTCGGATGGATTTTCCCACTCTCTGAGCTTGAACTGAAAGAGTTACAAAAATACATTGATGAGAATCTTGACAATTGGTTTATCTGGTCACCTTCAATACCTGCTGGGCGGGAATATTCTTTGTTGAAAAAAAGATAATATGCTCTGACCTTGTGGCGACTAAGATTACCATTAAAATTCGGTACCCCTTACCACTCATCCCTGAGCTGTTCCAGCGACTATGGGAAGCACATATAGTCTCCAAATTAGAATTTAGGGAGGCTGAAAACTTGATCATGATCAGAGAAGGTGATGAATGGAAGACGGTCTTTAGGTCTCATTTTATATATCTTGTGATGCCCTTTGGACTCTGTAACACACCAGCTACCTTTCAGCATTTTGTGAATTAAATATTTCTGGACTTTCCAGATTTGTTCACTATCGTCTATTTAGATTATATTCCTGTTTTTTCTTCGGCTTCGCTAGAGATTCTTTAGGGCCATGTAAGGAAAGTGTTAAGCAAACTGAGAGAACACCATTTGTACGCTAAACGCGAGATATGCAAATTTGAAGAACTCACCATCCAGTTTTTGGGACTTATTATCTCCGCAGATGGAATTGCCATGGATCTGCAGGAGGTGTTCGCAATACTTTGATGGCCTGTCCCCACTGATAAAAATAGCCGTACAGCGGTTTGTGGGGTTTGGCAATTTTTACAGAAAATTCTGCATTACCATATGTTCTCGAGGTTGGCGCTTCCGAGATTGCTGTAGGAGCCATACCGTCTCAACGACAGGAGACAAAATCCCTACTACACCCTGTCGTCTTTTTCTCTAGGAAGCTAAGTGCCCCAGAGAGGAACTATGATGTTGGCAATTGGGAATTACTTGCCAATTAATCAGCCTTGGAGGAATGGCATTATCTGCTAGAAGGAACAGCACATCCTATTCTTGTGTTCACGGATCATAAGAACAGAAAAAGGACTAAGACCCCACAGACCAGATGGGCTTTTTTTTCTCAAGATTTTGCTTCCATATCACTTATCGGTCAGGATCTAAGAATGGAAAGCCTGATGCCCTGTCTCATATTTTTTAAGATACTGAGGTGTCCTCTGAACCTGACACCATTTTACCTGCTAAAAACTTTCTGTTATTGCAGGCTGATATAATTTCTCAAATCAGAGGACAGCAGTTCTGGACTGCCTTCTGTAGTGATGTTTTTTAGTGGTTAAATAATTAATTAGTAGTTATTATTAGTATGATGATGATAATTCTCCGCAGCATCCCGATTCTTCCAGAGCGATGCAATTTATTGACTTTCAACACAGAGCAAAGTCCATAATATACTTGCAACAGATGACTATTACAACACCTTCCACCCAAGGAACTTCGTCTTCAACTAAATAAGGGTATTTATTTCCACGGTGAGAAGATCTTTATTCCATAGCATTTGTGGACGGCGGTCCTTTACATGTGCCATGATCATCCCCTGACAGGTCATTTTGGAGAGCATAAGACTTCAGACTTAGTTCTTCGCTCACTCTGGTGGCCAGACCTGGAACAGAATTGCAGAGACTATGTTAAATCATGCACGGCATGTTTACAGATCAAGTCTGATAGAGCTAAAAATTGGGGTCTGTTGGAACCCCTTCCTGTGCCCAATGAATTATAGAGCATGATCTCAATGGACTTTATTGTCTAAAATTATACCCATCCGAAGGATTCACCACCATCTTCATGATAGTGGATCGTTCGTCCAAGATGGCCCACTTTGTGCCTTTGAAAGTTACCGCTTCTGCCACAGAGACTGCTTCCGCTTCCATCAGGGAAGTGGTACGTCTACACAGTATTCCTATTAACATCACTTCGGACTGTGGGGTACAATTCACTTCCAGGTTCTGGAAGGCTTTTTGTGAAGTTTTGGGCATTAAACACTGTTTGTCATCAGCCTATCATCCACAAACTAACGATCAGACAAAGAGGACTAACCAGACCCTAAAACAATATTTACACTGTTTTTCTTCTTTCCACAAGCTGATTGGGCATCTCTTCTTCCATTAGCAGCGTTTGCGTATAACAACTCAATGTATCCTGCTATGAAACAGACACCTTTCTTTGCAAATTACAGATTTCAAGCTTCCTTCTTTCAAATGTTCCCCAATAATCTTTGGCACCAGCAATACAGGATTGCTGGAATTCTGGAGATCCAATAATCAGTTCTTGCAAGAAGTCATTATCAAATCTCAGGCAAACAATAAGAGATTCTATGATAAGAAGAGGAGGGGTAATATAGACCTGAAACCTGGGGATAAGGTATGGCTATCTACTATTAACTTAAAGCTGGCATGCCCCTGCCTCAAAGAAATTGGGGCAGAGATACATTGGCCAGTTCCCTGTAAGGAACTGGAGGAAGAGGAGGATTAATTCAGTAGCTTTTGAGCTAATTTTGCCTGAGAGTATGAAAATTCATTCAGTTTTTTTTATGTGTCTCTTCTAAAATGATCTGCTGTTAATCCATTTCCTGATCTACTGCTCCTGATCCAAGACTCCTGCTCCACTGCTTGCTAAAGGAAACTAGGAATTTAATGGAACGGCTACAGCCCTGAGGATAATTCATGGGAACCTTTGTCTAATGTTCATGCTCCACAGTTGGTTTAAGCTTACCTCCATCTTCATCCTGAGGGCATCCTTAGACTGCCCCTAAGGGGGGCGGGGTAATGTCAGGGAATTCCTGTGAGACGTTTGGCTAATAGATGGATGCTTTTACGCACACATCTCCACAGAAGGGTGCATGAGAATGCGAACGTGCGTGTGCACGAGGTACCTTGGCGCCAGATGGACTAATAAAAGTGGACTCTGTCTGTGCTTCAATGCTGGCTGCTCTTCAGCTGTTCCTTGAGTGCTGTGTGCTTCCTGTGTGTTTCTTTGGTTGCTGACCCGGCTTACTGGGAATCCATTACCCGACCTTGAAGACTCTCCTCTGGCTATCCGTAAAGGATCAGATTACATTCAAGACCCTCTGCCTCACCCACAAATGCACACAAGGAAACGCGCCTCAATATTTATGCAAGAAAACAAAACCCTACACCCCTAATCGGACCCTCCAATCAACACATCAAAATCTCCTCCACATCCCCAATCCTGTTACAAATCGAAAGGGGAGTGAAGATTCGCAGTCCAAGGACCACGGCTATGGAGTGGAATGCTCTTACTCCTGACCTGATCTCAGATCCTGATAACCTGCTCTTTATCCTGACCCAGCTCGTTCCTAACTTTGGTTCTGTTCCTGATTCTGTACCACGCTGCCTGCGTGTTGATGACCCTGCGACCATGCTCCTGCGTGGCTTCCTGGCTCATCCGAGTGTCTGCACAGCTGTCTGCAATCACAGTCCTGCGATGCGCTGTGAGTTTCTGCTGCAAGCCTGCCAGAAGCTCAACCCTGCCATACATTCCAGTCCTGCAGCACAAGCGGAGTGATTTCTTAGCCTCAGCTGAACTTCAGTGCAAGACTACCGCTCCTGACTGGGTGGTTCTCCTGTCTTCTGGGAATCACATCGCCTGCTGCCAGTTCCTGGGCTTACACCTACCGGGACTCGTGTTCCTCCTGTCCCTTGGCTCCCTCTGTTTCACTATCGGCAGGACCTGGGTTGGGGATAAAAAAGAGGCCTACCTCGTAATTTTAGCCTTCCTTCAGGTACGTGATAGGGACCTTGAGGGGTGCATAAAAAAGGGTGGCAAAAAGTGTTCACACATCATGTTTTGCCTTTATTTTCATGGCTTCTTAAGGGGTGTCAATGTGCTTTGTGTCATTCTTTGTTAAATTGTTCATGGAGCCATTTTACAGAAAAATTGTCTAAGGGCATTTATGGATGCCATTTTTTTACAGACTATCCTTGCAACCTTGGTTGACATAGTTTGCATGTTTCCACATGCCTAACCTGACATCAAATGATATGATGTCACACATAGGCGACATCATCATGTACAGCATGTGTGATATACATGATTTCATCATTCCACACTTAGGCCCCTTTTACACTGATGCAGTGCGGTTTGACCGCATTGGATGTGTATTGCAGTGTACTCGCATAGTCTATTATGTCCACTTAGAACAGGTCTCGCCATGGTTGACCAAATTAGTTGAGTACACTTGCTCAGCGTCATATCCAGAGGTTGTCTTTGGAAAATAGTTGTATGAGTGCTGCCAGCATTGCTGCAGAGGTCATTTCATGTATTAAGGGAAAAAAGCTGTTTAAACCTGCCTGGCCCTAAGTGAAAAATCATGAATGAACTGTGATTAACCACAATTTTTTGGAAAGCTGAGTTACATTTCACTTGCCACACCCAGGACTTATTACTGTCAGACCTGTTGAATCAAAAAATCACATAAATAGAAGCTGTCTGACAATATGAAGCACGCTAACAGATCACAAAAAGCCACACATCATGCCACAATCTAAAATAATTCAAGAACTGATTAGAAACAAAGTAATGTACATGTATCGGTCTAGGAAGGGTTCCAAAGCCATTTCTAAGGCTTTGGAACTCCAGTGAACCACGGGGAGAGCCATTATCCACAAATGGACATAACTTGGAACAGTGGGGAACCTTCCCAGGAGTGGGCGGCCTATAAAACGTACTCCAAGAGCACAAGGACGACTCATCCAGGAGGTCATAAAATAACCCAGAACAAGATCTAGCCTTAGGTCAGATCAGTGTTCATGATTCAACAATAAGAAAGAGACTGGGCAAAAATGGCATCCATGGGAGAGTTCCAAGTCCAAAGCCACTGCTGACCAAAAAGAACACAAAGGCTCACCTCACATTTACCCCCAAAATCTTTATTTTCCCCAAGACTTTTAGACAAATATTCTGTGGACTGATGAGACAAAAATTTAACTTTTTGGAAGGTGTGCATCCCGTTACATCAGAACATATTCCATTTTATTTTCAAAAAATATAGGCAGATACACGTAAAGGCAGTCACAATAATCACACCTTATTATACCATACATCAGTTCCTTAATTAACAATAAAGGAAAATAATCAATCAATCAAGAAGACACCCCGCAATATTAATATCTCTATTTGGGCTTACCCCTCACGGGTATTCTTACCCTTCTGAATGTCTTCCGGATTTACCTTACATTGGCCTCTACCTGCATCCCCTACCAAATATCTTATCCCCCTATAACCCCCCTCGCCCCCCCCCCAAAAAAAAAATCCTAAAGGCGAATGTCCGGTCATCAATTCGTGACCTCAAGCTCAAGTGCACTTAGGTTATGCAGTAGGACAATGATCCAAAACACAACAGCTAGTCCACCTCCAAATGGTTCAAACAAAGCAAAATTTAGGTTTTTGGAGTGGCCTAGTCAAAGCTCGGCATTGAGCCCTGGTTCACACTGGGTACGATTTGGAACGATTTGAGATGCGATTTGACATGTCAAATCGCATCTCAAATCGGCGGCATTTGCCGGCAATTGTCGGCAATGGCACTGTCCTAATCAGTGCGACGCCGCATCTGCGATTTCAAAAAGTAGTTCCTGTACTACTTTTTGCGATTTCGGGCCGCGATTTACATTAAATTGCGGCCGAAATCGCGGCAAAATCGCGGCCGCGAAATCGCGGTGAAATCGCGCATTTTAGCGCGATTTTGAATTTGCAGCAGTGTGAACCTAGGCTGAACCCAATTAAGATGCTGTATCATGACAAAAAACAGTCCGTATTGGATGCTGGAAATGCTGGAAAACCCTCCATTGTGGCTGAATTAAAACAATTCTGTCAAAATTTCTTCACAGCAATGTGAAAGACTCATTGACAGTTATCGCAAAAACTTAAATTGCAGTTGTTGCTGCCAAGGGTGGCACAACCAGTTTTTAGGATTCATCTACTTTATGTTTAAAAATAATTTACATCTTATCTTCTAACTCATTGTGATCAATCATATTACATTAGCTTATTGGAATACACATAAACCCTTATTTTTCCAAACAAAGGAATGAATGCAAAGTCTTCATTTAGTCCATTAGGATTCTTAGTATCCAAATTAAATATCCACTTGGCCCACAAGAGTAATGGTTTCTCATCCAAAAGCAAAGCTAAAACAGCAAAATGTCCTGTAATATTGCTCCGGCCAGCTCATGGCGTGTCCAGGTCCTGGATGGGTTACATAAAGCTCGTCATGTTCAATACCAGGACTACAACTATATGGGACCCCTCCCACCTCCCACACAATGTTAGGCACAAAATGTATAAAATGGCTTCACTTTGGTCTCCACACTTTGGAGATCCCCATACTCCCAATGCATTTCACTGAAGTTAGGGCTTAATCATAGAGGTCTGTACGATTAAGCCTTAAATTGGGTGAAATGCGTCAGAACTAAAGCCATGTTATACATTTTGGGCCAGATTCAGAGAGAACTTACGCCGACGTATCTGTTGATACGCCGCGTAAGTTCTAGGATGCGCCATCGTATCTATGCGCCTAATTCACAGTACAGATACGCCTGAATTTTGACTTTCTACGACCGACGTAAGTCTCCTACGCCATCGTATCTTGGACACATATTTACGCTGGCCGCTAGGGCCACTATATTGATTTACGCGTTGAATATGTAAATGAGCAAGATACGCTGATTCACGAACGTACTTACGCCCGTCGCAGTAATCTACGCTGTTTACGTAAGGCGTACGTCCGGCGTAAGTTTACCCCTCATAAAGCAGGGGTAAGTCATGTTAAGGTATGGACGTCGGAAACGTCGGAACAGCCGTTGGATTGTACGTCGTTTACGTAAGTCGTACGTGAATGGGGCTGGGCGTAGGTTACGTTCACGTCGAAAGCATTGAGCCGACATATCCTAGGGAGTATATGGGACGTGATTCTGAGCATGCGCCGTTCGTTCGGGAATTCATTTACATGGGGTCACGGCTAATTTTAATACAACACGCCCACTACCTTCCTAATTTGAATTAGGCGGGCTTACGCCGGCCCATTTATGCTTAGGGAGCAAGTGCTTTGTGAATACTGCTCTTGCCTCTCAGAGTTCCGTGGGCGTAGCGCATATGAGATGCGCTACGCCCACACAAAAATACGCCGCTGTCTCTGAATCTGGCCCCCAGTGACCAATGGTACACCTTAACAGTGTACGGGGGGGGGGCATTTTTTTGTAATTTCTTATCCAGTTTGCCTTTTTTTGGGGCCAAACTTTAATACTTGAAGGCCATCTGTTTTCCCATCATGTTTTTCCCACACATGGCACAGAATTGCTTTATCCCTTTGCAAGCTTGTTAGACACATATAATAAGGATCAAAGAAATTTTTCCACATATATTAATCCTGTTGTATTTAGTATACAGTATCTTTATTTATGAAAAAGTCCATGTGTACCATAGTATCATCTTTAGAATTAACGGTAACTATATATTGTAATCCTTTGCAATGTCCACAGTGATGTGATACCAACTAATTTTTCAATGTCACTTAATTTCTATTTGTACCAAAGTGACTATGTTTTAGTTTGTTTTACAGATTTTTAAGCTTTGTTGTCTTAAGCCTCGTACACACGATAGGTTAACCAGAGGACAACGGTCTGAAGGACCTTTGTCTTAGGTTAACCGATGAAGCTGATTGATGGTCCGTCACGCCTACACACCATAGGTTAAATAACCGATCGTGTCAGAACGCGGTGACGTAAAACACAACGATGTGCTGAATAAAACGAAGTTCAATGCTTCCAAGCATGCGTTGACTTGATTCTGAGCATGCGTGGATTTTTAACCGATGGTTGTGTCTATGAACGATCGGTTTTGACCTATCGGTTAGGAATCCATAGGTTAATTTTAAAGCAAGTTGCCTTTTTTTTAACCTATGGTTAAATAACCTATGGGGCCCACACACGATCGGTTTTGACCGATGAAAACGGTCCTTCAGACCGTTGTCCTCTGGTTAACCTATCGTGTGTACGAGGCCTTAGGTTTCTCTTTGCTCCTGCTGGGATGCTGATTTCTAAAGGGGGCAGATGGAAAGAGGTGATTGTGGAAGGCCATTTTTTGTATATTTTTGTTTGCAGGGTTCCGTTTGGGTCTCTATAAATGGTTAGGTCCAGATGTGAGAAAACATGATAGGAAAGCCAAAGATTTATAATTCTGGGGCTTTCCAGTATTAAAGTAATGCTCCGTACACACGATCGGAAATTCCGACAGCAAAAGGCCGATTTGAGCATTTGAATGGAAATTCCGACTGTGTGTAGGCTCTATCGGACTTTAGCTGTCGGAATTTCCGCCAACAAAAGATTGAGAGCTGGTTCTCAAATTTTCAGCCGGAAAAAATTCCTATCGGAAAATCCGATCGTCTGTAGCAATTACGCTCATCATGTCCCGGACACGGGACAGAAACGGCCTTACTCAAAATATGGGACGATGCCCTCGAGGCCGCAGACGAAGGAGAATCTTGTCTCCTGGTTCTGCTGGACCTAAGCGCAGCCTTTGACACGGTAGACCACAAACTGTTACTGATGCGACTGGCCAAGGTAGCAGAAGTCGCAGAAGGTGATTTACCATGGTTTTCTTCCTTTCTTGAAAACCGATCACAAACAGTTAAATTGGGTTCTTTCACGTCGGAAAAGCGCACGGTGTCATGTGGAGTCCCCCAAGGATCCCCCCTGTCACCGGTGCTTTTCAACATCTATCTTCGCCCTCTCTTTGATATTATCAGTAGCCAAGAACTACTCTATCACTCTTATGCAGACGATATGCAACTGTATTTTCGCATCTGCAACAAAAAGGATCATCATCCCAGTTTAGAGAAATGTCTCTCTTTGATAGAAAACTGGATGACAAAGAGTTATCTTAAACTCAACAGTTCAAAAACAGAACTCCTTATGTTTCACGCCAGCCGAAAGAGTCAACTGGCAACAACCTGGACACCCCCGCCCATTCTGGGCCAAATCATCACCCCTAGCTCCAAAGTCAAAAGTCTCGGGGTCATCTTCGACACCTTCATGACAATGGACGCACAAATAGGGTCAGTAGTCAGCGGAGCGCACCATCTGTTGCGCCTACTACGCAGACTTATTCCATTTATCCCCAAAGAAGACGTAGCAGTCGTGGTGGGAACAATCGTGAATTCCAGACTGGACTATGCTAACGCCCTGTACCTCGGACTCCCAAAGTACCAAATCTCCCGTCTGCAAGTCGTTCAGAATACGGCCGCCAGACTGGTGACTGGGAAAAAATGGGAATCAATCTCACCTTCGTTGAGAACCCTTCACTGGCTGCCAGTAAAAGACAGAATTGCATTTAAAGCACTCTGCCTGACACATAAGTGCATCCATGGGAAGGCTCCGCAATATCTTTGCGACAAGATAGAACCTCACAATTCGAATCGCGTTCTGCGATCCACCGACCAAAATCTGGTCAGGGTACCAAAAACCAAATACAAGTCCAAAGGAGAAAGAAGGTTTGCTTTTCAGGGTCCTAGACTATGGAATGCTTTACCAACCAGCATTCGGTTGGAGGAAAACCACCTGACTTTCAGAAGACAGATCAAAACTCTGCTCTTTTGATGTCATGAGACACGAACAACTAGCGCCCAGAAGCGATTCAGTTCGCATGCGCCGCGCTTTATAAGTTTTTCATTCATTCATGTTGTTTAACGTCACCGCGTTCTTGATGGTCGAAAGTTCAGAGAACTTTTGTGTGACCGTGTGTATGCAAGCCACGCTTGAGTGGAATTCCGTTGGAAAAAACATCTGACGGAAAATCCGATCAGGTGTACGCGGCATTAGGACCAAGAAAAGGCATCCTGAAGAAGACATTTTTATGCTTAGTTCACTCACAATATCTTTTAAAATGTAATGTCCATAGATAAATTGAACAAAACCTATTATAGTTCCCCCTTTATGCAACATCTTTGCATTTACGCATAGCTTCCCTTATTTCACGGTTCCGTAGGCTGTATACAGCAGGATTCAGTAGTGGGGTAAATGCAGTATATAAGAGGGAGATAACTTTGTTTACATTCAGTGAACTTCCTGAAGAAGGAGCTGTGTATTTAGCAATTAAGGTTCCATAATAAATTGCAACAACAATGATGTGGGAACTGCAGGTGGAGAAGGCTTTCCTTCTTCCAGAGGTGGTGGAAATCTTCGAGATAGCAAAGAAGATTCGAAGGTAAGTCATAATCACAAACATGAAGGGAAATAGCACAATAGGTATGGAAAATATCATGGTTTCCAGTTCTATGATGTAGGTATCGGAGCAGGAAGCATGGAGGAGAGGCGCATGGTCACAGTAAAGGTCATCAATGATGTTGCAACCACAGAACTCCATTTGAGTCATTGGAATGAGAGAAGCCAGATTAAGGAGAAATCCAACTGCCCAAGACCATATAACGAGGTGGAAACAAACCTTCATTCCCATTATAGTGTGGTAGTGTAATGGGCTACAGATGGCCAAGTATCGATCGTAGGACATTGCCGTTAGGAGGAAACATTCAGAAACCGTTGAAGAGGATCCAAAGAAGTATTGTGTAAGACAAGAACTCACCAACATAGTTTTACATTTACCTAACAGCATACACAACAGGTATGGAACCACGTTTGTAGACAGTAAGATGTCAGAAAAGGATAAATGACACAAAAATAAATACATCGGAGTATGAAGCTTGTCACTTCTCAAAATCAGCACAATGATTAGAATGTTTCCAACTATCGTGAAACTGTAGGTGACAGAAAGTATAACAAAAAGTGTGTATTTAAGACCCATAGAACCTTGTATTCCCAACAGAACGAACTCTGTGATTTTTGTCTGATTGCAGGAACTCATCGTAACAGTAAGATTTTCCATAGATTTGAGTGGCCTGTGGAAATGATCTTGGCTCAGGGGTGCTTTTGTTCATATTCACTATTAAACAAAACAGATACTTAGTAAACATGTATCAATTCACTTAATTCTTGTCAACCACATACAGCATATTTTTCAGTGGCAAGAGAGGTGGGCTTAGCCACCCAGCCACTGCACATGTGTGCCCATGGCAACCTGAGGTTGAGTGCTGAGATTGTGCTGACTGAACGCTCCCAGCACACTGTCAGGACCTGGGCTTGAACCTGGGACCTCTTCTGTGTCTGGTGTTGACTCTTCCCACTGAGCTATCAGAAATGCTGGATAGTTCCCTGTCTGATCTGCTGGATAAATCTGATCCATTAGACTACTCTGCTTGGTGTCTTGATTGCTATTGAACCTTGAACCCCTTGTTCCTCCCATGAACTTTCTATAAAAGCCTTATCTCAGCACTTACTCTTTGCCAGGTTATTGTGCCTTCCCTGCCAGTGCCTTGCTGTTGTCTTTCCTGCTGACAACTGTACCTGTTACCACCCGTGTTTGACCCTCGGCCTGTTTTTGGACTACTCTACTGCTTGATCCCAACCTGCAGCCACTCGTGATTGATCCCTTGGCTTGTTTTCTGACCACACTGCTGTTTCATCCTTGTCTGTTTATCCGCTATTGGACCCCCAGCTTGCTCACACCCTGGTGGGGCAAACTTGAGGACCGCGACCTGGTACTAGCTTGCAGCTAAATCCATCTCCACCATCAGGAGCTCTGGGGAAAACCAGCTAGTACTTGGACTCCGCACCTCAGGGGAGCATGTGTCATCTGCCAGAAGTGACTGCCTGTATACCTGTCCTGCCACTGCTATTGCAATTGGTCTTCAAGCCTGACGCCTGATCGTGACACACACTGACCAAGCTGTCCCTGATGACAGCTTTAATCTCAGGACTAGAATAGGAAGAAATTAACTGCTTGCCGACCAGCCGCCGCAGTTATATGGCGGGAGCTCGGCTCTGCTGGGCAAGATCACGTAGATCTACGTAATCTCACCGTTCAGCCAATAGGGGCTTGCGCATGGCTCTGGAGGTACTAGCTTGATCGGTTTGGTCTGATGAAAACGGTCCATCAGACCGTTCTCATCGGTTTGACTGATCGTGTGTATGTGGCATTATAGTAAATAGACCCCTACGCCATTTAAGGTTAAACAATTCTCATCCAACTTTATTGAGTGGCCATGAGTCTTCTGGAGTGACATGAGACTGAATAGTTTCCTTCCAATGTTGGAATAACCATTAAGATATATGTAAATTACTATCAGATCCCCTCTCCAAGGAGAATAAGTGCAATGTTTGTAATCTGAGTTCCCCTGGTCCCCATATTAGGTTTGTTCCTCTTTTCTAGGGATGAGCCGAACACCCCCCCCCCCCCCCATTCGGTTCGCACCAGAACCTTTGAACGGACCGAACGTTCGCGCGAACATTTAGAGCCCCATTGACGTCTATGGGACTCGAACGTTCAAATTCAAAAGTGCTCATTTTAAATCCTAATATGCAAGTTATTGTCGTAAAACGTCTTTGAGAACCCGGGTCTTGCCCCAGGGAACATGTATCATTGGAAAAAAAGTTTTAAAAACTGTAGTTTTTTCAGGAGCAGTGATTTTAATGATGCTTAAATAAAAAAAAAAAAAAGTCCTTTAAATATTGTACCTGCTGGGTGTCTATAGTATGCCTGTGAAGTGGCACGTGTGTTTGAGATTACTATAAGAAAAAAGTCATTTAAAACTGCTTGCGGCTTTAATGTAATGTCTGGTCTGCAATATGGATGAAAATCATTGCGAAAAATAGCACAGACACAGACAGTACACACCACATAGCTTTAGATGCAAACTACAGAGGACACAGACAATAAACCACATAAGAATACTGCAGCTAGCACAATCACCTGCTTTCCAGTAAATTAGGAAGAAATTATCTAGCTAAACTATACAGTGTATAAATATATATCCTCTACACACTGTAACATTAACTGACTAGCCTGCCTGCCTGCTCTATCTACCTGCAAAAAATGACACTCTCTCTGTCTCTCTCTGTCCTCTCTTAACCACCGCCGCAACACACTACACAAGGCCGACCTGCAGGCGGCCTTTTATAGTGTGGGGCGTGTACTAAACCCCCTGAGACATAATTGGCCAAAGCCACCCTGTGATTGGCCAAGCATGCAGGTCATAGTGCATGCTTGGCCAATCATCAGCCAGCGATGCCACAGTGAATTATGGTCTGTGAAACGTAACTCGAATTTGGTGCGAACGGCCCATAATGTTCGTAACGAACGATCGAACATATAATGTTCGAGTCGAACATGAGTTTGACTCGAATACGAAGCTCATCCCTACTCTTTTCTGGACTCTTCTCATTTCCAGCACATCCTTCCTGAGGACTGGTGATTAGAACTGGGCGCCATACTCAAGATGTGGCCAAACCAGCGTTTTGGAAGTGGTAGAATTATGGTTTTATCTCTTGAGTAAATACCCTTAATGCATGATAATAATAAATTGAAATCCAATCAACTAGGCTAGGCTATTATGCAACTAATTAGCTGAAAAATGGAAGGCAGTTCTTAGCGTTCTGTATATCTAAATTGGAGAACAAAAATGTAATGTATTAAGGCTACTTCTGCTGACCTTTGGGACATACATCAAATATACCTGGTAGGGAGCCCAAGGACCTTGCTTACCTTGAACCCCATCACTTACATAGGGAGAAATTCCACTTCATAAACATATCAAAATCCTCCCACATAAAAACATAAGCCAGCTTCATGTAATTACTGCAATAAAATAAAACATATACTCATTACAGGGGACTTGTACAATAATATATACTGAACTTCAAACTCCCATTGGGCTTTTTGTAATGGTAATAATCCCCCGGGGTCTAATTAACTATTAATAGAGACGAAAAGATAGTTAGATAAGTTGTTAGTGGGTACCATGTGATACATTGCATTTGTCTTTATATTTGCTGATTAAAAAACTGAAAGCTAAAGTTTAATCCACTTATTTTTTGTTGTCTCTGGTTCCTTCTTTCCCTCCTCATCGAGGAGCTAATCAAATGGTTAAATAAAGCTTTTTCTGTTTCCATTATGTACCTTATGTTGAACCCTGTTTGTCTGTGCTTCTCTAAGGCCTTGTACACACGACCGGACAGTCCACTGAAAACAGTCCGCCGGACCGTTTTCATCGGACATGTCCGGTCGGAGATTTCTGTCTGATGGTTGTACACACCATCAGACAGAAATGAGAGGCAATCCGCGCGGACAGACAGCGCGGTGACGTGTCCGCGCCGTCGCCGTGACGATGACGCAGCAACGTGCGCGACGCAGGAAGGTCAATGCTTCCATGCATGCGTCAAAGTCATTCGACGCATGCGAGGGATGGCGGCCGCTCGGACATGTACGGTAGGTCTATACAGACGACCGAACATGTTCGACGGACAGGATTCCAGCGGGCTGTTTCTAAACAAGTTTGGAAATATTTGCCCGCTGGAAAAAGGCCCGGCGGGCAAATGTACGCTGGAATCCTGTCCGCTCGGCTGTACAGACGACCGAACATGTCTGCTGAAACTGGTCCGCGGACCTGTTTCAGCAGACATGTTCGGTCGTCTGTACGGGGCCTAATAGCTACAGCTACCTTTAGATCGCTAAAGCACTTACAAGTTACGAGTTAGTACAGTGTGAAGATAGCAGTGGTTACCAAGGGTAATGAAGGTTTCTCTAGCAGCCTGTCATTAGGCGAGTACATGTGACAGATGAGACACCCTCTTGCAGCGGGATGCCAGCACTCCTTCGGCCGCAATTCATCTCCTATAGCATCGGGAGCAGATCTGCACTGCCAGAGCCCTAATCCTGTACACAGGTATGGAAGAGAAAGTGTTAAGTCAGTGCATACATGGAGTCTGCGATAGGTGCATGACGGCACACTGGCACAGGCAGGGAGAGGCAAGCTAGCTACAGTGGCGAGGGGGAGGGGGTGTGTGTGGGGGGGTGCAGGGTGACACCGCTGCATCTACCATCCCCTCCTCTTGCGGCCACGGGCTGCCTGTCTGTGCGATCCCGGATGTCACACAGGCACAGCCGAGTGAAGCCGCCTCCCCCTCCCCTGTTTATGTGTAAACAGGGGGAGGGCACTGATCTGAGGTACTGAAGGGGGGCTGCACTGAAAAGGGGGGCTACACTGAACGAGGGGGCTACACTGAAGGGGGAGCTGCACTGAACAAGGGGGGCTACACTGAACGAGGAGGCTGCACTGAAGGGGGGGCTGCACTGACCAAGGGGGGCTACACTGCATGGGGGAGACGACACTAAACAGGGGGGCTACTCTGAAGGGGGGCTACTCTGAATGGGGGGGCTACTCTGAAAGGGGGCTACACTGAAGGGGGGTCTGCACTGAACGGGAGGGTCTGCATTGAAGGGGTGGATACACTGAAGTGGGGTCTGCACTGAAGGGAGGTCTGTGTAACATGCATGGGTTCTGTGTAATGTAAAGGGGTCCAGAGGTGCAGGGTGCTGTGTAATATAAAGGGGTCCAGAGGTGCAGGTTGCTGTGTAATGTAAAGGGGTGCAGGGTGCTGTGTAATGTAAAGGGGTCCAGAGGCGCAGATTGCTACAGGAGAGTCAGTACCCCCACTAACACACAGCTCCTTTCTCTATCTGCAACGTAGAGAGCGTCCTGACTCTCCTGTAGTCCAAGGGAGGGGGCGAGCACGACACTCCACACCAGGGAGAAAGCCTTGCATTACTGTGTGGAGTTACAGACAGAAAAACAGGAAGTGAGGATTTCTCAGAAGAAATAAGGACATTTAAAAGCAAAATGGAAAGATGAGGTAAGTGAAGGAGGACTGCACTAAGGTAGAGGAAGCAATTTAGGAAAAAAAATTGTACCTTTACAACCCCTTTAAGTAAAGGTACCCCATGTGCACGTCACTGACCTTGTACAAAGTGCCTAGCGTTCATTATTCACTCATATTCAGTGACAATGATATTAGGTTTGAAGAAAAGGAAAATTGGTTGAAGACCATGGAAAGAAGAACTTACGTAGAATAGTTACTTTATTGTCAAAGTGCCAAAAGACGTAGACAGGACGTCACAGGAACATTGGTAGATGTGGTTGTCAACGAGCATGAGTTATCCGTGTGAAACCAGTCTACCAATGTTCCTGTAATGTCCTGTCTATTAGCCAGATTCAGGTAGATGGGCGCATCTTTGTGCCGGCGTAACTCAACGTATATGCGCTACGCCGGCATAAGTCAGAGAGGTAAGTACATGATTCACAAAGCACTTGCTCTCCACGTTGCGCCGGCGTAACGTAAATGTGAAGGCGTAAGCCGGCGTAAGTGTAAGTGGGTGTGAACTTATGCAAATGGTGGCCTGAGCGTGGAGCAGTGGATTAAGCCCAGCGTATCTTCCACGGAGCATGCGCAGTAATGTCGACGTATGATCGTTTCCTTGTGCGCATGCTCACAACTACGCCGGCCGAACTTCCTGGTTTACGCCGGCCTACCGGCTTACGCCGAGTAAGTAAATACGCCCAGACATGCGCCCGTCCGACGCAAAATTACATCCTGCTTTTTCCCCCCCTGAGCAAGGTAATTTTGCTTTTCTTTCTTACTGCTCTCTTTTGCTGTGCTATGGCTGCTCCAGTCAGCAAGAGGAAGAGTAATTTTACTCCCCAGGAGAGGACGATCGTGATTGCTGGCATTGAGAAATATGATACGTTCCTCCATGGTGCCCAGAGTCGGGATACCAGCCGCGCCAAGAAGCAGGAAATCTTGGATACGATCGCTTCTCAAGTTAGTGCCCTTGGCAATGCCACCCGCAGCGCCAAGGACATTAACAAAAACATTTATGACTTGAAGCTCCGTGTGCGGGAGAAGCTATCCGCCATTCGGAAGCACCAGAGTGGCACGGGGGGTGGACCACCCTGCAACATTGTTTTGACCCCGGATGAGGAGATGGTCGCCCGCTGTATCCAGAGGGAGCAGTTGGAGGGAGTTGAGGGCTTCAATTCCCGTGATGAGGCCTCGAGGATAGGTAAGTGTTTTATATCCCCTATCCGGTGTGTAGCATGTGAGGGGGTGGAAGGGAACTTGTGACAAGTGTGTGGGTCCCCCAACATGTGACTGCTTTATGTCATCCACAGATGTGCAGGAGGGAGCGGGCCCATCTGCTGCCGGTGGCCGTCCCACCACATCGTCCCCGGAGCAACCTCAGCAAGACCCCCAAGATCCAGTGGGGGAGGGGAGTGTCCACACCTCTCTTCTCGAGGAGGTGGTTGAGGAGTCGGTGGACCTAGGGCAGATAGGTCTGATTGTAGAGGAGTCCAGTGTCCTGCTTGGGCCCTCTCACAACTCCCCTCCCATCAGGGGAAGCCCCTCTGTATCTGCCACCAGCAGGGGAACACCCTCAATGGGCTCACCCTACACCCGCTCGCAGGCGTCTTCTGCCCCAAGAAAGGAGACAAGGAAGACCAGGGGTGTAGCTATCAGTGTCCAGAACCAAATAGCCCTGGACCAGGGCCAGCAGACCCGGCATATGGGGGAGATAGCCAGGCACCTGCAGCAGATGGCACATAAGACTGGCCAAATATATGATGCAGTGCTGGATGCCAATTGCAATAGTTCTGCAGTGGTCACCTGTGTGGCGGACCTGCAGGCCACCACTGTGAACCTGGTGGCCAAGGTTGATAGCCTTACTGAGGCCGTCAACGCCAACACGGCTGCCATCCAGGAGGAGGCGAGACAGAGGCAGCGCAATCAGCGGCATAACATCACCCGCCAGCTAAGGATGCAGGCCCAGACCAATGTATTTCTGAGCCAGATTGCCGTGGCCTTGGAGGGCAGTCAGCCATCACCTGCCAGGAGTGGCCCACCCGAGGATGAGCCACCTCCAGATGTCCCACCCCCCCACCCCAGGCTCCCCCCAGGCAGCTGAGGAGCCAGAAAGCTGCCACCAGGCACAGCCCACGTCAGGCAAAATAAGTGCCTTTATTTTTTTTTTGGACTATTATTTATATGCTCAGGTCATGAGTTTTTTTTTTTATTTATATGCTCAGGTCATGAGTTTATTTTTTTATTTTTTAAGCACACCGTGAGGAGTGCTGGCTACAGTGTGACTGGTGTGTGAATTGGGGGGGGGGGACACTCCTGCCAGTAAGGGGTGTCACCCTCGGTCATTGGGGAGAAGTTATCCCCACGACCCGTGTGAATGTGGTATGAATGTACAGCGACATAATTGGAGCCTTGCCGTGGCGTTGCTGCTCCCAAGTCCTGCATGGTGGACTTGGGCTAATCCAATGTGATGTGGATGTGGTGTGGGTGTGCTAGGGACCACAGTGGTGTGCATGCATGCATTCTCCTTGTGCCATGATGAATGTGTGTGTTTAACGTGCAAACATGTCTTCTGTGAGGCGTCTCCTGACTGCTGCTCCCTCAGCAGACGGGCTACCCTCGTTAGGGGGGACTGTGTGGTTCGGGGGTCAGGTCATCACGTAGGTCAATCTCCATGCCCTTTCTTATGGCGTAGTTGTGTAGAATGCAACATGCACCAATGATCTGGCACACAAAGTTTGGGGAATACAACAGGGCCCCTCCAGACTTATCCAGGCATCGGAAACGGGACTTCAGGAGGCCAAAGGTGCGTTCCACCACTGAACGGGTACGTATGTGTGCAGCAATGTCGTTTTGCTCTCCTGTGGTTTGGGGAGTCCGGTATGGAGTCATGAGATGGGGTCCAAGTGCATATGCAGAGTCACCTGGAAGGGAAAAGCCAGGAGGATGCTAGTCATGCATGTGCCCCTCGTGATGTCTGCATTATGGGTTTGGACAGTCATGCCTGACTCCCATGTCACTCACCAACCAGCCAGCTGTCCCCATACACGTTTTGTTCAAAATCTGTTGGGATGGTGCTTTGAGGGTATATGTAGCTGTCGTGGCTGGACCCTGGGTGTTTGGCACGGACGTGCCATATGAGGCATTGGGCATCGGCTATCACCTGTACGTTGATAGAATGCCAGTGCTTCCGATTGCGGTATATGTGCTCTGTGTCACGGGGGGGCCGTAGTGCCACATGTGTGAAATCAATGGCCCCCACAGTGCGTGGGAATCTGGCAATTCTGTAGAAATCCTCCATTGCCTTCTGCTGCAGATGCTCATGGGTGGGTCTGATGAAGTGATGGGACATGCGTTTGAGGATTGCGGGGACAACCTGGTGCACACATGGTGGATTGTGACATCATGGTGGATTGTGACATCCCAGACACGACTTCACTTGTACACTGAAAAGATCCACTTGCAAGAAAATGCAGTGTTGCCAGTACCTTGACCAGTGGCTGCACTGCATGTGCATGATGTGTCTTGCTGGTGATGTCATCATGCAGGGTTCTGGCTAATTCTAGGATGGCATCAGGGCTGAATCTGAAAATGCGATACACCTCAGAATCACCCATGCCAAAGACGTCCATGCGCGTGTGGTATATCGTCTCCCGTGCCCTCCTACGAGTCGGTGGACCCATTAGTAGTGCTAAGACCACGGCTGCCCCTGGCATGTTGGCACACAGATGTGTTGTCCTGCAAGTGTGGGTGCTCAGCTTGCTCAGCTCGTCCGTAACGCTGCTGCTGTAGCTGCTCTCCAGCTGACCTGTGCACGCCTGGTGCAAAGATATTCCAGCTTTTTGATGGAATAACTTTAGGCCTGACGTACGACTTACGCGCACCGGGTGTAGCCTGCGTCGGGCGCACTTACATGCGTGAATCGGCGTATCTCCCTCATTTGCATATTTGAATAGGAAATCAATGTGAGCGCAAGATGCGTCGAGCGTAAATATGCGCCCACGATACGCCGGCGTAGGAAAGTTACGTCGGTCGGAGGAAGCCTATTTTCAGGCGTATCTTGTTCTGTGGGTACAGAACATAAATGCGCCGGCGCATATTTACACTTACGCCGCGTATCTGTAGATACGCCGGCGTAAGTCTTTTTGAATCTGGTTATATGTCTTTTGGCACCTTGACAATAAATTAACTATTCTACAGAAGTTCTTCCTTCCATGTTGTGCGACCAATTTTCCTTTTCTTCAATTACTATTGACGATGGTGAGCACCAACAAGGAAATCTTTATCTATAGTCTGAGTGGTGTTACACTCTTTCTGCTCAATATATTAGGTTTGCTTTTATTAACTGTTTTGGTGCCTGTTTTCTTTGATGTAGTATTACTATTGGGTACTAAGGATTGGTAGGTGATAATGCTTGGCAGCACTGATGGGCACTGACAGGTGGCACTTGTGGGTTTTACTGGTGGGTTTTGATAGTTGGCACTGTGGGCACTAATAGGCAGCACTGATGTGCACTGGTAGGTGGCACTGATAGGTGCCGGTAGGTGACAATGATATGCAACACTGATAGTTGGCACTGATGATGAGGCACTGATTGGCAGCACTGATGGGCACTGATAGGTGGCACTGGTGGGTTTTGATAGATGGCACTGGTGGGCACTGATAGACAGCACTGATATGCACTGGTAGGTGGCACTGGTGGACCCAGGCAGGTGGCACTAATGGGCCCAATGAGGCGGCAGTGGCTCTCTGTGTGGGACCGATGTCTCTCCGACTGAAGCCAGTGATTGGCTTTTTTTTCTCCTCATGCTGTCACCGTGAGGAAAAAAAGCCAATTACTGATCTTCTGTTTACACCAGGTGATCAGCTGTCATTGGCTGACAGCTGATCATGTGGTAAGGGTCCAGGATCGGCCCTTACTCCGATCTGTGATCAGCCAAGTCTCATTGTTCATTCCCAGTATCATAGAAATGAGCATATTCCTGTTTCAAAAGCTAGACCAGGTCAGAATGTAAACCAAGATGGGGGTATTTTATCCAGGCTTTAAGAGAATGGAAAACGACCTACAGGTTTGACCTAAACAGTGATAAATATTTTAAAAAGATGAACAGTTTGGTTTATCCCACTGGGGCCACTTTAATGGAAATGGTGTAACCTAGAACCCCGTACACACGATCGGTTTGTCTGATGGACTGTTTTCATCGGATAAACCGATTGTGTGTGGGCCCTATCGGTTTGGTTGGCCATCGGAGAAAAAATAGAACCTGTTTTAAAATTTTCCTATGGATAAAAGAACTATAGAAAAAAAACGATCGTCTGTGTGGAAGTCCATCAGTCAAAAATCCATGCATGCTCAGAATCAAGTCGACGTATGCTCGGAAGCATTGAACTTCATTTTTCTCAGCGCGTCGTTGTGTTTTACGTCACCGCGTTTTGGCACGGTCGGATTTTTGACCGATGGTGTGTAGGCAAGACTGATGAAAGTCATAAACTGAAAAAACCTCAATGGGAGTGGGATTTTTTAGGCAACAAATGTAAGACAACCAGGTCATAAAAAAGTATAAATTTATTACAACATATAAATATATTAGAACAATATCAATAATGATTAAAAAACTTTTCGAAAAGTCTTCTAGACTGATGAAAGTCAGCTTCATCGGATATCCGACGAAAAAATCCATCGGATTAGATTCTATCGGATATCCGATCGTGTGTACGAGGCATTAGACCTACGTCCAATCCCAATGGATTGCCCCTTTTCCCATCTCCCACCTCTATACCTCTCCATATTACCCTCTTTCTCTTTTCCTTATCTTTCTCAAATCTCTATCCCTAAATGTTGGCACAATTAAAAGGATCCGTGGGGTTCTTTATTGGAGAGTAAAGTGAACATTGAATATGGACATGACTATTTCAATATCACTATTGTATAGTACTTTGAGCCCTGGTTCACACTGGGTACGATTTGGAACGATTTGAGATGCGATTTGACATGTCAAATCGCATCTCAAATCGGCGGCAATTGTCGGCAATGCCACTTTCCTAATCAGTGCAACGCCACATCTGCGATTTCAAAAAGTAGTTCCTGTACTACTTTTTGCGATTTCGGGCTGCGATTTACATTAAATTGCGGCCGAAATCGCGGCAAAATCGCGGCAAAATCGCGGCCGCGAAATCGCGGTAAAATCGCGCATTTTGCCACGATTTTGAATTCGCAGCAGTGTGAACCTAGGCTGAAAAGTGCAAAAAAATAAAAAATTTGATTGAAATTGTTATTGTTGTCATGTATGCTTACAAGCCTTTAAATAAAATGTATTAGAATAAAAAAAGATGTAACTTGGCATTTAAAAACGGTAAATTGGTGGACTAAACTTTAATCTAAAATTGCAATCCATAAACTATATAAATAGGACTCTTGAAAGATTAAGGAAATAGAGATTTACAGTGGAAACAAGCTTTAGGTTATGTGCAAATAACTTGAAAATGAAATTATGTTTTGATAATAGCTGTCATCATATCGAGGGATTAGACAATGCTTTTAATTAAACTGCTGTGAATATAAGAATTCCCAAACACTTCTGCGACTTCTTCCAAATTAGGCCCTCAGGATCAATGTGAAATTAGCCACCAATTATTTCATTGACTAGATAATAATCCGCAGAGGGATCAATGTTTGTTATGTTACAAAGAAACCAATTAACGAGTTAAGAATAAGATCCCCAGATATCACTTTGCAACAGATCTCCTTGTGGAATTGTTGTTTGTGTATCATTAAAGTGCTTTACAAAGAGATAATGATTCTAATATGTCTATGTACTGTTTAGAGTGGTCTAAGACTGTGCTAATATTGCAAGTGTCATTTAAATTTGGGAAATATTCATTAAGTTATATATGTTATGTTATTTGCATAATTTGTGTTCCTTGATGTTAAATAAATTCAAGAATGTATAGCTTAATTTCATAACCTCTAGTTTAAGGATAAAGTACAGTATGTGCAATAAATATAATAATATATATACTATAATAAAAAAAATAATAATAATAATAATAATAATTTCGGATAGGATCACTGGTATTTGTCATTGTTATTGCTCTATCTGCAACTGTTTTGGATCTTACTCTTCCTTCTGTGTACATGATATCGTTGTCACATGTATAACTTTTGCTTTCCAAAATAAAAAAAATTGAAATAAAAAAAATAATAACAATTAATGAAGTGATGAGTAAATATAGCCACATGGGGTGTATAGTTGTCTGAAGAGATCACCAAAGGCATCAACTTGAAAAAGTAAACAAAATGGGTACTCTTACCAGAAGGTGTGGACTCAACTGTTACGGTACTACTAACAGCAAGTCTAAAAAGCGTAATGGTCTCAGCAGACCTGGATCTCTGCATGGACGGTCCTTCCGGGCGGCGATGGTCGTATCAATCCGATGAGACGAATACCACCAGTGACAGGAATCGGACGGATGCGACTTCCAATGCAGGTCATATAGGGAGCCACAATGAATTGGCAGGACATGAATGGACAAAAAATGGAAGAAAAATAAAAAGAGTGCTCCAAATGGTGCAGGTCAAATTAAACCATGACAGATTTTATTTGAAATTAAAAGTCATAAAAATCATGTGAATGTATAATAAAAGCAGTGTGGGGTGCTGTGGGTCTGCTTTTACAGAACCCCATACTGCTTTTATTATACATTCACGTGATTTTTATGACTTTTAATTTCAAATAAAACCTGTCCTGGTTTAATTTGACCTGCACCATTTGGGGCACTCTTTTTTCTTTTTCTTCAATTTTTTGTCCATTCATGTCCTGCCAATTCATTGTGGCTCCCTATATGACCTGCATTGGAAGTCGCATCCTTCCGATTCCTGTGACTGGTGGTATTCGTCTCATTGGATTGATACGACCATCGCCGCCCGGAGGGACCATCCGTGCAGAGATCCAGGTCTGCTGAGACCATTACGCCTTTTAGACTTGCTGTTAGTAGTAACAGTTGAGTCCACACCTTCTGGTAAGAATACCTATTTTGTTTACTTTTTCAAGTTGATGCCTTTGGTGATCTTCTCAGACAACTATACACCCCATGTGGCTATATTCACTCATCACTTCTTTATTGAACTGTGAATGTATTTACTCACTGGAGTGATCCTACCCACCTTCACCATTTTTGAGACTTTGTCTCTCACGTGGACTCTATTCGTATACATTTTTGTACATTTATTGTTTGTGTTTATTTAACATTGATCACAACTCATTAGCGCTGCACTTTTGTTTCACCATTTCTTTGGACTTTGTTTGTGTGCCGGCGGCTTTTTCACTTAATTGTTTTTGGTTTAGCACAGTTTTTTCCCCTTTTTTTCATCTTTCGCTGCGTTACCTCTGCTACACACAGTGACAAAATTTACTGGAAAAAAGTTTTAAAACTGGTGCGATAAACCAGTGCCCCCCCAAAATGACAGATTGAAGCTGGGTGTTATATACTGTAAAAATATACGTTCATAATAGTGTATTTGGGTACTGCAGAATTTTTTCCTCTTTCGCTGCGTTACCTCTGCTACACACAGTGACAGACGTTACTGGAAAAAAAAGTTTTATAACTGGTGCGATAAACCAGTGGCCCCCCAAAAAATACAGATTGAAGCGGGGTGTTATATAAAAATATACTTTTATAATAGTGTATTTGGGTACTGCAGATTTTTTTTTCTGTTTTACTGCTTTACCTCAGCTACACACACAGACAAAAGTTACTGAAAAAAAGTTTTATAACTGGTGCGATAAACCAGTGGCCCCCCAAAACGACAGATTGGAGCGGGGTGTTATATACCTTCTTCCACATATACTGCGCTTCTCTAGAGACTTTTGTCACAGGGTCATTTTAAAAATGACAGGCAGAGGAAGAGGCAGGCCCTTCTGCAGGGGTAGTAGGGGAAGGGAAGGAGCACCAGGCCGGAGCCAAAGTGAGAAGTGGCACAAGGTGCGTTCGATTACATCAAAGGAAGCACCAGACTTGGTTGAGTGGCTCACCACCAACACCACCACCACCGGCCGTCAAGCATGTAACCCGTGGCACCCATGTAGATTTGATTTTACCGCCATGGATTGCATGCAGGCCTGCCTCTTCTTCTCCTCCTCCTCCTACTCAATCCTTCCTCTCCTTCTCGGCTGACTCCTTCTTTTCCGATGCTACCGTCTCTTCCGCTGCACCGCCCAAGATCCCCAGAACCTATTCGACATGTCAGGTGAGACGTTGCCATGCTGTGCTGCGTCTGTTGTGCATGGAAGACAAGAGCCACACTGGTCCTGCACTCCTTTCAGCTTTGCGTTCATAGGCAGATCAGTGGCTAACACCGCTCAATTTGACAGTTGGTAAAGTGGTGTGTGACAATGGTGCCAATCTGCTGAGCGCACTGAAACAGGGCAAAATTACACACATGCCATGCATGGCACACGTCCTGAACTTGGTCGTGCAGCAATTCGTTGCCAAATACCCTGGGGTCAAGGACGTCTTGCGGCAGGCCAGGAAAATCTCAGGCTATTTCAGAAGATCTTACACGGCCATGGCTCGCCTTGCTGACATTCAGCGGCAACACAACCTGCCCGTCAGACGTCTTATTTGTGACTGCCCGACGCGATGGAACTCAACCTTGTATATGCTTGATAGGCTGCTCCAGCAGAAACTTGCAGTTAACGACTATATCTACGAACTCTGTGGCAGAACAGGTTCTGGGGAGCTTGTTTTTTTTTCACCGCGCCAGTGGCTGCTCATGTGCCACTCGTGCAGACTTCTGCGGCCATTCGATGAGATCACCAAACTGGTCAGTCGCAGCCAGGGCCCCATCAGTGACATTGTACCTTATGCCTTCTTTCTGGAGTGTACATTGTGTCGTGTCATTGATTAAGCCGTCGTGGAGCAGGAAGATGAGGAAGTCGCAATGCTGGATGAATTCCCAGGGGGGGCTACTCCACCTGAGACAAGTCAACAACGGGAGTCTGAAGAGGAGTCAGAGGAGGATGGTGCCGGGGCGGATGAGAAGGAGCAAGAAGAGCATGCTTTAAATCTTTCTGGGATCCCTGGTGTTGTCCGTGGATGGTGGGAGGAGAACGACATTATCCTGGATGATAAGCAGGAGCCAGGCCCTACACCGCTTCCAGTTTAGTGAAAATGGGGGCCTTCATGCTTCAGTGTTTTAAGAGGGACCCCTGTATAAAAAGCATAAAGGGCGAGGACCAGTACTGGGTGGCAATGTACTTAGACCCCTGGTACAACAAAAAATGGCGGAAATGTTACCACCACCACAGAGGGCTATCAGAATGCAGCACTTCCAGGCCTTGCATCGAGAAATGCTGCATTCTGCTTTTGTGTGCGCTGGCAGAGGAATTTCCACTCACAGAGAAACAGTTGTGGGTACCAATCAAACAGCGCCTGCAAGAAGAGGGCGGTTTGAAGATGTATTGGCCACTAATGATATGAGATCATTATTTCAGCCGACCCATCGACAGCTGTCCTCCGGATCCAGCATCAGGGAATGCCTAGACAGACAGGTGTCCGACTACATTGGGTTAACAGCTGATGTGGACGCACTGAGAAGTGATGAACCCCTGGACTCTTGGTTGGGCAGGCTTGACCTCTGGTCAGAGCTTGCACAATTTGCAATGGAACTGTTGGCTTGCCCCTCGTCCAGTGTCCCGTTCCAAAAGGACGTTCAGAGCAGCAGGGGGGTTGTGACCGATAAGCGCACTCGCCTAGCTCACAACACTGTTGCTGAATTACCAACTTTCTTGGTTGTCTTTCTCAGTTCTTTGTCTGGGCATCTTTGGTCTCCACTACCCACTACCTCACAATGACCTTTCCTCTTTTTTATTTTTCCCCTTGTGCTCAACTAATTTTTTCCCCCTTTCCCCCCCTTCTTTGTCCCCCCAGTTCCTAACCAACCTTTCTTCCCTTCCCCTCCCCCTTCTCTCTTTTTTTTTCTCTCCCTTTCCCCCTTTCCCTGTTTTATTTTTCCCCTTTTTTCTTTTTTCCCCCTCTTTCTTCCCCATTCCACTCTATTCTGATTAAGTTTTTCTTATTCTTTTAATTTCCAACCTCTTCCCCTCTTTAATTTCCTACCTTTTCCTTTCCTTCTCCCCCTCCCCATTCCTTCCTCCTTGCCCCACCCATTCTTTTTATTCCATATTTTATTCCTGATCACACCCCCTTTTTTTCCTTTTTTCTCTCTTTTTTATCCTACCCTTTTTACCCCCCTTTTTCCCTCTCCCCTCCACCATTCCTCTCCCCCTTTCTCTTTTAATTCCTCACTTTCTCTCCCTTTCCTTTCTTTTTGTTTCTTCTTTTTCCCTCAACCTCGCCCTCCCAACACCCTTTTCTTCTTCTTGCACAACCGTCCCTCAATACATCCATTATTAGGAATAATTTATTAACCCTTTCTATCAGAGCCCGTTCCTATTATCCCCCACGTGCGCCCTAGGGGGCCACCGCCCTGGCCGATCCACGATCACCTTGGCAAATTAAGGTGAGTAGTCTTTTGACTCTCCTACAAGACGCAACACTGAGTTTATGAAATTCTTTATTAAATTATTGTATATAATTGCTTGCTATTATTCTTTTATTTTACTATATCTTACCTATATACCCTATAGACATTCTCCTGAAGAAGCAGTTTTACACTGCGAAACCGGTCGAGACTACGACTCCACCAGTTAGACAAATGGTCCTGTGATCAATCTGATTAGTGGGGTTTGTCCCAATTGTTTTGTATATTTTTTGTACAATTTGTATTAATATAATCTGTCAAAATAAATATTTATATATATTTTTTATATTGTTGTACACTAGTGCCTCTAAAGTCCCAAACAACCTCCCCTCTTTTTCTCTCTCGATCTATGGTCAATCAATCAGGCCCCAAGCAGCCTTGGTTTGTGTTCACTGATCAAGACATACCTATTACATAGCTCACAACACTGTTGACTACCTCACATTTCTAAAAATGAATGAGGCATGGATCTCGGAGGAATTCAACACATGTGACCAGTAGACCATGTTTCATTCAAATTCCTCATCACAGGCCACAAATATCCGCCACCACCCATAACAATTCATGGTCCCTGTCTTAGGTAAATACAGCAGCATAAAAGGCCTTTTATGTCCGTTGAATGCCTAATTTTTGGGGCCTGCACTTATTTATCCTGTGAATGCCTAATGTATCTCCAGCCACAGAATACTTCTGTATCCTGTGAATGCCTAATGTACCTCCAGCCACAGAATACAAAGTTGTTTGCTGTCAGGTGAACGCCTGTGGGTCAATTTTTGGGGCCTGCACTGGCCGACACTTACTTCTGTACCCGGTGAATGCCTAAAAATTTACCACCAGCCACAGAATACAAAGTTGTTTGCTGTCAGGTGAACGCCTGTGGGCTAGTTTTTGGGGCCTATAATGGCCAACACTTACTTCTGTATCCGTTTTTTTTGGCTTAATACTTCTGGTAGGTCAGTGTCCATGTGGGACTATTTGTGCACAGCTAGTAATTATTTTGTGGCTGCAAATATGACCTGCAGGTTTTTAATGTTCGCCTGCCATTAAAGTCAATGGGGCCGGCCGCGAACTTGCGGTTCGCAAACATTAGAGAAGTTTGCGGTTAGCGTTTGCGAACCGCCCCATCAGATGTTCATCCATCACTATATTTGAATGTAGAAACTACAGTTATTTGGGATGCAGAACTTGGTGTACTATCCAACATAGGGTCTATCGGAAAACGAACCGACTTATCCCAATTTATTGTAAAACCTGAAAAAGAGTCATATGTAGTGATTAGGGACATCACTGCTACCATGAAGTCCAGATGGCCAGGAAAGAGAGGGGCATCTTGCATGTAACCACCCTGACCCCTACCCTCCTAGCCAACATGTTGTTTATAAGTAACAAGGAGTACTATGTAACCGTTATTAAGTCATATAGTCAAACAGATATGTGAGGTCCGACTTAATTTAAAGGGTGGCTTCCAGGTTCTGAAAAATTCTCCACTAGACATGTGCACAGCAAAAATTTTCGTTTATTTCTGTTTCGTTTCTGTTCGTTTATCGTGATTCGTAACGAGTCGTAATTTCGTAAGACGTTAGTTATCGTATTCGTACTCTTTAGTATTTTCGTAACACTTTTTTTTCTGTTTCCGTTTTTTTCTGTTAGTTTATTTTTCGTTGAATCGAGATTCGTATTTTAGTTATATTTTGTATTCTGCCGCGTTCGTATTTTTAAAATGATTTTATTCGTTCCTTCGTTTTTACGTTAGTTTAATTTTCGTTGTTTTGCTATTCGTATTTACATTATATTTTCCATCATGCCGCATTCGTATTTTCGTAAGAAATATATTTTCGTTGCTTTATGATCATTCGTATTTTCGTGTCTAATTTCCTTTGATTGTAAAAATGTACTTTTTTAGATTTTATTGCATTCGTAATTCTGTTAGAATACATTTTACGTTTATTCGACACACTACTCATCGCAATTTTGTAATTCATACTTTACTGTGATTGACTTGACTGTCTTAGCACACACACCCTGTATAGAATGAAGTCTGACGTAGAAGAAAACTAAAATATGTCAAATATTACAAATACAAATCTAGAAATTAGATGCACTGCAGTCTAACACAGAAAAAGACACAAGGAGCCAGGAGGTAATGAGAAAGAAGCTCATTGGGGGAAGGAACAAACCTCTTCAGAGGAAAGGGACAGTGCTCAGTGGCTATTGGTCAATGTCCAGAAATATTTCAGTACTAACAAAAGCTAATTTACATTATTTTGTATTTTCGTTGTTTTCATTTCCGTTTTCCGAAGATTCGTAATTTATTTTTCGTTAGTTTTGATTTTCGTTTTTTATTTTTTGTTCGGCATTTCCGTTGTTTTCTTTTCGGTCATTCGAATATTAGTAAGTTTGCATTTTCGTTCATGTTGTTTTTAGTAATTTTTTTTTTTTTTGGGTTCGGTATTTTCGTTGTTTCTATGTTTTCGTTTCTTTCATCTTTCGTATCTTCCTTGTTTTTCATATTCGTTATTTTGAAAATATCGTTATTCGTTATTAATTGTGCTAAATTGTTCGTTCATTCGTATGTTAACGAATCAACTAAAATAACGAAAATTGACGGAAAACGTATTCGTAACTTAAAAAATTGCACATGCCTATTCTCCACTAAAGACCCCCTATGAAGGTACCATCTCCATGTTAAGAGCATGTGGACTTGTTAACAGCATGTGACCCTGCTTACAGGTGCTCATTTACCACTGCCACCATTTAAGGAACACCTTATACTGTATATTTTTCAGTGAATACAAGGCTTTCTCATGTTGAAGTAAAATGGAGGGTTAGTGACATCCGAAGCTCTCAAAACAGAGAACGGCTTGTGTTCACTCAAAATAAATGACAGTCAGAATAAGTGACCCCTGTGGTCAGTGTGCAGTGGGACAGCTGCCTACATAGAACCTGAGCAGGGCCTGAAACAATTTGACTACCACTGTAATAGCCCTGGCTACTTCCACAGTGGTCCATCAAGAATGAAATATGCATACTTACATTGTGCCAATATGGACCAAAATACATTGCCTTGAAAAAGTATTCATACCCCTTGACATTTTATACATATTGTCATGTTAGAACCAAAAACGTGTGGCGGAAAACTAGCATTGCACATAACCCTGAACACAACATCCATGACACATAGTGGTGGCCGCATCATGTTGTGGGGATGCTTTTCTTCAGCAGGGACAGGGAAGCTGGTCAGAGTTGATGGGAAGATGGATGGAGCCAAATACAGGACAATCTTAGAAGAAAACCTTTTAGAGTCTGCAAAAGACTTGAGATCAGGGAAGAGGTTCACCTTTCAGCAGGAAAACAACCATAAACATACAGCCAGAGCTACAATGGAATGGTTTAGATCAAAGCATATTCATGTGTTAGAATGGCCCAGTTAAAGTCCAGACCTAAATCCAATTGAAGGATGCTTGTGAGACCATGGTCCCTTTTATAGCGGACATTGTAAGCACATCTTTTTCATCTGGAGTGGTGCCAAGTATTCTAAAGCAGGCGGTGGTTATATCACTGCTGAAGAAATCTAACTTGCTACGCTCCGTGCACAGTAACAATTTGTAACAATAAACCGTTCCTTGCTAAGATCATGGAAAGAGCAGCGGTATGGCAGTATCAGCCTCACCTGGAATCTAACAACATCTTCGATGACCTCCAGTCAGGATTCCGACCTGGCAGAGGCCCTGAAATGGCCTTGGTTAAAGTCCAGGATGATCTCCTCTGGTCTTTGGATAGGAATGACACCTCGGCCTTAGTATTTCTGGATCTGTCTGCAGCTGTCGACATCATCGATCATACCAGACTGTTGGAAAGACTAGGGACTGTGGCTGGCACTGATGGTACTGCTTTGGCATGGATGGCCTCTTTTCAGCAGGAGAGAGTTCAGCGGGTAAGATTGAGACCGTATTACTCTGTTGATAGTTCTCTCTCCTGTGGGGTCCCTCAGGGTTCGGCATTATCGCCCATCCTGTTTAATATCTACATGAGACCATTGTTGTACATCATACGTCGCCATAACCTTCACTTCCATGTCTACACAGACGATACCCAGATATACTTTCGCCTCCCCAGGACCAACGAGAGGCAAGGGGATCTTGCCTCTTGTTTGGAGGAGATTAGAACCTGGATGGGAGCCAATTACCTCAAGCTTAATGGCTCCAAAACTGAAACTATGATCTTCAGTAACCATGATTGCCCTAGTAAGATGCCCGACTGGCCTGATTCCTTTAAACCGAGTCTCTAAGGTCAGGGACCTGGGGGTTATCCTTGATTCTAAGTTGGCATTGTGTAGCCAGGTGAATCAAGTGGTAAGTGTATGCCAATTCCACTTGAGACTCCTGAGATCTACATTTCGCTTTATCGAGGACTCTGACAAAATCTCTATGGTCAATGCAATGGTTGGTAGTCGACTTGATTACTACAATGCCCTGTATATGGGTGTGTCTAAGAACATCTTGCACAAGCTTCAGCTTGTGCAGAATGCCGCTGCCAGGCTACTTACGGGTGTGGGCCAGTATGATCACATCACTCCATCCCTACAGGCCTTGCACTGGCACAACAGGCTCAGTTCAAGACGGGGTGTCTTGTGCATAAGGCCATCCATGGTTTTGGACCGGGCTATCTCAGAGAAGAAAAATTTGTCAGACATGTGCCTACCAGATCGCTGCGGTCTGAGAATTTGGCTTTGTTGAACATCCCCAAATTTGCCAAAAACAAATGCGGTGGGAGGACCCTGGAAGTTCAAGGAGCTCAGTTCTGGAACTCCTTGCCCTTTCACATAAGACTTGATAATGATCTCCTAAAGTTTAGGAGGTTGTTAAAAACATGGCTATATATCCAGGCTTTCGGGGTGACTTAAATATTAAACATTCTAATAGCTCTAAATTTTATATTTTTAACTGTATTATAAATGTATTATATTTTCTTGTTTGCTGATTGTTATTGTTTTATTGTTACTTGTTTGGTCAATGTAGTTTTTTCCCTTTTTCTGTTCTGTTTTTATCCCGCCAGCGCATCGAGGCACATGTGTAAGACTGCGCTGTTGTTTTATAAGCATTTTAATAAAAAATTGAGAATCTGTGGCAAGACTTGAACATTTCTGTTCACAGACACTCTCCATCCAATCTGACAGAGCTTGAGCTATTTTGCAAAGAAGAATGGGCAAATATGTCTCTATCTAGAGGTTCAAAGCTGGTAGAGACATCCCCAAAAAGACTTGCAGCTGTAATTGCAGTGAAAGGCGGTTCTGCAAAGCATTAACTTTGTACACCACACTTTTTACATATTTATTTATTAAAACATTGGAAAACCATTTATCATTTTTCTTCTACTTCACAATTATGTGCCACTTTGTGTTGGTCTATCACATAAAATCCCAATAAAATTCAAAGATTTTTGTTGTAACATGACAAAATGTGGAAAATTTGAAGGGGTTTGAATACTTTTTCAAGGCACTGTACATGTCCCTCACTTGGAAGAGCCTGGTTGATATCATCAGGAGGCAATCAATGATCCCATGTGAGTAACTGACACCAGTACTGCAGAGTTAGTGACTGTGTGTAGCTTTTGAACTCCGATCCTGTCTGTCTTGCACCAGTCTATCCACATGCTGATCCAACTGATAAGGTTTGGGGGGGGGGGCATTTCAGTGGTACTATTTTTATTGTTCTAGTTAACACACATATGCTGAGGACTGAAGCTCAGATAGATTGATGCCCACATGCAGGGGACATTAAGGCCACGTACACACGATCAGTCCATCCGATGAGAACGGTCAGAAGGACCGTTGACATCGGTTAACTGATGAAGCTGACTGATGGTCTGATGTGCCTACACACAATCGGTTAAATAACCGATCGTGTCAGAACACGGTGACATAAAACACGACGACGTGCTGAAAAAAACAAAGTTCAATGCTTCCAAGCATGCGTCAACTTGATTCTGAGCATACGCGGGTTTTTAACCGATGCTTTTGCATACTAACGATCGGTTTTGACCTATCGGTTAGACGTCCATCGGTTCAATTTTAAAGCAAGTTCTAATTTTTTTGACCGAAGGTTAACTGACCGATGGGGCCCACACACGATCGGTTTGAAAAGATTAAAACGGTCCTTCAGTCCGTTTTCATCTGTTTTGACCGATCGTGTGTACGCGGCCTAAAAATGTGTATATGCTTCAGGCTGGGAGCTGAAGGAATAATGCACATGTGCTTGAGACTGGGGCTAACTGAAGTCACATGTGAACCAAAGTGACATTATCTGTTTTTTGACTGTGCCCCTGATGAGGGGACACACCCTCTCTATTTGTCCTAGTGACCACTCTCCAAAGTGATGTGAAATCCAAAATTTCGAGGTTGTCACCAGCAGGGCCATTTGAAGGAATTTGAGGGCCCCAAGCAAAATGGGGGCCCCCCAGCACCCCCCCCCCCCCCGCATGCAAAGCCTACGTTAATGCTACACTATTTTTTTTTCTATTCTTACCTCCCATTCTTCCCTGTAGGCTGCCACTGTAGCGTGGCCAAGCTCCTCTTTCCTCTGCCTCTTCCCCAGTCCCCTATCAGATAGTGCCGGGTACCGCACGTGGTACAGGAGATTCAGTTTCCTGTCTTCCCGACCGGACTGAAAGGAAGTGAGCACTCATAGGTAGATTCACGTAGGGGCGCCTAAAATTAAGGTCGGCGTAGCCTAGCCTGTTTAGGCTACACCGCGGTAAATTAGCTAGGCTAGTAATGATTCTAAATCAACTTACCTGCTAATCTACGGCGGCGTAGCCTCAAACGAGCGGGCGTAAGGGCGCCTGATTCAAATTGGTTGGAGGGGGGCGTGTTGTATGGAAATGAGGCTTGACCTCACGTTTTTTGACATTTTTTGACACTGCGCATGCGCCGGGCGACTACATTTCCCAGTGCGCATTGCGGCTAAGTATGCCATACAGGCCTATTGATTTTGACGTGGAAGTAAACGACGTAAATCCCGATTCGCGGACGACTTACTCAAACAACGTTACAATTTCGAATTTCACGGCGGGAAAGGCGGCCATACTTAACATTGGCTAGGCCACTAGAGCATAGCTCTAACTTTAGGCGGCCTATCCCTTACGGAAACTACGTAATTCGACGGCGTAGGCCTGGCGTACGTTCGTGAATCGGCGTATCCCCTCATTTACATAATCTACGCCGGCCGCAATGGAAGCGCCATCTAGCGGCCATCAGAAACATTGCAAGCTAAGATAGAACGGCGCAAGCCGGCCTATCTTAGCTTTATTTAAGCGTATCTCTGTTTGAGCATACGCTTAAACAAACGCCGGCGTAGATTCAGAGTTAGCCGGCCTAATTCTTTTTGAATCTACCTAACAGAGTGTATTTCCTGTCAGTCCGGCCGGGAACAGGAAACTGAATCTCCTGTACCACGCGCAGTACCCGGTCACACTGACAGGACTCCAGGTGGAAGGAATAGGAGCTCGGCCACGCTACAGCCTGGGAAGGGGAAGTTGGGGGCCCCAGGCCAGCTCAGGGCCCCAAGCAATTGTTTGTTTTGCCTGTCCTGTAGCGACGGGCCTGGTCACCAGAACAAGAATAGAGGGTCACTCTTTCAATGGCCACACATGATCTCATGACTGCAGCAGTTTTCCAGCAATAGTTTTTTTTTTTTTTTTCTAAACATCTGTTTTTTTTCCATAACAACCCTATTTAGTTCAAATATTAGTAATCTGTTTGACTAATTGATAATTGAGTAAAAACATAAATAACTATTGAGTCAGGAGTTAGACGTTAAAGCTGTTTTATTATTAATAAAAAAAAACACAATTAACTGGCATATTTCTCTCATTACTGGTTTACTTTAAATACAGCATATTGCAATTAGTACTGATGGGAGTCAATCACAAAACAAGAGAGGGTGTTAATAAACTCAATGAGTGTTGATGAGACCAAAAGTTGTTGTTGTTGTTGCTGTAATTGCCCCTGGGAAAACATGGATATGACATTCCTATTCTGAATCCATATGGACTTCTCCTCTCTATAAAAGCAGACAGGCTGTGATGTTGGAGACTACTGTATGAAAACTTACCATAGACATAACTTTGAAGACAAGCCCTATGGGATCTCCTGAAGTCTGGTGTAAGTATAATTCATTTCCATAATGAAGCATGGGACATTGTTATTTGTTATGTAAAATGGAACTATGAGCAAAAGAAAAATGATTCACATAAATCCACATTTGTCATCCTATGAACAGGATAGTGTTACAGGGATATGAAGGTTTAAACGCGCTTTAACTAAATGAAAACAAATATGTAAACACTTTTTAAGACCTTACCCAAAAAAGTTCCTTCCCATATGAAACATGGACCTGACAGATCCCCCGCACAGCCTACTTGACAGACTTCCAACCCCTGTGTCTCCACATACACGTTAATTTCTCACTGGTGCCTCTCTATACCCTTCCAGAGACCCACATACACACAACCTTCCAGACACCCACATAGTTACAACTTTCCAGACACCCAAAGACATCCAACCTTCCAGACACCCACATATATACAACTTTCCAGACACCCAAAGACATACAACCTTCCAGACACCCACATATGTACAACTTTCCAGACACCCACCAACATACAACCTTACAGACACCCACAGACACCAACTGCCAACACCCAAAGACATAAGATCTTACAGACAGCCACAGGCATACCACCTTCCAACACCCAAAGACATAAGACCTTTCAGACACTCACAGACACACAATCTTCCAACACCAACATACATACAACCTTCCAGAGACCCACAGACACACAACCTTCCAGACACCCACATATATACAACTTTCCAGACACCCACAGAAACACAACTTCCAACACCAACATACATACAACCTTCCAGACACCCAAAGACATACAACCTTCCAGACACCCATATATGTACAACTTTCTAGACACCCACAGACACTCAACCTTCTAGCACCCAACAACATACAACCTTACATACACCCACAGACACCACCTTCCAACACCCAAAGACATAAGACCTTCCAGACACCCACAGACACACCACCTACCAACACCCAAATACATAAGACCTTTCAGACACTCAGGCCCCGTACACACCATAGAATCCATCCGCAGATAAATCCCAGCAAATGGGTTTCAGCGGATAGATCCTATGGTGTGTACACGCCAGCGGATCAACTTTCCAGACACCCAAAGACATCCAACCTTCCAGACACCCACATATATACAACTTTCCAGACACCCAAAGACATACAACCTTCCAGACACCCACATATGTACAACTTTCCAGACACCCACCAACATACAACCTTACAGACACCCACAGACACCAACTGCCAACACCCAAAGACATAAGATCTTACAGACAGCCACAGGCATACCACCTTCCAACACCCAAAGACATAAGACCTTTCAGACACTCACAGACACACAATCTTCCAACACCAACATACATACAACCTTCCAGAGACCCACAGACACACAACCTTCCAGACACCCACATATATACAACTTTCCAGACACCCACATAAACACAACTTCCAACACCAACATACATACAACCTTCCAGACACCCAAAGACATACAACCTTCCAGACACCCATATATGTACAACTTTCTAGACACCCACAGACACTCAACCTTCTAGCACCCAACAACATACAACCTTACATACACCCACAGACACCACCTTCCAACACCCAAAGACATAAGACCTTCCAGACACCCACAGACACACCACCTACCAACACCCAAATACATAAGACCTTTCAGACACTCAGGCCCCGTACACACCATAGAATCCATCCGCAGATAAATCCCAGCAAATGGGTTTCAGCGGATAGATCCTATGGTGTGTACACGCCAGCGGATCTTTTTCCGCGGATATTTATCCCCTGGGATGGATTCCAGCAGATAGGATATTTGCTGACATGCAGAACATATCCATCTGCTGGAGTCCATCCCAACAGATGGATCCGCTGGTCTGTACAGACTCACCGGATCCATCCGTCCGAAGGGATCCCCCGCATGCGTCGTAATGATTCGACGCATGCGTGGAATTCCTTATATGACAGCGTCGCACGACACGTCATCGCCAGAGGATTTCGGCGCGGATTTCAATGCGATAGTGAGTACACTCCATCGCATTAAAATCTGCTGAAATCCTCGAGAGGATTTATCTGCGGAAACGGTCCGCTGGACCGTATCCGCGGATAAATTCTATCGTGTGTATGGGGCCTTACAGTTACACAATCTTCCAACACCAACAGACATACAACCTTCTAGACACCTACAAACATACAACCTTGCAGACACCCACAGACACACCACCTGCCAACACCCAAAGACATAAGACCTTTCAGACAACCACAATCTCCCAACATTAACATACATACAACCTTTCAGACACCCAAAGACATACAACCTCCCAGCCAATCACATATATACAACTTACCAGATGCCCAAAAACACACAACCTTTCTACACCAAAATACATGCAACCTTCCAGACACCCAGACATACAACCTTCCAACAACCTCAAACATACAACCTTCCAGACACCCACAGACATACAACCATCCAACACCCAAAGACATATAACGTCCCAGCCACCAACACATACAACCTTCCAACACCCAAATACATACAACCGTCCAGCCACCCACAGACATACAACCTTCCAGACACCCATAGACATTCCACTTTCCAACATCCAAAAGCATACAATTTTCCAGACACCTACAGACATTCAACCTAGTGGACACCCACAGACATACAACCTTTCAAACACCCACAGTCACGCAACCTTCCAACACCAACATACATGCAACCTTCCAGACACCCACACATACAATGTTTTAACACCCACAAACATACAACCTTCCAGACACCCACAGGCACACAACTTTCCAACAATTAAATACATACAACCTTACAGCCACCCACACATACAATCTTCCAACACCCAAAAAGACATACAACCTTCCAGCCACCCACAGACATACAACCTTCCAGACACCCATAGACATTCCACTTTCCAACATCCAAAAGCATACAACCTTCCAGACACCCACAGATATTCAACCTATTGGACACCCACAGACATACAACCTTTCAAACACCCACAATCACACAACCTTCCAACACCAACATACATGCAACCTTTCCAGACACCCAGACATACAACGTTCCAACACCCACAGACATACAACCTTCCAATACGAAAATAAATAACAATTTCCAGCATCCAAAGGCATACAACCTTCCAACACCCAAAGACATACAACCTTCCAGACACACACAGACATTCTACCTATTGGACACTCACAGACATTCAACCTATTGGACATCCACAAACATACAACCTTCCAGACACCAACAGTCACACTAGCTTCCAACATCTAAACATTAACAACCTCCCAGACACCAACAGTTACACAGCCTTTCAGACACCCACACCATAGCACACTGGAGAATTGTAATGTGAACACACTCCAAAATTTCCATGATGAAGACCCATAATACAACATGGGATAAGAAAAGGTTATACCCCAATGAGCTTATTTCTTCAATGACTTAGTAATAGGACCTGTTTTCCTTTTGAAAACTATTTGTTTATGACTGAACTGTGACCAAGGTAAAGTTTCCTTCTCCTAGGTGATATACCAACTACAAAATCCCCGCTTTGCCCCTCGACCACTATACTGAAACATTAGGGGCCAGGTTCTGATAGAGGAGTGCTACTTTACCACCCCCTATTGGCATCCCTGGTTGTTAGCACCCCAAGCAGTGTATTATGTTTTGTCCAAACTCCTGTAACTGCGACTTTTGTTAGACAGCTTGGTCTGGTACAGGAGTTGGAAAATTAATGAATCTACTTGCAGGGTCAACAATTCTGTTACGGGGGAACCCAGAAAGACAAAAGCTGCTGACATACTTTTATTTTTTGTTCCACTTTACAAGCTTACAGTTTAATCTTTATATACCATTTATGGGTGGTAAGATAATTTTCTGCATTATACCACTGATCATAATGAAATTTAAAATGTAAGGTCGCGCACACACGATCGGAAATTCCAACAAGAAAACCGTGGATTTTTTTCCGACGGACGTTTGTCTCAAACTTGTCTTGCATACACACGGTCACACAAAATTCTGACTGTCAAGAACGGGGTGATGTACAACACTATGATGAGCCTAGAAAAATTAAGTTCAATGTTTCCGAGCATGCGTTGACTTGATTCCGAGAATGCGTAGGATTTTTCTCCGTCAGAATTGCATACAGACAATTGGAATTTCCGACAAGAACTTTTCTCGTCGGAACATTTGAGAACCAGCTCTCAAATTTTTCTTGACAGAAATTCTGCTTCCATTGGAGCCTACACACGGTCGGAATTTCTGACCAAAAGCTCACATCAGACTTTTTTGTCAGAATTTCCGATCGTGTGTACACAGCATTAGTCCAAAGTTATTACAATTTCCTGATTTAATATTCAATATTCTTATAGATTATATAGTTCAAGCAATTTCCCACTTGGGACTCTGTCCATAGATAAATGTTCTTCCTGTATTTGTGTGGGTTTCCATGAGTAAACTGGCATTGGTGTCTTTATGTGTGATGGGGAACATTAGAACCTGAGCTGCTTTGAGGAAAAGGATTAACTTCAGTGGCTCTGTACATCGTGAACAGTGTACATTATGAATGTTCTAAGCCCATGCACTTAAAGTCCTAGAAACATTCATACGGGGCATGGTTCTTTCCTCGGGATGTATAAAATAATAGGCACCAGTCACTTTAGCAGATTGTGAAAGAGAACAAACGTTTATTGTCTATGCAATACAGGAAGGAGGATGAGGTTCAAATCAGGCTAACCCTGATTACATTGGACCTTAAAAACAAAGCTAAGCTTTAATATCTTGAGTAGTATGCACGCCTATGTACAGTTCCACTCATAATGCTTCAGCCTCGTCACACTCTCAGTCAACTACAGTAGGTCCTTTTTCACACTCATTTTGAGAGCACCTCTCACATAGAGACAGACACCACCACCACCCTTCAGTTTTACCCTGTCAGTCCAAAAGAGAGCATAGCGCCAGGAAAGTTAATAGCCCAGTCATGTGAAGAATGAAGCCAAGATTCAGCAATACCAATGAAATCATAGTTCTCCCTTATGTCCCAAAGCTTTCAACTCATCTATTTTGCTTGGCAGACTTCTGGCATTGATTAACAAACACTTTCATTCATTGTCACAGTTTACAGACTTATTTTGCATATCTTATTTTAGTACAAAAGGTACCATTTCCAATGGTTGTTTGTAACACGGAAACCTTCATACCACCTGCCATAACCCTCCTCCTATCTTTCCCCATTCCACCCACACAAAGGGACTGACCCTTGTCTCACCTATTATAATAGAATTAACCCTCCCCACAAACCTAGTTAAAATACTCCTCCAGCCTTCCCATAAACCTCTCCCCCAGCACAGCAGACCCCCTTCCATTTATGTGCAAACCATCTTTAGCATATACGTTGTACCCCAATGAAAAGTAAGCCCAGTGCTTCTCAAGGTTTTTTTTCTGATTCTCTTTCCACTCACAGGCTGTGCTGCCTGGGCCTCCTTAGAACTCTTTACCCACGTAAGGACCGCCTAGCGCCTATATACGTCAGCAGAATGGCACGGCTGGGCACAGGCACATACAGGTACGGTGCCCTTAAAGTGCCCAGCCGTGGGTCGCGTGCGCGCCATCGGCGGGGTGCTTGCGACCCGATCTGAAGCTCCATGACCGTGCCTGAGGGACCCGATTGCCGCCGGTGTCCCGCGATCAAGTCACAGGAGCTGAAGAATGGGGAGAGGTGAGTGTAAACAAACCTTCCCCGTTCTTCTCTGTGGCTTGTCACTGATCGTCTGTTCCCTGTTATAGGGAACGACAATCAGTGACGTCACACGTCCAGCCACACCCCCCTACAGTAAGAATCACTCCCTTAGGGCACACTTAACCCCTTAGTGCCCCCTAGTGGTTAACCCCATCTTTGCCATTTTCACAGTAAACAGTGCATTTTTATAGAACTTTTCGCTATGAAAATGACAATGGTCCCAAAAATGTGTCAAAAGTGTCCGATGTGTCCGCCATAATGTCGCAGTCACGAAAAAAAACGCTGATCGCCGCCATTACTAGTAAAAAAAAAATGATAAAAATGCCATAAAACTATCCCCTATAAGTTTTGCACAAACCAATCAATATACGCTTATTGCGATTTTTTTTACCAGCAATATGTAGAAGAATACGTATCGGCCTAAACTGAGGGAACAATTTTATATATTTTTTTCGGGATATTTATTATAGCAAAAAGTAGCTCTATTTTTGTTTATAGTGCAACAAATAAAAACCGCAGAGGTGATCAAATACCACCAAAAGAAAGCTCTATTTGTGGGAAAAAAAGGATGCCAATCTATGTTTGGGAGCCACGTCGCACAACCGCGCAATTGTCAGTTAAAGGGACACAGTGCTGTTATGCAAAAAGTGGCCAGGTCCTTTACTTGCATAATAGTCTGGGTCTTAAGTGGTTAAGAGGTAAGCTCACCTTTTCACAAAAAATGAAAAGGTGACCTAACTCCAAATATTCTGACCACCCCCCTGAGCTAAGTCACTGTAACTAGAGAAGAACTAGAGAAGAAAGAGCTCAGTGTCCATGCACTCTGTTTGAATGGCCCAGAGTGGCCTCTTAGGCCCTGTACACACGATGGAACATGTCTGCTGAACATGTCCGCAGACCAGTTTCAGCGGACAGATCAGACCGTGTGTACAGCCTAGCAGACAGGTTTCCAGCAGACAAAAGTTTTAAAGCATGCTTCAAAACGTATCTGCTGGAAACCCGTTCGTCCGACATGTCCGCTGGTTAGTACGCTTAACCAGCGGACCGAAATCTCCCGCATGCGCCAAATGGATTCGACGCATGCGTGGAAGCATTTTACTTCCTGGTTTGCAGACGTGGTGGCGTCAATGTCACTGCCACGTCACCGCGCTTTCTGTCCGCGGGGATTTTGATTTGATGGTGTGTACAACCATCAGACCAAAATCTCCTAGCAGACATGTCCAATGAAAACGGTCCGCGGACCATTTTTATCGGACATGTTCGAGCGTGTGTACAGGGCCTTAGGGACACACAATTGTAGCATCCTACAAATGGCAGGATGCTTAGGCATTGGGGGGGTAGCATTATTTACAAAGAGGCATGCCCACAGCTGTATGTGGTGTGGGAGTAGGTACAGCATTTGAAGAAGTTGGAGCACTGGTATGTTGTATTGTGTAAATATGGAATTGTATAGTTTTTGTTTGGGGAAAATGGGCACCAATGTTTATCATTTATTTTATCTATTTTAACCACTTCCTGTCTGTTGCCCATTTATAAGGGGTATTGGGTATACCAGGATCATGGCTGCAGCTACAGTCATGATCCTGGTATCCTTTTTCAGCTGGCAATTCTCTTTTATGTAAAAGTGGTCCTAGTGGCTATACAGTCACTGGGCCACTTTTAAAGGAGGTGGAAGGGGTTTGCCCAACTCCTGGTGCAGCCATTACCTGGCTCTCCCATCCCATCTGGGAACCTGGTAAGGATAAGACCAGAAACGTTGGATTCCCTAGACACAGTGAGAATAATTGATGTCATGCCTCCCACTGTGTGATGCAGAGACTGGAGGAAATTAGGATTTTATCATTTTTTGGTTTCAGTCAGATGTAAACAAGCCAATACTGGATTGTGAAAGCATCTGATCAAACCGATCTTGGTTTGATCAGATTCTTTGGAGACCAGACAATAGTTATTGGTCTAATAGATCCCAGATATCTCCATAAAGAAGATCTGTCATGGCCCATGCAATCATAAGTATGTATGGTAAAATATTTGATTAATTATGTCCATCTTTGTGTTTAGCTACTTTTAAAAATGTTTCTAATTAAAAATATTAAAATAATCCATATATTTATTTATTTGTCATTTTCAACAAACCTAGCTTGCATTGCTTTGCTTTTCATAATTGGTATCATAATGTTAATTAGCACAATAATAATTAATTGACAAAATAGTTCATATGTACCACAAACCATTTTTTTCATAAAGTTTATGGAAGTTTATTGCTATCCTTTGATCTTCTTCAGAGAATGTGTAAGGAGAATCAAACTGAAGTCACAGAATTCCTACTTCTTGGATTCCAAGGTTTATATGAAGTGAAAATTCTGTTCTTCATAGTGTTCTTCTTAGTCTATATTGTCATACTAAATGGAAATATCCTCATTATTATCTTGGTGGGCACTTTTGATCATCTCAAGATTCCGATGTTTGTCTTTCTTCAACATTTAGCTGCTGCAGATGTTCTATTGACCACCACTGTTATACCACTGATGTTAAATATCATCATACTGGATGAAAAGATCATGTCTGTCCGAGGCTGCATTGCGCAAATGTATTTTATTTTTATTTTTGGGTTTGTGCAGTGTTTCTTCATTGCTATAATGTCATACGACCGTTGTCTAGCTATTTGTAATCCAATGCATTATACTTCGATAATGAGACCTCATATTTGCCTTCGTATGATTGAAGGATCCTGGATTTTGGTCGTTTTTATATCAACTGAGATTATTTTAGTAGGTCAGTTGCGTTTCTGTGGACTAAATAACATTGACCATTTCTTCTGTGATTTTGGGCCCACTGTAGAATTAGCCACTTCAGACACCTCCCTTTTGTTGCAGATTGACTTTGGTATTTCCATTTTAATGGTCTTCTTTCCTTTTGCTTTTACTGTCATAACGTACTTTACTATTTTGCTTACCATTCTGAACATGTCCTCCAAAAGTGGAAAGAAGAAAGCATTTTCCACTTGTAGCTCTCACCTGGCCACTGTATGTGCATACTATGGGACGTTGATGACAGTGTCTTTGAATTCAGCCATCGAGACCTCGTCAACCTTGAACAAATTTAGTTCGCTTTTGTATATTGTCGTGACCCCGCTAATAAATCCCATAATTTACAGCCTGAGGAACCATGAGATCAAAAGAACCATAAGAAAATTATTTGGACATTTTAGGGCAAATATTTAAAGGAGGAAATAAAAGTAAAACATGAGCAAATAGAAACCTTTTTCTTAAAGAGAAGCTGCCATATTACCCAATCAGTGCACACTGATAATACAGATACCCCCCCCCCCCCACCAAACCTCATCCCAAGCTTTTTTTACTTACTGAGCCATGATCCTTCACCGCCTCCCTGCTGAAGCAGTCCTGCCAAAGCTTCGATGTTGGCTTAAGCTGGAGCTTAGGGACTAGGGAATGGTGTTTGGGTCTGGTGACTGGACACTCAGGCCTGAACACTGTGACATGGGGAAAGCCACAATATCTTTCATACATAGAAGCCTTGATCCATTAGCAAGGGCTCTGGTGCTGTAGAAAAGCAGCATGTGAAGGTGGTTATGGGTGGGCTATGTTCAGACGCTAGTTACAGAAAGAATATATACAAAGTCAAGGACTTTAAAGGCACATTATAAAACATATTTTATCTTACAACCCGGCCCAATTCCTACTACACCACACAAATCTGCCCAAACATACATACCAGAAATCCTTAGCCATGCACATGGTCAATGCGGCCAGACTTTGTATTCCCGCGCACTGGCGATCAACAGAAATCCCAACCATTAGAGAGTGGCTGAATAGAGTTTCCAAAATAGAGGAGATGGAGGAACTAATCCATGTCTCTCAAGACCGAATACAGAAATTCACAACAACTTGGGCATGTTGGACACATTTCAAGACTTCGGACTATTACAAGTCCTTTTTTCCTTGAGAGCAAACCCTCCGTCTGTTAAGAGAACCTCGCAAACTGGACCCCAATCACCCCCCCTATCCCCACCCCCCCTTTTTTTTCTTTCCTTACCTCCCTCCCCTCTCCCCCCATCCCCCTTCCTCCTGTCCCTTACCCCTATAGCGATATGACCAGCCAAGATTACTTTTACTCTACTTGCTAACTACCCCTTACCCCCCCGACGTACTGGGGACTCAAGGTCTGGGTGTCAGTTACAAATGTTACTAGGCTTATTGGTTGTGACTCCCGAGGTACTGAGAGCACTCACAATTCTCCCTGGTTTTAAATGGTTACTGCTATTCAGTTACTTGAGTGTCGGTCATTCATAAGGTGTCTTGAAGCCTAATGTATTCTATCTGGTATTGCATATAGCCCAGTGCTGTTCTAACACCCATGTTTACTATTGTCTAAACAAAACTTGTTTTCTTTGTATGTTTCTTTTTTTTTTAATACATTAGCGGATGACATGTTATGTTATGTTATGCAACTTATTCATATTTGTTGGTATGTATTTGTATTGTATAATAATAAAATGATTTTGTGAAAAAAAAAAAACATATTTTATCTTAATAAATATATGCTTTATTAATTAGTGCAGAACGTAGACAAGAATGAAAAAAAACGTATTTTAAAATAGTGACAGCACTAAAATATTAAAGCACATATGTAACCCCTTTATATTTTTCATCATGTGCATAAATACACTTATTGCAATACATATTGTTCTTGGCTTTTACAGTTGTGGGTAAAGTGGAATTTGGTATAGCTCAACGCATTTCTCGAACAGATGACTCCGATTCATCAGGAGCATAGGGAAATGGGGGAACAGAGGGTCAATACATTATTCTCCAATCAGGAGTCCAGAACCCCAAACTTCCCTCCATGCTGGGGACAGCCACCCCCAAGGACAGCACCACACCCCAGGCAGCAGCAACATATACAAGTCTTTATAGCAGTGGTTCTGAACCTGGTGGTCAAATGATGATTTGCCAAGGGTCACCATATCCTGGGCTGTAAAGCCCACATCGCTCTCTCAGCCTTTTTGAGGCCACCCAGCAGGGCTGTCCCTGGAGCCTGTGGCCACCCAGCTGGGCTGTTCCTGGAGCCTCTTTGCAGCCACCCATTCAGTTCACAGAATGGCTGGGGGGCAAAGACCACAGGTCAGCTGACTGGTGAGGAATGTGAAGTGGGAGGGGCTGGAGGAGACCCTATCTCCTGATTCAGCATAGGTGTCACTGCTACGAGACACCACAAAGTCGGAGACACAGTGAGTAACACTACCTGTGATTATAGTTGCCATTAAAAGTCTCAGATCAGCAGATGACCTTGATCAAGAGCACCTAAGTTGGCTGATCAGAACTCCCCCCAACATTGCCACTCATCCCAACTCCCTGTCAGCACTGCCACTCATCCCATTCCCCCCCCCCCCCCCCCCCCCCATCAAGGAGTAGGAGAAGGAATAAAAATAGAGAATACATGAAGGGAGAGGAAAAGAGGGGAAGGAACAAAGAAAAATGGAGAGAGAGAAAAAGAGAAAGAATAAGAAATACGGCTAGAGAGAGGGATGGGGAAAAATAAACAAGAAATTAGGATAGAGAGAGATAAAAGGGAAAGAAAGGAGAATAAAGAGAAAGAGTGGCACATCCTAAAATGTACCAGAAGGGATGGAAGGGTGGAAGGGACTCAGGGTGTGTTAAATGTCTTCGGGTTAGGGGCACAAAATTACTTGCCTTGGGTGCTGACAACCCACGCTACAAAAATTATTTTACTGTTAAGCCTTGTACACTCGATCGGATATCTGATGGAATCTAATCCGATGGATTTCGGATATCCGATGAAGCTGACTTTCATTAGTCTTGCCCACACACCATCAGTCAAAAATCCGACCATTCCAAAACGCAGTGACGTAAAACACTACGACGTGCAGAGAAAAATGAAGTTCAATGCTTCCGAACATGCGTCGACTTGATTCTGAGAATGCATGGATTTTTGACCGATGGACTTCCACACAGACGATCGTTTTTTTTCTATCGGTTTTTTATCCATGGGAAAAATTTAAAACATGTTCTATTTTTTTCACCGATGGAAAACAAACCGATGGGGCCCACACACGATCGGTTTGTCCGATGAAAAGGGTCCATCGGTCTGTTTTTATCGGACAAACCGATCATGTGTGCAGGGCTTTATGGGGTCCCCACAACTTGGGAAATTTTATCAAGGGGTCACCTAGTAAGGTTAAGAACCACTGCTTTATAGCGATTGACAATTTATATGGAGTCTAAAACTCTTAGCAGAGGGTTAATAAATCACGATAGTTAGAGGAACCTTCCCTTTTGGACCTCATATATGGACAATGATAACAATAAAAAATTATAAAAACCCACGCTCAGTTGTGAAACAAGAATTTTGGCAGCAGCTTAGTAAACTGTGATACCAGCCAATGTTATACATTGATACTACGCACATCTAACCACTATCCACCAGGAATAACACGAGCGGACAGCCTGCTGCATCATACATCGGCACCATATATGCTGTTATTCTTCCATGTTAAGGTAATTATTGCTACAACTTTCGAATAAACACCTTGAATTTTTTGATGGGCTTCACTGTTTCAATTTTTATTTTATTTCGAGTCACCCTTTGGGATCCTTGATTCATTGACAGCTGCTCTACCCCTTGGGCGCATAGTTGTTTTTGCTTGAATCTATGGTCCTGGTAAGAGGCTTGCCTGTGAGGGAGCTGCTAGTGATGGATGATGCTTTCTTATGCACAGTGAACTTTTTGGATGAATTGATTTACTTCACTATGGTCTTTTTCACCCATAATAGACTGACTTTTGCTGCTTTTTATTGATTGTCACTATTAGCATTATGTTGCATATTTTTTATTTTCACAAGGTCAAGTTTATTGCACATTTGCTTGTCCTTAATACAGCATATATTGTTTATTTTACACTTTTTATGATTAGATAAAAAAAAAAAATATGTGTATGGCCATTTATTATTGTGCTATGGTGCCAGCATAGATAATAGTTTAGGAGTCTGGACTTCTGATTGGAGGAGATTGTATTGACCCTCTGCTCACTCCTTTCCCCCAGCTCCTGATGAAGTGAAGTCATCTATCCCAGGAAAACATTAAGTTATACCAAATTCAATTGTTCCCAAAACTATTAAGGCAATATACTGTATATGTTTTAATATTATTGTACTGTTGTTATTTTAAATACAATTTTTTTCCTTTCTTGTTTTTATTTCTGTCTGCACTGATTCATAAAATATGTATAATTTTAAGATAAAATGTGTTTTATAAAGTGTGTTACAAGGCGGTCTGATGGACCGTTTTCATCGGTCAAAACCGATCGTGTGTGGGCCCCATAGGTTATTTATCCATAGGTTAAAAACAAGCCAACTTGCTTTAAATTTAACCGATGGTTTCCTAACCGATAGGTCAAAACCGATCGTTAGTAGGCACAACCATTGGTTAAACACCCACGCATGCTCAGAATCAAGTCGACGCATGCTTGGAAGCATTGAACTTCGTTTTTTCCAGCACGTCGTTGTGTTTTACGTCACCGCGTTCTGACACGATCGTTTTTTTAACCGATGGTGTGTAGGCGTGACGGACCATCAATCAGCTTCATCGGTTAACCTATGACAACGGTCCTTCAGACCGTTGTCCTCTGGTTAACCTATTGTGTGTACGAGGCTTAAAGTGGAGGTTCACCCGAAAACTTAATTTTTAACATTAGATTGATGCTCATTTTGTCTAGGGGAATCAGCTAGTTTTTTTAAAATTGAAGCAGTACTTACCGTTTTAGAGAGCGATCTTCTCCGCCGCTTATGGGCTGCGGGACTGGGCGTTCCTATTTGATTGACAGGCTTCCGACAGGCTTCCGACGGTCGCATACATCGCGTCACAATTTTCCGAAAGTAGCCGAACGTCGGTGCGCAAGCGCCGTATAGAGCCACACCGGCGTTCGGCTTCTTTCGGCTACTTGTGACACGATGTATGCGACCATCGGAAGCCTGTCAATCAAATAGGAACGCCCAGTCCCAAAGACCATACCCGGAAACGGCGGAGAAGATCTATCTCTAAAACGGTAAGTACGGCTTTGATTTTAAAAAAAAATACCTGATTCCCCTTGACAAAATGAGCATCAATCTAATGTTAAAAAAAAATTTCGGGTGAACTCCCGCTTTAAGTCCTCCACTTTATATTCCTTCTGTAACTAGATTTATGTGGATGCGGCACTTCTTTTTGGGCCAGCCTACTAATTAATATGTTCAGACACTGTCACTTAAACCTGAATGGGCAAAGTAACAGTATCTCTTTAAATTAAATATTGTGGGTAAAAAATGTTTTTACTATAAATAATAAATATACTTTTAAATTTTCATTGGATCATTTTAGAATATGGTTTATTACATTTTTATGGTTAGAGAAATCATGATGAATTATTTTATCACTTGATGGTGAACCATCTTCGGATGTGCTGAAAAACAAGCAGCCTTGTATGATGTCTGCTTACCAACATTTAATAATTTAGGCACACCTTCTAGAAATATTTATTCTCAGGGAAGGAGTTTACTAGAAGGAACCTTGGGACAATGAGGTCTTGGGTCTAGTTTCTCCAGCACTTTATCCGTATGGATATAGTATCTTCTCCCTGTGTTTGGGTATATTGGTTTCCTTTCTGCCTTTCAATTCATAAATTGTTTGGCTCCTCTTTCCCTGACCACACCTGAAACTGTTGAATGGGCTTTATCAACTGTAAAAAAAGCTGAAAAGAAATTTGGGTTTATCGGTTTCCTTTCTGCCTTTCATAATCGAAATCAATAAGGCTGGCAAATTACTTCCATGCATGACTTGTTAACAAAGGCATTGAAGTAACCTGATTTTCCTGAAAAGGAGTAAGGGGGGAGCAATTGGAAGGTCTTTGTTAAAGTAAGAATGGAAAAAATTGAAAAAATATTGCGCATTGCGATAATTAATGAACACAGAGCAAGAGAGAATATGTGTGAACGAAGCTGCTACATATGAATGTGACAAATATTCAAAATTCAATAGTAGAAAGAATGTAGCACTATAAAGCTATGTGAAAATAAAAGTACACATATATAAAAAACATTAAGGTGACCAGTCGAGTGAATAACCAAATCTAAAGTGCAATGTAACAATAATTAATAATCCAGTGGAAGAGTATTGAAGACAGTCTGACCTGATGTGAAGGAAAGTGAATCTAATCCAATAACCAGGTCTTAAAACATATGGATGGTGAGTCCACAGCAATAAAGTGGTATTCCTCAAGTAAACAAGTGTAGAAAGACTGGTGTGAGGGCATCCAGAAATGAATCTTCTCTAAACAAATAGAAATGGGTACCCTTATCCAGAGGCGTATATAGTAAAAATGGCGCCTATGGCAAGCACTGAATTCACTTCCCTGTCAAAACATTTGAAACCTGTCTCTTAGATAACCTAAAGCGGGTCTCGTTAGAGTCTGAGATGAAAGAGGGAAAGAAGAATGGAAGGACAGAGTGCCCAGATCATACACCACAATAGCAATATGTGTATTCCAGAAAGTTTAAAGAGGAAGTAAACCCGGATGGCAGCCATATCTCTTGTCATGTGACTGCAGTCAGCTGACACCTTTGAGGGCGGTGCCTTCGGTACCACAGACACTGATTGGCTAGGACACGGTGCAGCCCCTGCTATCTCTGTAGCTGGCTGTTACATCCCTCTCAGCATTCTGTGTGGGCGGCACCGGACAAGCCGGAGCGGTTCAACTTTTTTTAAGGGGGGGGGATATCACAACTCAGTCCAGTCCATCCCTGCCTAGGACAAAAACTTTTTTTCGGGAAACTACCCAGGACGGTCATAGCCTGGGAATGTCCCAGCAAAATTGTGACTGTTGGCAAGTATGCCCTGGTAGGTGCCTTGCTGCCCAGCCACTCACGAGCGCCCCTTCAGATGGCGCCCATGGCACTTTCCATATCTGCCATACCCTAGATGTGCCACTGCCCTTACCGCAACTGGTGGACCCGTGTGCCAGCAACAACGGATCGTATGAGCTTAGATATCCAAATCTTTATGTAGCCCAGATGGTAACCAGGACCTGTGCTCTCCGATGCAAACCTCCAATCGACCTTGTAGTACTCGGACCACTCTGTAGCCACCACAACAGAGGAAGGGACCCAGAATCTCCAGTGGAAACCTCCAAATGAGCATTGTGGCACCCCAACCGGACTGGAAGGGGGAAACAACTGGATGGAGTTCTCACATTGGCTATGACCCCAACGTGGTGTGGAGAAAAAAGGAGAAAGGGGCTCCAATGGTGTAGCTCAAAAAAAAAACTGTGGGCTAGATTCACATAGATTAGCTGATCTTTAGATCCACGTAATCTATGTGATTTACGATCCGCCTGTGCAATTTTGCGAGGCTAGTGCAGTATTCACAAAGCACTTACCTCCAAACTTGCGCCGGCGGATCGTAACTCCCCCAGGGGAATTCAAATTCCGCGGCTAGGGGGAGTGTACAATTTAAATCAGGCGCATCCCCGCGCCTATTTAACTGCGCATGCGCCGCCGGCGAAATTTCCCAGTGCGCATGCTCCAAATGACGTCGCTAGGACGTCATTGTTTTTGGCGTTAACGTAAATTACGGCCATCCGTATTCGCGACCGACTTACGTAAACGACTTAAAAATTCAAAACTCGGCGCGGGAACGACGGCCATACTTAACATTAGCTACCCCTCATATAGCAGGGGTAACTATCTGCCGGAAAAAGCCGAACGCAAATGACGTAAAAAAAAGCGACGGGCGGGCGTTCGTTTCTGATTCGGCGTATCTCCTTATTTGCATATTCGTCGCGAGTAAAACACGAAACACCACCTAGCGGACAGCGGAAGATTGCAGCCTAAGATCCGACGGTGTAAGTCACTTACACCTGTCGGATCTAAGGGAGATCTATGCGTAACTGATTCTTATGAATCAGTCGCATAGATCCGACCGTCGGATCTCAGAGATACGACGGCGTATCAGGAGATACGCCATTGTATCTCTTTGTGAATCTGGCCCAGTAGGTTTATTAAAACCAACATACAAATAAAAGTGATCACTTAAAAATTAGGCAATGCGGGGAGCAATGAACCTTGCCCTAATTTTTACACTCGTTTACATTAACCACTTCCCGACCGCCGCATGAATATGTACGTCCACAGAATGGCACGTATAGGCAAATGGGCGTACAGGTACGTCCTTGCCTTCTAGCGGGTGGGGGGTCCGATCGAGACCCCCCCCCGCTACATGCGGCGGTCGGATTCCCGCGGGGAGCGATCCGGGACTACGGCGTGACAATTCGTTTATAGCCGCTCCATCGCGATCGCTCCCCGGAGCTGGAAAACGGGGAGAGCCGTATGTAAACATGGCTTCCCCCGTGCTTCACTGTGGCACTGCATCGATCGAGTGATCCCTTATATAGGGAGACTCGATCGATGACGTCAGTCCTACAGCCACACCCCCCTACAGTTGTAAACACACATTAAGTGAACACTAACTCCTACAGCGCCCCCTGTGGTTAACTCCCAAACTGCAACTGTCATTTTCACAATAAACAATGCAATTTAAATGCATTTTTTGCTGTGAAAATGACAATGGTCCCAAAAATGTGTCAAAATTGTCCGATGTGTCCGCCTAAACTGAGGGAAAAAAAATGTATATATGTTTTTGGGGGATATTTATTATAGCAAAAAGTAAAAAATATTGTATTTTTTTAAAATTGTCGCTCTATTTTTGTTTATAGCGCAAAAAATAAAAACCGCAGAGGTGATCAAATACCACCAAAAGAAAGCTCTATTTGTGGGGAAAAAAGGACGCCAATTTTGTTTGGGAGCCACGTCGCACGACCGCGAAATTGTCTGTTAAAGCGACGCAGTGCCGAATCGCAAAACCTGGCCTGGGCATTTAGCTGCCTAAAGGTCCGGGGCTTAAGTGGTTAAATACAATTGTGAATTATGGCTGTCACGCCGCCATTTGCAATGATACCTCACATGTATGATGCAGTTGATTTACACATATACATGCTCACCTTACACTGCAAAGGAGTTATATGGGGCTAATGAACTACAGTATGGTGAACTAAGGGCTAATAAACAAACAAAATCGCCCAAAAAAAAAATAGACAAAAGTTTTTTGTTTGTTTTTTAAACCCCTCGTTAATACCTAAAGTACACAGGTTACCAGTTTAGAATTAAAGAGGAGGTCTCTAATATTTGCGTGTGGTGTGATTGCTTTTACGTATGCATACAGGACCAACGTATGCGTTCACCTTTGCCAGCGAACATAGGCACACAGGGAATTTAAAAAATGTATTAATTATATATATATATATTTTACACTGTTTCTTTTTTTTAGCCCTTTTATTCCTGTGACAAGGAATGTGAACATCACTTGTGACAGCAATAGGCAGAGACAGATATTCTTTATGGAGAGATCTGGGGTCTATTAGACTCTAGATGTTTCTTCTCCCCTAAAAGCATCTGATGACATCAAGATCAGTGTGTTCAGATGCTTTTTCTGTTTAAATTGGGACTGTTTACATCCGGGGGAAACTGAAGTGTCAACAGCACTCGTCGCTTCCGGTTTCACACACCATAGGACCATAGGTCATCGGAGACGTTCCAGTCTTCCAAGGCCTCTATGTAAAGCTAGTGGAATAGCCAGATTCAGGTTCCGGGATCTCCAGTGGGACGGAGATCCTGGAAAGGTGGTGGTGAGCAGCAGGGGGGGGGGGGGTTGTGTGTGCACGCCCACAAAATCTGGCCACCGGCTGAAAAGAACAATAACTTGATGAGCTGCCATCATATATTATGTATTCCTCTCTTGTACATACTAACTGCCACCATACCTTCCACACCATACCTTCCACAATCCACTCCTGCACATACTAGCCACCATTGCACCCTAATCACTCCTCTTCTTTACATACTACCCACTGTCATACAATCCGTACCCCTTTTCCTACATCTACCATCATACCCTCTGTAGTGAACTAAATGGCCCACGTACAAAGTACATTACAAACTCCTGAACTATATACACTATATTGTACATAACAAACTCCTGAACTATATACACTATATTGTACATCACACACTCCTGTACTATATACACAACATTTTTCATAACAAACTCCTGAACTATATACACTATAATGTACATTACACACGCCTGTGCTATATACACTATATTGTACATCACACATTCCTGCACTATATACACTATATTGTACATTACACACTCCTGCACTATATACACATATTGTACATTACACACTCCTGCCCTATATACACTATATTGTACATTACACACTCCTGCACTATATACACTATATTGTACATTACACACTCCTGTACTAGATACACGACATTGTACATAGGAATGGTCCAAGGTTATCAGTGGTGTACCCCAAGGTTCAGTGCTGGGACCCTTACTTTTCAATATATTTATAAATGATATTGGGTCTGAGATCAAAAGTAACATTTCTGTCTTTGCAGATGACACCAAGGTATGCAGTGGAATAACGTCCTTGCATGATGTCTCCAATTTACAAGCCGACCTCAATGCTCTGTCTAATTGGGCGACTAAGTGGCAGATGAGGTTTAATGTTGATAAATGTAAAGTTATGCACTTGGGGGCTAAGAATATGCATGCATCATACATACTAGGGGGAGTACAACTGGGGGGATCTGTAGTGGAGAAGGATCTGGGGGTTTTAGTTGATCATAAGCTCAATAATAACATGCAATGCCAAGCTGCGGTTTCCAGAGCGAGCAAAGTACTTTCTTGTATTAAGAGAGGTATGGACTCCAGAGACAGAGATATCATTTTGCCCCTGTACAAATCATTAGTAAGACCTCATCTGGAATATGCAGTTCAGTTTTGGGCACCAGTTCTCAAAAAGGACATCGGAGAACTGGATAAAGTGCAGAGAAGGGCAACCAAACTGATAAGAGGCATGGAGGAGCTCAGCTATGAGGAAAGATTAGAGGAACTGAATTTATTCACTCTTGAGAAGAGGAGAATAAGGGGGGATATGATCAACATGTACAAATATATAAGAGGTCCATACAGTGAACTTGGTGTTGAGTTATTCACTTTACGGTCAATACTGAGGACAAGGGGGCACGCTTTACGTCTAGAGGAAAAGAGATTTCACCTCCAAATACGGAAAGGTTTCTTCACAGTTAGAGCTGTGAAAATGTGGAACAGACTCCCTCCAGAGGTAGTTCTGGCCAGCTCAGTAGATTGCTTTAACCACTTGCCGTCGCTGCACCGCCGAAATACGTCCACAAGGTGGCTCTCCTAGGCGAGACCACGTAAATGGACGTCCTGCCTATTAGCCGCCACTAGGGGCGCACGGGCGCCGCCGGAGGCGCGCGCGCGCCCCCCGCTCGCCCCCGACTCCCGTGCGTGTGCCCGGCGGGCGCGATCGCCGCCGGGCACACGCGATCGCTCGGTACAGAGCGGGGAACGGGAGCGGTGTGTGTAAACACACAGCTCTCGTTCCTGTCAGCCGGGGAAATGCTGATTTTCTGTTCATACAATGTATGAACAGAAAATCAGTGTTTCCCCTAGTGAGGCCACCCCCCCCCCCCACAGTAAGAACACACCCAGGCATACTTAACCCCTTCCCCGCCCCTAGTGTTAACCCCTTCACTGCCAGTGGCATTTTTATAGTAATCTAATGCATTTTTATAGCACTGATCGCTATAAAAATGCCAATGGTCCCAAAAATGTGTCAAAATGTCCGAAGTGTCCGCCATAATGTCGCAATACCGAAAAAAAAATCGCTGATCGCCGCCATTGCTAGTAAAAAAAATATTAATAAAAATGCCATAAAAATACCCCCTATTTTGTAAACGCTATAACTTTTGCGCAAACCAATCAATAAACGCTTATTGCGATTTTTTTTTACGAAAAATATGTAGAAGAATACGTATCGGCCTAAACTGAGGAAAAAAAATGTTTTTCTATATATTTTTGGGGGATATTTATTACAGCAAAAAGTAAAAAATATTCATTTTTTTCAAAATTGTCGTTCTATTTTTGTTTATAGCGCAAAAAATAAAAAACGCAGAGGTGATCAAATACCACCAAAAGAAAGCTCTATTTGTGGGAAAAAAAGGACGCCAATTTTGTTTGGGAGCCACGTCGCACGACCGCGCAATTGTCTGTTAAAGCGACGCAGTCCCGAATCGCAAAAAGTACTCTGGTCTTTGGGCAGCAATATGGTCCGGGGGGTAAGTGGTTAAGAAAGGCCTGGATTCTTTCCTAAATGTACAGAATATAACTGAGTACTAAGATTTGTAGGTAAAGTTGATCCAGGGTAAATCCGATTACCTGTCGGGGGATCAGGAAGGAATTTTTTCCCCTGCTGTAGCAAATTGGATCATGCTCTGCTGGGGTTTTTTGCCTTCCTCTGGATCAACTGTGGGTATGGAGTTGGGTGTATAGGATTTTACTGTGTTTTTTATTTTGTTTTTTTATTTTTTGTGGTTGAACTGGATGGACTTGTGTCTTTTTTCAACCTGACTAACTATGTAACTATGTAACTATGTAACATAACAAACTCCTGTGCTATATACACTATATTGTACATTATACACTCCTGTGCTATATACACAACATTGTACATAACACACACCCAAACTATATACACTATATTGTGCACTACACACACCCAAACACACACCCAAACTATATACACGATCTTGTACATCACATATGCCTGCACTATATACACTATATTGTACATTACACACTGCTGTACTGTATACACTATATTATACATCACACACTCCTGTACTATATACACATATTGTACATTACACATTCCACACGTAAAAAGATACGCTTGTTTCCGACGTCCATACCTTGCATGGGCTGCGCCACCTAGAGTGCAGCTTTATCTTTACGCCGGCGTATGTCTACGTAAACGGCTTAACTAATTGTGACGGGCGTATGTATGTTCATGAATCAGCGTATCTTGCTCATTTACATATTCAACGCGGAAATCAACGGAAGTGCCACCTATCGGCCAGCGTAAATATGCACCCAAGATACGACGGCGTAGGAGACTTATGCCGCTCGTATCTTGGCCGAATTTATGCGTAACTGATTCTATGAATCAGGCGCATAGATACGACGGCGCTCATTCGGACTTACGACGGCGTATCTGGAGATACGCCGTCCTAAGTCTTTGAGAATCTGGGCCAATATGTGCACAAATTCCAAAAAATATATAAAAATGTGTTTAAATATTAATTAAATATAAGTCTATAAAACACATCAAGTAGGTTTGTGAAAAAAATAATGGGCCAGATCCACAAAGAGCCGCCGTAAATTAAATATTCTGATTTAAGTTACACTGCCGCAAAATTTCTACCTAAGTGCCCGATCCACAAAGCACTTACCTAGAAATTTTCGGGTGTGTAACTTAAATTCCGCCGGCGCAAGGCGTTCCTATTCAAATGGGGGCGAGTCCCATTTAAATTAGGCGCGCTCCCGCGCCGGACGTACTGCGCATGCTCGTGACGTCATTTTCCCGATGTGCATAGCGCAAAATTACGTTACGCCGAGCTTCGTGAATCGCACCGGGTCAAAAAAATTGCGTCGGAAAAAAAAAAAGATACGGCGGGAAAAAAAATAAATAAATAACAGCGTCGCGGGTAAGAAGGGTCTGCTTTTACAAGGTGTAAACAGTTTACACTTTGTAAAAGCAGCCCTAATTTTACACATGCAACTTAATACTTACGGAGAAAAAACGAAGCTGAAAAGCTTTGTGGTTCTCCGTAAGTGCTAATTTGCATACCCGAAGCGGCATTTCGACGCAAAATGCCCCCAGCGGCGGATGCGGTACTGCATCCTAAGATCCGGCAGTGTAAGTCCCTTACACTTGTCGGATCTTTTGTCTATCTCTTGGAAACTGATTCTGTGGATCAGTTCCAAAGATAGAAACAGGGATACGCAGGCGGAACAGCAGATCCGCCTGCGTATCTCTTTTGAGGATCTGGCCCAATGATAATAGCTTCCAATCTTCCACCACACCTGGTGTCAGTGAATCCTCTCCCGTCAGATGCAAAACTCACCAACTCAAATTGCCTAAAGCCCTGTACACACGATCGGTCCATCCAATGAGAACGGTCTGATGGACCGTTTTCATCGGTTAACTGATGAAGCTGACTGATGGTCAGTCATGCCTACACACCATTGGTTAAAAAAACGATCGTGTGAGAACGCGGTAACGTAGAACACAACAACGTTCTGAAATAAACGAAGTTCAATGCTTCCAAGCATGCGTCGACTTATTTCTGAGCATGCGTGGATTTTTAACCGATGGTTGTGCCTACTAACGTTTTTTTCCCATCGGTTAGGAATCCATCGGTTAAATTTAAAACAAGTTGGCTTTTTTTTAACCGATGGGCCCACACACGGTCCATCAGACCATTCTCATCGGTTTAACCGATCGTGTGTATGCGGCCTTACACTCTCGTGTTCGGCGTGTAAACGTGTACAAAAATACCTTACTATATTTTTTGAAATTTGTGCACATATTCACTTTTGTCACATGGTGATGTTTATGGACATTAGCATTATTTTTGAATACCTGTGAAAACGGATATTTCATCTTACATTGTTTACAGCGCTGCTTATATTTTATTACACTAATTTTAGGGTTTTAGAATATGTTTTTCACAGTTTGATTTTTTAAAAGTAGCTGCTTCACTCTTTTGCCAATTTGATTATGACTAGTTGTTCATAAGCACAGTGGTGGGAACACAGAAAGGGCGGATTTATCTTTGTTACCATTATTTACAGTTTATAAACGTAGCTTGGTAGACAAGTGGGTATACTAAGGCCTCGTACACAAGATAGGTTAACCAGAGGACAACGGTCTGAAGGACCGTTTTCATCGGTCAAAAGCGATTGTGTGTGGGCGCCATCGGTTATTTAACCATCGGTTAAAAAAAAGCCAACTTGTTTTAAATTTAACTGATGGATTCCTAACCGATAGGACAAAACCGATCGTTAGTAGGCACGACCATCGGTTAAAAATCCACGCATGCTCAGAATCAAGTCGACGCATGCTTGGAAGCATTGAACTTCATTTTTTTCAGCACGTCGTTGTGTTTTACATCACCGCGTTCTGACACGATCGTTTTTTTAACCGATGGTGTGTAGGCGCGACGGATCTGTCAGCTTCATCGGTTAACCGATGAAAACGGTCCATCGGTCCGTTCTCATCGGATTGACCGTTCGTGTGTACGCGGCATAATAGTAATAGTAAACTAATAGTAAAAAGCAAGTTAAGAATTTTATTTCCGCCAGTGTATGTAACTGAACATGACAGCATTCATTTCCTGACTTCTCAGGCAGTATATGATGGGGTTGAACAAAGGTGTTACCAATATAAATATAACTGATAATATTTTGTTGATGACCACCGTGTCGCCTCTCACTGGAATAAGATAGTTAATTAACAGGGTTCCATAAAAGACACTCACCACCGTCAGGTGGGTGCTACAAGTAGAGAAGGCTTTCTTCCTGCTTAGGATAGACGTCACTCTTATGATAGCTATGGAAATATACACATAACTGACAACAACTAATATAAATGGTAAGGCGATGTGGGGGAAGGACATAACATACGTATCGATCTGCAGAGCAGAGGTGTCTGAGCATGCAAGATCTACAAAAGGAGAGAGATCACAAAAATAATGATCAATGAGACGTTTGTTACAGAATTTGAGAACAAGCAAAAAGCTAAAGGTGATCAATGTAATGAGGACACCAAAAATCCAGCAAGAGATAACTAAGAAATACTGAAAGTTGTGGTCCATTATTATGTTATAGTGTAAAGGTTTGCATATGGCCAAGTATCGGTCATAGGACATCACCGCCAGGAGGTAGCATTCCGAAGTACCGGTTGCACAATAGAAGTAGATTTGAGTTAGGCATCCAGAGATAGTTATGATGGCTCCTTCCAGCCATATCACTCTAATCATGTTGGGGACAACCAAAGTCACTAAAATCAGTTCAGCCAATATGAAATTCTTTAGAAAGAAGTACATGGGGGAATGTAGACTTTTTTGGGTTGACACTAATATGATGATCATAATATCGAGCAACACTGTCACCGTATATATTAAAAGTGTTAAAAGGAAGAAAAGGGTTTTAAACCCACCAAGTCCGGGAAAGCCCAGAAAAAAGAATTCAGTTACCGTAATGTTTTCATCATTCATCATCCTCTTCTTGTGGCTGCAAAGACAGAAACGATGGTAATATCTACACTGCTTGTTCTCAATGCATGGTGATAACACTTCAGCTCTCATATCTATATACCCCCTATGGTCCAGAACAATTTCTATTTTCACTATGGATCTGTTTATTTGAGAGTCACTTTGTCATTACTCAAAGTGGTTGTAAAGGCGGAATGTTTTTTATCTTTCTTTTCTATTATTCTATGCATAAGTAAAAAAAAACTTCTGTGTGCAGCCCCCCTAATACACGTGAAACTCGAAAAATTAGAATATCGTGCAAAAGTTCATTTATTTCACGTATTAAAAAGTGAAACTAAAATATGAGATAAACTCATTACATGCAAAGCAAGATAGTTCAAGCCGTGATTTGTCATAATTGTGATGAATATGGCTTACAGCTCATAAAAACCCCAAATCCACAATCTCAGAAAATTTGAATATTGTGAAAAGGTGCAATATTCTAGGATCAAAGTGTCCCACTCTAATCAGCTAATTAAGTCATAACACCCGCAAAGGGTCCCTGAGCCTTTAAATGGTCTCTCAGTCTGGTTCAGTAGGAATCACAATCATGGGAAAGACTGCTGACCTGACAGTTGTGCAGAAAACCATAATTGACACCCTCCATAAGGAGGGAAAGCCTCAAAAGATAATTGCAAAATAAGTTGGATGTTCCCAAAGTGCTGTATCAAAGCACATTAATAGTTAGTTATGTGGAAGGGAAAAGTGTGGAAGAAAAAGATGCACAAGCAAAAGGGATGAGCGCAGCCTGGAGAGGATTGTCAGGAAAAGGCCATTCAAAAGTGTTGGACTTTCACAAGGAGTGGACTGAGGCTGGAGTCAGTGCATCAAGAGCCACCACTCACAGACTAATCCTGGACATGGGCTTCAAATGTCATGTTCCTCTTGTCAAGCCTCCTGAACAACAAACAACGTCAGAAGCTTCCTACCTGGGCTAAAGAAAAACACACCTGGTCTGGTGCTCAGGGGTCCAAAGTCCTCTTTTCTGATGAGAGCAAATTTTGTATCTCATTAGGAAACCAAGAACCCGGAGTATGGAGGAAGAATGGAGAGGCACACACTGCAAGATGCTTGAAGTCCAGTGTGAAGTTTCCACAGTCTGTGTTGATTTGGGGAGCCGTGTCATCTGCTGGTGTTGGTCCTCTGTGCTTCATTAAGTCCAGGTCACCGCAGCCGTCTACCAGGAGATTTTGGAGCACTTCATGCTTCCTTCTGCAGACGAGCTCTATAGAGATGCTTACTTAATTTTCTAGCAGGACTTGGCACCTGCCCACACTGCCAAAAGCACCAAAACCTGGTTCAATGACCGTGGGATTACTGTGCTTGATTGGCCAGCAAACTCGCCTGACCTGAACCACATAGAGAATATGTGGGGCATTGCCAAGAGAAAGATGAGAGACATGAGACCGAACAATGCAGAAGAGCTAAAGGCCACTATTGAAGCATCCTGGTCTTCCATAACAACTCAGCAGTGCCACAGGCTGATAGCTTCCATGCCACGACACATTGAGTCAGTAATTGCTGCAAAAGGGGCCCAAACCAAGTACTGAGTACATATGCATGCTTCTACTTTTCAGAGGTCCAATATTGTTCTATGTACAATCCTTGTTTTATTGATTGCATGTAATATTCAAATTTTCTGAGATTGTGGATTTGGGGTTTTCATGAGCTGTAAGCCATAATCATCACAATTATGACAAATCACGGCTTGAACTATCTTGCTTTGCATGTAATGAGTCTCTCTCATATATTTGTTTCACCTTTTAAGTTGCATTAGTGAAATAAATACATTTTTGCATGATATTCACATTTTTGGAGTTTCACCTGTACATACCTGAGCCTCATCTAGATCCAGCGATGTTGCACAAGTGCTTCGGCTCTCCGGGGACTCTCTTCATTGGCTGAGACAGCAGTTTTTGCCATTGGCTCCCACTGCTGTCAATCAAAGTCAGTGAGCCAATGAAGAGAGAAAAGGGAAGGGCTGAGCCATGGCTCCATGTCTGAATGGACAAACAAAGCAGCATCTCGGCATTAGTCCATCCAACAATGTTGGTGTGTGTGTGTTTTCGTATCGATAATTATTTTTTATATCCCTGTATATTGTGTTCGATAAGATGTACGTCCAAGAGGTATTTGAAACTATCAATACTTCCTGTTGACACCACCGATTGTGGAATTAACTGCCCTGACAGTGAAAAACCCCCTATGCAGCTTAAGGTTAAACCACTTCGCCTCCAATCTCATCGTGTGGCCCCATGTCTCTAATGCCTCGTACTCACAACCGTTTTTTTTGTCGGAATAATTCCACTCAAGCTGTCTTGCATACACACGGACACACACAATTCCGACCATCAAAAATGCGGTGACATACAACACTACGACGGGCCTAGAAAAATTAAGTTCAATGCCTCCGAGCATGCATCAAATTGTTTTTCGAGCATGCGTGTTTTTTTTCTCCGAACGGAATTTCCGAAAAAATATTTTTCGTCGGCATGTTCTCTTTCTAAGTCCGTTGGAATTTCCGATGGAAAAAGTTTGATGGGGCATACACCCGGTCGGACTATCCAATGAAAAAATTCTGTCTGACTTTTTCCATAGGAAATTCCGACCCTGTACAATCCCTGGGATTGAAAAGTTTCCTGCCTACACTGGGGTCACCATTGAGTTTTTGTATATCACAATAATATCTTCTCTGAAGCGCCTCTTTATCCGGGAGAATAAGTTTAGCGCTTGTAGTCGTTCCTTTGAAGTCCTCCAGCCCCCATATTAATTTTGTTGCCCTTCTCTGGACTTTCTCCAGTTCCCGCACATCCCTTCTGAGGACTGATGACCAGAACTGGACTGAATACTTCAGATGTGGCCCAACCAGAGTTTTATATAGTGACAGGATTGTCGTTTTATCTCTGGAGTAAGTACCCTTTTTAAAGAATGCTAATAGTCTATATATCTCATTAAATCTCATTTGGTGGGTAAGTGGGTGGAGAGAGATACACGTGGCATAAGGAGGACAGAGAATTCCTGATAAGAGAAAACAGACTGTTCCGCTTTGCTGCACGCACTTATCCATTGATTGCACATCACTGTGAGTGTTCAAGGTGCCACCTCCAGAGAGGATTCTTTTGCAAGGCTCGTTGTATTTGGAGTCCGGTGAGTAGATTACCAACATGGGATCACCAGTGAAGGAGCTTATATGTTCACCAGGGGCATTTGGGCAGCTATTATTTTGCCGGTTTTTAATGCTATGAACTGATTGGATTTTCATCACCTGTCACAAAGGAGCAAACTACTTGGAGTGTGCTTGTTTCTTTGGGACTCATAGACACTTGTTTTCATATTTTAAGGGACATTACGTAGACCTTTGATCCCTTCTATGAAATGTATTATTATTTGCAGATCATGAATATCATGTTGAAGAAGAATTGTAGATTTTTCTACCGCTGTTAATGTCTGATTATTAGGTTTAATGAGATATTTACACTTTTCTGTTTACTATTATATAATAGCTGCTTCACTGCATAAACTGTTTTTTCCATAGAGCGCTAGGATCAAAGATAATTTTAGGATTTTCTATTGGTACATTTTATAATGCTAATAGTCTGCTGGCTTTGCTTGCCACAGCTTGACATTGCATGCTATTGCTAAGTCTATCATCTACTAGGACTCCCAGTTCCTTCTCTATCCTGCCTGGAATCCCCCAGAGCTTCTCCCCCTAGTAAGTAACCTGCATTTATATTTTTAACCCCCAAGTGCATTACTTTACATTTGCCAATGTTAAACCTCATTTGCCATCTAGTTGCCCACTCCATTAATTTATTGCGGTCTTCTTGAGGTCTTAAAAATTCATCTTCTTTCAGCTGTCAGTATGTAAAATAATTGTAGTGCATCCTACGTACATGTAATGTAACATAGGGACATGGATGGATGAGTGGATTTTATTTGACTAAGGCCTTGTACACACGACCGAACATGTCCGCTGAAACTGGTCCGCGGACCAGTTTCAGCGGACATGTTCGGTCGTGTGTACGGCCTATCGGACAGTTTTCCAGTGGACATTTGTCCAGCCGACCGTTTTCCAGCGGACAAAAATTTCTTAGCATGCTAGAAACATGTGCGCTGGAAACCTGTCCGTCGGACATGTTCGGTCGTCTGTACGACTCACCGGACATGTCCGCTCGGCCGAAAGCCCTCGCATGCGTCAAAGTGATTAGACTCATGCGTGGAAGCATTTACCTTCCAGGGTCGCGCACGTCGCCGCGTCATCGTCGCGGCGACGGCGCGGCCATGTCACCGCGTATCCTGTCCGCGCGGATTTCTGTTTGATGGTGTGTACAACCATCAGACAGAAATCTCCAAGCGGACATGTCTGATGAAAACGGTCTGGTGGACCGTTTTCATCGGACTGTCCGCTCGTCTGTACGGGGCCTAAGAAAAACAAATGAAATAGCGTTTTCAGTTTGTGGTGGCCAGATACAGTTTAGTTCTGCTTTAGGAAAACATTTTAAACTCTCCTAAACTCGTCTAAACTTTGTACAAAAAATGCTCTATATGAGCATTTTTAACTACCAATCTCAGTGTGCATGGAGCCTTATGCCGCGTACACACGATCGGACATTCCGACAACAAAACCGTGGATTTTTTTCCGACGGAATGTTGGCTCAAACTTGTGTTGCATACACACGGTCACACAAATCTTGTTGTCAAGAACGCGGTGACGTAAAACAATAGGCAGTTTGGCTCTTCTGTTTGATTTCAAGCATGCATGGATTTTTGTTTGTTGGAATTGCATACAGAAGATCAGAATTTCCGACAAGAACTTTTGTTGTCGGAAAAATTGAGAACCAGCTCTCAAACATTTGTTGTTGGAAATTCCGACAGCAAATTTCCGATGGAACCTACACACGGTCAGAATATCCGACCAAAAGCTCACATCGAACATTTGTTGTCGGAAATTCCGATCGTGTGTACGCGGCATTAAGGTAGACAAAGATGAATGCAAAAAGATTTTCCATGACACTCATACTATGGTAATATAATTTAGTTTCTAGAGACTTGTAGAGTTTCTAAAGAGACTTGTTCAGAAAGCATGCATTACACTTTCATTCTCCACAAGGCCTGGGGACAGACAGGTGCCGAAATCTGTTCCCCAATGATTTACCTACTTGGCTGCTGCTTTGAAAATAATGTACAGCTAATCAGATTGTCAATTAATAAGTCTAACTCTCATTATAAAAATTATTTCACTGTCTGTGTGGTCCTAGACTACCATAAAAAAATAAATCTCTCTTTTTTTGTTTTGTTAGAATGGGGAAGGATTAGAACTCTTGCTATCTGGGGCTTTCTTAGGGAAATTTCCTCCCATTTTCTATCATTTTAAAAAAAATGTTTGGCCAGGGTTCTAGTCTTCTCCCAACCTAGTAAATAAGGTTAAACATTTTTTTTTTATTTCTGCTTGTGTTCTCTAACATCCTGGGAGGTGAAACTATTTTACACTGTGACAGTGGTAGGATGTGTATCTGACATCTATACAAGAAAATACATGAATAAATAAATCAACTAAAGATAAAATGCTAAATTATCTATCTATAGATAGATAGATAGATAGACACACAGTATATATATATATATATATATATATATATATATATATATATATATATATATATATATATAGAGAGAGAGAGAGAGAGAGAGAGAGAGAGAGAGAGAGAGAGAGAGAGAGATCTATATAGATATACATGGTGGGCCATTTATATGGATACACCTTAATAAAATTGGAATGGTTGGTGATATTAACTTCCTGTTTTTATGGCACATTACTATATGTGAGGGGGAAACTTTTCAAGATGGGTGGTGACCATGGCGGTCATTTTGAAGTCGGCCATTTTGAATCCAACTGTGAAAAGGGGTCTAATGAAGAAACATCAGTGGCTGTCCTAGCTTCATTCAGCAAGAGCCCACAGCGTAGCACTCGCCGCATGTCAATGGAGAGCACATTGAACACATTTTATAAGTGGTCAGAAACTTGTAAATAACTCATGAAAGAATACAGTTACGTTAAAACCAAGCACACCATTGTTTTTCTTGTGAAATCCCCAATAAGTTTGATGTGTCACATGACCCTCTTCCTATTGAAAAAACACAAGTTGGATTCAAAATGGCCGACTTCAAAATGGCCACCATGGTCACCACCCATCTTGAAAAGTTTCCCCCCTCACATATATTAATGTGCCATAAACAGGAAGTTAATATCACCAACCATTCCCATTTTATTAAGGTGTATCCATATAAATAGCCCACCCTGTATATCTATATATACAGTCAGGTCCATAAATATTGGGACATCGACACAATTCTAATCTTTTTGGCTCTATACACCACCACAATGGATTTGAAATGAAACAAACAAGATGTCCTATAACTGCAGGCTTCCAGCTTTAATTTGAGGGCATGTACGTCCAAATCAGGTGAACGGTGTAGGAATTACAACAGTTTGTATATGTGCCTCCCACTTTTTAGGCGACCAAAAGTAATGGGACAGAGTAACAATCATAAATCAAACTTTCACTTTTTAATACTTGGTTGCAAATCCTTTGCAGTAAATTATAGCCTGAAGTCTGGAACGCATAGGTTTCATCCCTAGTGATGCTCTGCCAGGCCTTTACTGCAATTGTCTTCAGTTCCTGCTTGTTCTTGGGGCATTTTCCCTTCAGTTTTGTCTTCAGCAAGTGAAATGCATTCTCAATCGGATTCAGGTGAGGTGATTGACTTGGCCATTGCATAACATTCCACATCTTTCCCTTAAAAAACTCTTTGGTTGCTTTCGCAGTATGCTTCGGATCATTGTTCATCTGCACTGTGAGGCGCCGTCCAATGAGTTTTGAAGCATTTGGCCTGAATATGAGCCGATAATAATATTGGCCGAAACACTTCAGAATTCATCCTGCTGTTTTGTCAGCAGTCTCATCATCAATAAATACAAGAGAACCAGTTCCATGGGCAGCCATACATACCCACGCCGTGACACTACCACCACCATGCTTCACTGATGAGGTGGTATGCTTTGGATCATGAGCAGTTTCTTTCCTTCTCCATACTCTTCTCTTCCCATCACTCTGGTACAAGTTGATCTTGGTCTTGTCTGTCCATAGGATGTTGTTCCAGAACTGTGAAGGCTTTTTTTAGATGTTGTTTGGCAAACTCTAATCAGGCCTTCCTGTTTTTGAGGCTCACCAGTGGTTTACATCTTGTGGTGAACCTTCTGTATTCACTCTGGTGAAGTCTTCTCTTGATTGTTGACTTTGACACACATACACCTACCTCCTGGAGAGTGTTCTTTATCTGGTCAACTGTTGTGAAGGGTGTTTTCTTCAACAGGGAAAGAATTCTTCGATCATCCGCCGCAGTTGTTTTCCTTGGTCTTCCGGGTCTTTTGGTGTTGCTGAGCTCACCGGTGCGTTCTTTCTTTTTAAGGATGTTTCAAACAGTTGATTTGGCCACACCTAATCTTTTTGCTATCTCTCTGATGGGTTTGTTTTGTTTTTTTCAGCCTAATGATGGCTTGCTTCACTCATAGTGACAACCCTTTGGATCTCATATTGAGAGTTGACAGCAACAGATTCCAAATGTAAATAGCACACTTGAAATGAACTCTGGACCTTTTATCTGCTCCTTGTAAATGGGGTAATGAGGGAATAATGCACACACCTGGCCATGGAACAGCTGAGAAGCCAATTGTCCCATTACTTTTGGTTCCTTAAAAAGTGTGAGGCACATATACAAACTGTTGTAATTCCTACACTGTTCACCTGATGTGGATGTAAATACCCTCAAAATAAAGCTGCCAGTCTGCAGTTAAAGCACATCTTGTTCATTTCATTTCAAATCCATTGTGGTGGTGTATAGAGCCAAAAAGATTAGAATTGTTTTGATGTCCCAATGTTTATGGACCTGACTGTAAATAAAACATTACCATTTCAGTTTTTAGTAACTGTGATTTTCAAATTATTTAAATGCCCTCAGCAGACCGGGTAGAGTTGGTTGGGATAGTATTGCCTGGGTCAGGGGTCAGGTCATTACATAAGTCAATATGCAGTCCCCTTCTGAGGGCAAAGTTATGGAGTATGCAACATGCCCCAATTATTTGACACACAAAGTCAGGGGAATACAGCAGGGTACCCCCAGACTTATCCAGGCATCTGAAGCGGGACTTCAGAAGCCCAAAGGTCCGTTCAACCACTCCCCGGGTGCGTATGTGCGCCTGGTTGTAGCGTTGCTCTCCTGGGGTTTGGGGGTTCCTGAATGGGGTCATTAGATGAGGTCCCAAGGCATATCCAGAGTCACCTGTAAGGGAAAAGACAGGAGGATATTAGTCATGCATGTGCCCCTTGTGATGTCAGCATCATGGGGGGGACATACCTGACACACATGTCACTCACCAATCAGCCAGCTGTCTCCATACATGTTCTGGTCAAAATCTCTTGAGATCTGTGTCTGCCGGTAAATGTAACTATCATGGCAGGATCCAGGAAATTAGCACAGACATGCCAGATGAGGCCATGGGCATCAACGATGACTTGCACATTAATGGAATGCCAGCCTTTACGATTCCGGAACATGTGCTCAGTATCATGGGGTGGTTGTAGTGCCACATGGGTACAATCAATGGCCCCGATGGTGCGTGGAAATCTGGCAAGGTTGTAAAAGTCGGTCATTGACTTTAAACGCTGATCCTCCTGGGTGGGTTTCTGAAACTGATTTCCCATGAGCAGCAGGATTGCAGGGACCACTTGGTGCACACACCTGCTGATGGAGGATTGTGCCATCCCAGCCACGCCTCCACTTGTGCGTTGGAATGAGCCAGTGGCCAGAAAATGCAAAGTGGCCAGTACTTTGGTGAGTGGCTGCAGGGCATGGGAGCGTTGGGTTGGGCTGGTAATATCATCCTGAAGTATTGATGTTAATTCCAGGATGGCCTCACGGGTAAATCTGTAGGTGCGGTAAACTTCACAAGCAGGCATGCCAAACAAATCTTGCCGTGGGCGGTAGACCCTCTCCTGTGCCCTCATCCTCCTCCTCTGTGCCCTCCTCCTTCTTTGTGTCTCTATATCAACTAATGCAGCTAGTATCATTGCTGGTCCTGGCATTTTGGCAGAGAGATTTCAGTCCTGAACGTTTGTGTGCTGAGCTCTTCCTGAATGGTGTTGCTTCAGCAGACATTCAGACGGCATGTGTAAAATTAGGGCTGCTTTTATAATGTGTAAAATCCCACCAAAAAACTAACAGGTGCGCACAGGGCGTAATCTACGGCGCACACACTTAATTCTGTGGATCGCCCTATCTCCCTCATTTGCATCTTTGCCTATCAAATAAAGCGGCGTGCCTAGCGTAATTTGCGCACGAGAATGCGCCGGCGTAATATTTTTAGGTAGGACGGAAAAGCCCGAATTTCAGGCGCTTCTCGTTTTGAGGATCGGGCGCAAAGATACACGCCGTGTAAATTTAGAAAAATCGAGTTAAGTCGGCGTATCTCTTTTGTGGATCTGGCCCCAAGTCTTTGCCGTAAAGAGAAAGCAAAGATGAATTTATTTCAGGAAATCAGGAATCCTTGATAAAGGAACATCTACCCAATCAGTGACATTCTGCTCAATTATTTGTACAATTGCATTCGCCGGAATCATTTTCTTGAAAATTCCACTTTCAAGAAAATTGTGCAATAGTTAACAAAAATTAAATTCAGTGCTGCTGACATGAGCGAAAAGTTGTACACAGCTACAGACGGAAGCTAATGTACAAATTGTGTGTAAATTGTCGGCACTATATAAATACCTGTAATAAATAATAATAATATATATTCAGACTTGAACAACAAAGCATTGACTCAACGAAGATACTGAACAGATGAGATGCATTAAAAAAATGAAGCACACTCACCAGGGTTGTTGCAAGAAATAAATAAAATAAAATAAAAATATAATAATCTTATAAATATATAAAAGTAAACAAAAAGAAAAAAAAGTAAAAAAAAATTGAAATAAGAGTTGTGTTACTGCTTTTGGGGCATCATGAACTTAATTAGTAAGCCTGATTGCTGAGCTTTTTATACACTTCATAGCATTAGCATTGATTTATTCAGATACCCCTTGGGAACAATTATCTTACTACTGTAAGGTTATGGAATGTTAATTTATCTGGGCTTTTTTTAACTCATGTTTAGCACCCTGTCAGTTCCCTTGGCTAGAGTTTGTTATGTTTATCTAGAACGAAATATACAGTATGGTTGCATAAGAGTATAAAAGTTATATATTTTTTTTAAATGACCAATGCTGGGGCATTATTGCCATAGTTTCTTTTGGATGTGAATGGGGTTCAGTCACAGCCTCTGGTTAGCTGGCTATATACTGTATTGTAATGGTCAGGGGTTAACACCGTTTACGATATTCCATTCCACCAACCCAAGACATGCTTATCCGACACTCCACAATGCAGCAGACACGATCCATATGGGTTTTCCCCAGAAACGAGACACACACAGCTATGTCTCTGGTTTCAAAACGAATGACACCTTTAATGGTAAACTTAGCTTTCTTATATACAGTTACAAAGCATGCTGTAGTAAGAAAAGGGACAATGGCACACTCCACCCACAACAACACACAATGGGTGCTTAATGAATCCCCCTCAATCCACATCTTAGACAGACTTTCTGGCACCGAATCTACATGAATCAATTACTATAGCTGACATGGCAGACATCATGACTTTTAGAGTGTGTTAACTCACAACACATATTAGCATCAATAGAACTTTCACACAATACAGGGTTAGTTAGCATAGCACCATGAAATATCTTAGGAGCCAGACTTAATTAACACAATAGACAATAGAATGAAATCACAGCAAGCTTTTATCATTACAGCCAGGTAGACTTAATTAGCACCTCAACAGTCTATGTGTCCCCACATGAATGAGTCACTCTGCCATTGACCTGTTGGGGTCAGAATTAACTACCTGTAATATTTCAAGATATCCTGCAATACATGAATTATCATTGTTGTCCCATCTCATGTAATCCATGATATCAGTTCTCAGTCATCCTATGCCCCTAATGGACATAGGATGACCCTAGACCCAAGAGTCATTAGTGAAGCTGGCACAGGAGTACCCTGCATCCTTCAAAAGTCTCTGGGTATCACGGGCCATTCCGTTACATGTATGAACACCTTTTTTCCAAACTTTGTTGGCAAAGGCAATGGCATTGGTCATGCATCCAACGACACACCAATAGTGGATCATTCAATGGTGGACTGCCCTAAGGCTGGTACAGTTCAGCTTTAAATACATCATTTAATTAAAAATATGGGAGATGCTGTATTTGTCAAATAATCAAACTTTGGCTTTTTTGGCATTCGTCCAAACTAACTAAACGTACCCATTTGGCAGGAGCCGAACCTTATGTATGACATCATTCCACGATCAATGGTTGTTAGGGTTGCTAGTGGGTTCAGGCACTGCCAAGTCCTTAAAAGAGAAGTATATATTTTTTTGATTTATACTTACCTAGGTGGATGCAGCATCAGCCCAATGCTGCATCTGTCCCCCTGGCACCTCTACACTGAGAACCGAGCGATCAAACACTGTAGATCGCTCGGTTCTCACAGCTCCTCGAGCAGTGAGCTGCAGACTGTCAGTCACCGCTCTCTGCTTTGCCCCCTTCTAGCTCACTGGAGTGCTGGGATGTGGAGGGAGTGGGAGAGGCCGGCTCAGGCTCTCAGCAGCTACTGAGAGGCTGATCCGGATGTTGGACCAGGAATCTAGGTGGATACCGACTCCATAGTTGTGATGACACCGAGCCTGGACCAACTCTGTGATGTCAGCAGAGAGCAGACTTCAGGCCGCTCTCTGCTGAAAACGGGTCACAGGAGTGCAAAATGCCATTCAGGGACACCCCCCTTCCCAAAAATCAGCTTGTGCTGTAATGAATCACAGCACAGTGATTGGCACAAGAGGCGGGATTTATGATTTCTCCAATCACAAGCAGGGGGCGGGGACTGTGCGCCACCAGGCATTCCCGGCCATTAATGTACTGTCAGTGAATAAAGCAGAGATGTGGTGGCCTTTTTTGGGGGCATTAGTTTGGCTTGGGGGGGGGGGCTGTGTCAGTTTCATTCTGGGACACTGTATTGTCCTGGAATGAAGGTGCCCAGAACAGACCTGCAAAATGCAGGACTGTCCCGGGCAATCCGGGACACATGGTCACCCTAGCTTGCATTGGTGTTTTCTTTGCATTTGCCTGGAGTTCAGCTATGAGGCTAAGGGTCATCAGTATTTATTGCACTTAGAGGTGGACTGACCCTCAGGGGACAGGGACATTTCTCTTTGGGCCTCAAAAATGTAGGGTGAAAATCCAAATTGGGCCTCATGTTAGAGGGCAGTCCTGCCAATCTCCCCCAAAAGTCTCAAACCACAGCATTTAAAAGAAGAGATGTATCTGTTCCACCAAACAAACATTCTCCGGCACTCGCAGTGGTTAGCCCAGGGGGTACACAGTGCAAAGTCCCTTCTTAGCACCAATGGTCTTGCTGCCCTTTCAGGACAATGGGTATCCTCAGACTGAAAAACAACAATAAAAAGAAAAGGTCACACCGACCTAGTGCATTACCTCAGTAAAATGTATTCAAAGATAAAAACAGCAATAAATATACTCATAAACATAATTCAAGTAAACGCATGTCATAGCAAGTGGAATTGACTGCCTGAAGGTCTAATTAAGTCCATCGGTATTACCGGAAGGCCAGGAGACGTCCAAATGTTACTGACGCTTTTCAAGGGTGAACCATCTTCCTCAGAGCCAGAGTAGTGACTTGACTTACGTTTGTGGGTATATTTATTGCTGTACTTATCTTCTAATACATTTTATTGATGAAATGCGCTAGGTTGGTGCGCCCTTTTTTTAATTGTTGCATCTGTTCCACCTCCTGTCCTCTGTTATGCTAGTCTTTGAATAATTTTTTCACCAATCGGCCCCAAATGGTCACCACATAACTTGTCACAATGGTAGCCAGAGACCAGTGAACTTTGGAGAACAGAACATCTAGTGTGAAGCCTCACAATGTTAGCTACCCAGTTTAGGACTCTTGCCACCAAGTTCAGGTAATTTCCAACTTCTGCTGTTAAAGAGACCACAATGTTGCTTGTAAAAGATGCCTGGGTTCTAAAAGAATAACATGTATATTTACTTCCTATTTGGTTGACACTTCAAAAGACACTGAGCTGCTGCTTCATAATCCCTGCAGGTATTTTCCCTCCCCACCACACAAGGTGACTGCCCTTATAACTTGCAGTTTTGTGTAGTGCTACTTAGGGATGAGTTTCGAGTTCGAGTCAAACTCATGTTCGACTCGAACATTGCCTGTTCGCCGAACAGCGAACAATTTGGGGTGTTCGCGGCAAATTCGAAAAGCTGCAGAACACCCTGGAAAAGTCTATGGGAGAAATCTAAAGTGCTAATTGTAAAGGCTTATATGCAAGTTATTGTCATAAAAAGTGTTTGGGGACCTGGGTCCTGCCCCAGGGGACATGTATCAATGCAAAAAAAAGTAAAAAAAAAAACGGCCATTTTTTCGGGAGCAGTGATTTTAATAATGCTTAAAGGGAAACAATAATAGTGAAAAATGTCTTTAAATTTCGTACCTGGGGGGGTGTATAGTATGCCTGTAAAGCAGCACATGTTTCCCATGCTTAGAACTGTCCTTGCACAAAGTGTCATTTCTGAAGGATAAAAAGTCATTTAAAATCACTGCTCCCGAAAAAAATGCAGTTTTTAAAACTTTTTTTATGCATTTATATGTGTCCCTTGGGGCAGGACCCAGGTCCCCAAACACTTTTTAGGACAATAACTTGCATATTAGCCTTTAAAATTAGCACTTTACATTTCAAACGTTCGAGTCCCATAGACTTTAATGGGGTTCTAAAGTTCACACAAATTTTTGGTCTGTTCGCAGGTTCTGGTGCGAACTGAATGGGGGGTGGGTGTTCGGCTCATCCCTAGTGCTACTCAAGAGCCACTTGGTAATTTGGGTTCTCTGTTCTCCAAGAATACCCTCTGCCCCTCCTGGTTGATTTAAAGTTACTGCAAGCAAAATACCAGTATAGATACTTTTACTTCAGTTGTGAATAACCACCAGGAAATAGACACAAGACTAGTGGTAAATTAACTCAATATATTGGTATGGGTTAGACTAAATGTTCATACGAGTGTAACTAAACATACAGAAAGTATGCTAAGGTAACGTATAATATTGTTCTCTACCACTAGACTGTGAATAATGTATGGACACATGAGGATAATCCCAATCAAGCCTGCAGACAGTAATAAGGCTACTAGATGGCTGTATGGCCATTGCAAAAAGACTGACTGTCAGCACAACTGGACTTCGAATTCCCACTCAGGCCATTGTTGTGCAGCAGTGGTGGTGCACACTGGACACATAGTTACATAGTTAGTCAGGTTGAAAAAATACACAAGTCCATCCAGTTCAACCATAAAAATAAATAAAAATAAAATATATAATATCATACAATCCCATATACCCAATCCTATACCCACAGTTGATCCAGAGGAGGGTGAAAAACCCCAGCAGAGCATGATCCAATTTGCTACAGCAGGGGAAAAAATTCTTTCCTGATCCCCCGAGAGACAATCGGATTTCCCTGGATCAATATATTATGTACATTTAGGAAATAATCCAGGCCTTTCTTAAAGCAATCTACTGAGCTGGCCAGAACCACCTCTGGAGGGAGTCTATTCCACATTTCCACAGCTCTTACTGTGAAGAAACCTTTCTATATTTGGAGGTGAAATCTCTTTTCTTCTAGACGTAAAGAGTGCCCCCCTTGTCCTTTGTGTTGACCGTAAAGTGAATAACTCAACACTATATGGACCCCTTATATATTTGTACATGTTGATCCCTTATTCTTCTCTTCTCAACAGTGAATAAATTCAGTTCCTCTAATCTTTCCTCATAGCTAAGTTCCTCTATTGCCAGCAAAGTTTGGTCTATCCAGGTGTCAAATTCATCCTCCCCTGTGATAAGTGGAGTCTTTCTGGAGAAGAACCAAATATTTTGGTACCCATAGTTGGCTGGTGTGTGTGCATTTTTCATTAAGTTTTCTACCAGCTCACCACACTGGTAAAGAAAGAAGCAGGAGCAAACTCTGCTGGAACTCTCTAGGTTGGTATCCAGCACCTTCTGCCATATCAATTACATCGTTAGTATGGTTGACAGAAGACATAAGTCCATCTAGTTCAACCAATAAGGCCTCGTACACACGACCAGACATGTCCGATGAAAACGGTCCGCGGACCGTTTTCATCGGACATGTCTGCTGGGATCTTTTGGTTTGATGTGTGTACACACCATCAGACCAAATTCCCCGCGGACAGAATACGCGGTGACGTGGCGGCGACGATGACGCGGCGATGTGCGCGAACCAGGAAGTTCAATGCTTCCACGCATGCGTCGAATCACTTTGACGCATGCGTGGGATTTCGGGCCAGCGGAAATGTCCGATGAGTCATACTAACCAGCGGACATGTCTGACGGACAGGCTTCCAGCGGACAAGTTTCTTAGCATGCTAAGAAACTTTTGTCCGCTAGAAACCTGTCCGCTAGGCCGGAAAACTGTCCGGTAGGCCCTACACACGGTCGGACATGTCCGCTGAAACTGGTCCGACGGACCAGTTTCAGCGGACATGTTCGGTCGTGTGTACAAGGCCTTAAAGTGAGGAAAAAAAACATACAATCCTATCTATACATTTCTATACCCACAGTTGATCCAAAGGAAGGCAAAAAACCTTAGAGGCAATTGGATGTTCCCTGTATCAACTTTACCTATAAATGTTAGTGTCTAGTTATATTATGTCCCTTTAGGAAAGAATTTAAAACAATCTACTGAGCTGGACAGAACCAGCTCTTGAGGGAATATGTTCTACATTTTCACAGCTCTTGCTGTTGCATGTTAGTCTGGCAGAAATAAAACACAAGTCCATCTAGTTCAACCAAGGGTAAAACAAAAAACAATTTTTTTTTTTTTACAATCCTATATACACAATCTCATACCCACAGTGAATCCAGAGGAAAGCAAAAAAAAACCAGCAAAACATGATCCAATTTGCTCCATCAGTCTGGATTTGGCTTCATTTGTTATTGGGAGACTGGCCCTTTGGAAACATGCAGGAATCCCTCGTCCCTTCGTCTTCCCACGTATGCACTACTAGAGTAGAGAAAAGGGATTCCTGGTCTGTTTTTGAGTCCATTATGAACACTTTCTGGTCAGGAATGAGTGCTGTCAGCACTTGATGGATCTGATCTTCTGTCCAGAATTTCTCCAGGGATATGGGTCACCACACTTGACTCCCATGGACATTTTGCTCTTCACACCACTGGATTGGAGCAGAGGGGTCCATATTAGCTTTTCCTGGCCTGTTGTCTTGTTAACTTTCTTGTGGAACATAAATATCCTGGATGAGCCCCAACGTGTAGCGCTACCCCCACAGAAGCCAAATACTAATTTGGGTTCCCTGTTCTGCACCTCACCTCCAAGAACACCCTTTGACACACCTAGTCGAATGAAAGTTACTGCAAGTACTTATATTACCACAAGTATAGATACCTTTAACTCAGCTGTGAATTAGAACCAGGAAATAGACACAGGATTGTTGGTAAGTTAACTAAATATATTAGGACAGGTTATAATAAATGGTGGTTTGAGCATAAATGAACAGACAGACTCCCACACTGGCTTTTAATGGGGGGCCAACATATATTTACAGGGCCCTGCGGAGATAGATTGTTTTTTGTAGGTTTTATCCAACAGCTATTTGTTTATGACCAATTTGGGCCGCCCCCCCCCCCCGCTGTTTTAGGGAGACGGGCACCCTGTTCTGTTTCATGGCCCCCTTTGGGTCGGCAGCGGAATAGGGGCAAGTGCAAAGCGGAGGACACACATAATCTACATATGAGTCCTGATCCTATGTACACGACTGATTTCATGTACCACTGAATAATTGTTTTAAACGTACAAGTTGGAACAAATGCTATACTGAATTGTATGCTTATGTTGTACGGATATTTCTGTGTCCTCAATGATATGCTGCCTTTGTTTTTTGTTTTTTTTTGTAGCGCATTGGAAAATGTATTTGTGTTTTTTGTGTCTGTTTTTAATAAAAATGATCTGATTGAAAAAAAAAAATAACAGACAGAAGGTAGGCTAAAACAAAGTCTGCTAGACAGTATAATCATTATGCCAAGGTAACTTAGAACATAGTTCTGTACTACTAGACTGGGATTAACTTATGAATCAGCAAAGCCAGCATTAAACATTGCACATAAGCATATAAGCAAACAGAAACACAAATAATAATAATAATAATATAATGGCCTGTACACACCATTGGTTTGTCTGATGGACCGTTTTCATCGGACGAACCGATCGTGTGGGCTCCATCGTTTTTTTTCGCATCAGTGAAAAAAATAGAACCTGTTTTAAAATTTTCTGATGGTTTAAAAACTGATAGAAAAAAAACATTGTCTGTGGAGAAATCCATTGGTCAAAAATCCATGCATGCTCAGAATCAAGTCGACGCATGCCCCAAAGCTTTGAACTTCATTTTTCTCAGCACTTCGTTGTGTTTTACGTCACCGCGTTGGACACGATCGGATTTTTAACCAATGTTGTGTAGGCAAGACTGATGAAAGTCAGCTTCATCGGATATCTGACGAAAAAATCCATCGGCCCGTTTTCACCGGATGAACCGATCGTGTGTACGTGGCATAACTAGTCCAGATTTCACTCTATAAGAATGGCTAGCATAGGGTGCAATATCCTTTGATAGGTACCTCTCAGCATAAGCAATAAGTGAAGATCTCTGTGTAGAAGTTGTAATGGGATAGTGTTTAGTCCAAGCTCTTCAGCTGGCTATCGTCAGGGCCTGTTGTATCATTGGTGCACATGAGAATAGTCTCAGTCAAGCCTGCTGGCAGTAATAAGGCTACTAGATTGCTGTATGGTTAGTTCAAAAAGGGTTAAGCTTTAATTAAATCACTCAGGTATCCAAAAGTGTTCTTCTCACTTGGTTCATTTAAAGTTGTTATTGTCTGACACTCCCCCAACAGAAGGTGAGACTGTCTCTAAGGGTAATCCCTTTATCCATGTCTCTAGGAAATGTAAAGTGTTTTTTTAACTACAGGGAGTGCAGAATTATTAGGCAAGTTGTATTTTTGAGGATTAATTTTATTATTGAACAACAACCATGTTCTCAATGAACCCAAAAAACTCATTAATATCAAAGCTGAATATTTTTGGAAGTAGTTTTTAGTTTGTTTTTAGTTTTAGCTATTTTAGGGGGATATCTGTGTGTGCAGGTGACTATTACTGTGCATAATTATTAGGCAACTTAACAAAAAAAAAATATATACCCATTTCAATTATTTATTTTTACCAGTGAAACCAATATAACATCTCAACATTCACAAATATACATTTCTGACATTCAAAAACAAAACAAAAACAAATCAGTGACCAATATAGCCACCTTTCTTTGCATGGACACTCAAAAGCCTGCCATCCATGGATTCTGTCAGTGTTTTGATCTGTTCACCATCAACATTGCGTTCAGCAGCAACCGCAGCCTCCCAGACACTGTTCAGAGAGGTGTACTGTTTTCCCTCCTTGTAAATCTCACATTTGATGATGGACCACAGGTTCTCAATGGGGTTCAGATCAGGTGAACAAGGAGGCCATGTCATTAGTTTTTCTTCTTTTATACCCTTTCTTGCCAGCCACTTGTGGAGTACTTGGACGCGTGTGATGGAGCATTGTCCTGCATGAAAATCATGTTTTTCTTGAAGGATGCAGACTTCTTCCTGTACCACTGCTTGAAGAAGGTGTCTTCCAGAAACTGGCAGTAGGACTGGGAGTTGAGTTTGACTCCATCCTCAACCCGAAAAGGCCCCACAAGCTCATCTTTGATGATACCAGCCCAAACCAGTACTCCACCTCCACCTTGCTGGCGTCTGAGTCGGACTGGAGCTCTCTGCCCTTTACCAATCCAGCCACGGGCCCATCCATCTGGCCCATCAAGACTCACTCTCATTTCATCAGTCCATAAAACCTTAGAAAAATCAGTCTTGAGATATTTCTTGGCCCAGTCTTGACGTTTCAGCTTGTGTGTCTTGTTCAGTGGTGGTCGTCTTTCAGCCTTTCTTACCTTGGCCATGTCTCTGAGTATTGCACACCTTGTGCTTTTGGGCACTCCAGTGATGTTGCAGCTCTGAAATATGGCCAAACTGGTGGCAAGTGGCATCTTGGCAGCTGCACGCTTGACTTTTCTCAGTTCATGGGCAGTTATTTTGCGCCTTGGTTTTTCCACACGCTTCTTGCGACCCTGTTGACTATTTTGAATGAAACGCTTGATTGTTCAATGATCACGCTTCAGAAGCTTTGCAAATGTAAGAGTGCTGCATCCCTCTGCAAGATATCTCACTATTTTTGACTTTTCTGAGCCTGTCAAGTCCCTCTTTTGACCCATTTTGCCAAAGGAAAGGAAGTTGACTAATAATTATGCACCCCTGATATAGGGTGTTGATGTCATTAGACCACACCCCTTCTCATTACAGAGATGCACATCACCTAATATGCTTAATTGGTAGTAGGCTTTCGAGCCTATACAGCTTGGAGTAGGACAACATGCATAAAGAGGATGATGTGGTCAAAATACTCATTTGCCTAATAATTCTGCACTCCCTGTATATTTCCTAGGACTTATACTTTACTGAATGAATTATTTTATGAATTATATTTACTTCCATTGTGGAGCTCCCTGTTGTAGCTGTCAGAACCTTACATAAGGTATACATATCTAAATTCATAACTTTTGATATGTACTTGGAGACTCTGAGTATTGTCTGTTGCTATTTTTCTAAATAGAATAAAATATATATATATATAAAAAAAAAAATACAATAGGAATCAGAGGGCTGTGCTTGTTAGCCCCACTTTGTCTAAGCTCTTTACACTGCAAGGACTGTACTATAGAAATCCTAGAGGGAAATTCCTGGCTTTGATTTTGCCAAAATAGCAAATTCCCAAATGCATTTTTTTCACTTTTTATATTATTTTCCTAAGCTTTCAGATTGTTTTGATTTTTTGGGAAGTGATGCGGTAGTTGGAATGGACACATCAGGGGCCGGTCACATCTACAATTCCACTAGCTTTGCCAGCATAATCTTTCTCTTCTCAAGTATTTTTTTATAGTAAAGGTACTGAAAACCTAAGGCCATAGGCTGCCTACCCTACACAACTCAGAGGAAGGGCAGCACAGTGGTGTACTGGTTAGCACTTTCACCTAGCAGCAAAAGGGTCGCTTGTTCCAATGCTGACCACGACACCATCTGCCTGTTCTCCCTGTGTCTGCGTGGGTTTCCTCTGGGTACTCCGGTTTCCTCCGACACTCCAAAGACATGCTGGTAGGTAAATTGGATCTTGTCCAAATTTGCCCAGTATATATATGTATATATGTGTGTCCCAAGTGTGTCGAGATCCTACGGTGTAAAATGACTGCACCAGCCAAGCAGACACTGGCTGCAAAAAGCGCCTAGAGGCGATTCAGTTTGCATGTGTAGCGCTATACAAGTCATTCATTCAAGGGCAGGCAGCAGCTTCATCCCAGTGTGATAATAATGCAATCATGCATACCCCAAGAAATGATTACTGATCACTTGGATGCAATTGCCTATTCAAAAAGAAAAATATTCTTCTAAAATGTCTTTATTTAAAAACGATAAAATCATATAGAAAAGTAAAAAAAAAATATATATATATATATATATATATATATATATATATATATATATATATATATATATATATGCTGTAAATTTATATATATAGAGAGAGAGAGCGAGAGCGAGAGAGCGAGAGAGAGAGTATACAATCAAGAACTCTAAAAAATGTGATCTCTCATATATTTTGTATAATGTATTTTGGAAAGCAGGTACAGGATACTAATTTAGACAAAGATTGGTTGGTTGAACTATATGGAGGGAGATTTGAGGCTCTGGGGAGCTGTTTTTTTTTACCCTGCCCGTGGGTCATTGTGCAAGAGGTCTTACTCGTTTCAGGCAGAGAGTAGCCACTCGCCTGCAAGTGCTGCTAATACACCCTTTTTCCTTAGCCTCGTCTTTTTCTTCTAATCCCACATAGCCCAGCAAACTGCCCAGGCTATCCCTAGTGCCTGTCCACGTGGCTCTACAGTGTGGTCCCTCTGTTTGTATCATCTGCTAGAGCAGAACAAATAAATCACCCCCATACCCAGCATCCTAATATAAAACTTACCTTAATATATCGCCTGTGCTACACCACAGTGACAGGTACTAAGCCACCATTATGTTTCCCAGAACGCCATCCCCAAGCAGCCATTATTTTTCCCAGAAGGCCATCCCTGCCCTCCACTGAGAGTTTAAGGAATATGAGGGGGTGAAATGGGATGCTGGTGGTAGAAAGGAGGAGGAAATTGGGCAGGCTTCATAAATATGTATTATTTAATTATTATTAGGGCACTGGAGGCATAGCCACAGGTGGAAAAGCCTATGGTCATAGGCTAGCTGAAGGGGGGGGGTGGGATTCTTCAGACAGGTAGAATGCCAGGCAGCAGCAAAACATTAAGCATAGAAACCTATGGCCTTGGTTGCTTGCCGTTCCGTAACTTCTGTAACTTCCTTCAATTGTTAAATGTAATTTGTAATGCCGCGCCCCACAGTAACATATTCCCAGCCCCTATACAATTTTTTTAAAGAGTTTATTATTTACATACAGTATTTACAATTGTATTATACTTTTTATTTACACTTTCCTATTAATGAAAAGTCCATAACAAAAAAAATAAAAATCCTGTGAACAATTGCAGCCAGCAACAATTAGGCCCCTTTCACATTGAGGAGTTACAAAAACGCGGTAAAAACGATGTGCGTTATTAACGCGTTTTTACCGCGATTTTACAGCGTTTGCGGTAAAATTAGCGCTAACGCCCATGCATTATTACAGCGTTTTGAAAAAGTTTTTCAAGCGTCAGCTTTATAAAAGAAACACCACCCCCTGACATCATATCCTGTCTACTTCCTGTATTTCCGTAAAGGAAAGAGTACAAGGATAAGATGGAGTATTATGAGCTGCTTTTGTTGTTTGTGTTGCATGTTTGGCAACGTATTCTCCAACAGAGACCGCAATGTAGTTTTTGGGTTCATCCCATCCACCAAATGCATTCTGAGAGAGGACAATTTGTACTACTTTATCGTGAACTGAGAGAGCACCCTGATAAATTCCGAAATTATACTCGGATGAGCATCTCAACGTAAGTAAAAATATCCTACTTGTCAAAGCCAGACCCTGTAGTCCATCATCCCAGTTCTTGCCTTAAAAAACCCTAATCCCACCCCTCCTACTCCAAAACACAACTCATGAAACATAATCCTACTGCCACTTGTTTCAAATCATTATGCCTAAACCTTAAACTATAATTAGCGGGATTTGGGTTAGGGTTATTGATTTGTCTATTTAATTAGCGGGATTAGGGTTAGGGTTATTGATTTGTCTATTTAATTAGCGGGATTAGGGTTAGGGTTATTGATTTGTCTATTTAATTAGCGGGATTAGGGTTAGGGTTATTGATTTGTCTATTTAATTAGCGGGATTAGGGTTAGGGTTATTGATTAATATCATTAATTAGCGGGATTAGGGTTATTGATTTGTCTATTTAATTAGCGGGATTAGGGTTAGGGTTATTGATTTGTCTATTTAATTAGCGGGATTAGGGTTAGGGTTATTGATTAATATCATTAATTAGCGGGATTAGGGTTAGGGTTATTGATTTGTCTATTTAATTAGCGGGATTAGGGTTAGGGTTATTGATTAATATCATTAATTAGCGGGATTAGGGTTAGGGTTATTGATTAATATCATTAATTAGCGGGATTAGGGTTAGGGTTATTGATTTGTCTATTTAATTAGCGGGATTAGGGTTAGGGTTATTGATTAATATCATTAATTAGCGGGATTAGGGTTAGGGTTATTGATTTGTCTATTTAATTAGCGGGATTAGGGTTAGGGTTATTGATTTGTCTATTTAATTAGCGGGATTAGGGTTAGGGTTATTGATTTGTCTATTTAATTAGCGGGATTAGGGTTAGGGTTATTGATTTGGCTATTTAATTAGCGGGATTAGGGTTAGGGTTATTGATTAATATCATTAATTAGCGGGATTAGGGTTAGGGTTATTGATTTGTCTATTTAATTAGCGGGATTAGGGTTAGAGTTATTGATTTGTCTATTTAATTAGCGGGATTAGGGTTAGGGTTATTGATTTGTCTATTTAATTAGCGGGATTAGGGTTAGGGTTATTGATTTGTCTATTTAATTAGCGGGATTAGGGTTAGGTTATTGATTAATATCATTAATTAGCGGGATTAGGGTTAGGGTTATTGATTTGTCTATTTAATTAGCGGGATTAGGGTTAGGGTTATTGATTTGTCTATTTAATTAGCGGGATTAGGGTTAGGGTTATTGATTTGTCTATTTAATTAGCGGGATTAGGGTTAGGGTTATTGATTAATATCATTAATTAGCGGGATTAGGGTTAGGGTTATTGATTAGGATCGATAGAAAACATAATTCCGTTTCTAATAATCCTAATCTCATTTTTGTTAACAAAACACACTTTGAATACTCGTAAATCCCCTTCCTATAGTCCCAAACTCCGAAGCTTACCCTAATCACACTCTACAATTTTAACCACACTTTTTTTTTTTAAGATTTGACTTTCTTCTTGATCTTCTGACACCATTCTTGTCAAGACAGGATACTAATTGCAGGGATGCAATCTCACCATGCGAACGCTTACTTATAACGTTACGGTAATTGGATATTTGCTTTTTTTTTTTTAGTAACATTGCAGAATACTATAACAAAATCAGTTTTTTGGAACACAAAGATTTATTTACGGTAATTGAACATTTGTCAATATTTTTATTCTTCAAAATACTAAATGTCAACATTTAGAAAAGAAATGCATCTATATCAAGACATTTTCGGGTTTAAATTCACCCAAATTAAAAACCTTGTTGGCTATTTGTAACAACTTACAAATGTACCCAGATTTTTGGTACATAGTTATTCTCTTTTTTTGTCAAAAAGAAACATATCAAAAACACATCAATATATATGTTTTTTTAAAAAGAAAATATTGAAGGTAATCATTACATTACACCTAATTTTTACGAAAATTGACAAATGTCTAGAATGTAGACAAAAAAACATAAAAAATATCACTTTACGACAATTATCAACCCAATTTACGGCTCTTGGTAATATAGTTGCTGCAGGAGGGATTCCTCTTGCGAAATAGATGGACGAGGAGGAGGAGGAGGAGGAGGAGGAGGAGGATGGTGCATCTGAGAATATTGTTGGGGGAAATCATAGTGTCCGGTTTGTGGCCTTAAATTATATTGTGGGGTGTTTTGCATAAAGTTTGGATTAAAGTGTGGCTGATATGATATTGGAATACTATACGAAGTTTCTGGATTCTGGTGCCCATATCCTCCATGGTATGCTGGTTGACTTCCAAGGGTCGGGGGGCGAGCAGCTGTGGACAGGTCCGCGGTTTTATGTTGATAATTTTGCACAAGTCTAATTATGTCCACTCGTAGATCACACAGTAGGGAGGGATCCACTTTGTCCACCTGTGGCATGAGGCTTTTGAAAAAGGTGAGCATTTCACTGCTTTCGCTTTTTTGTGCCGAAATGAGATGTTTTACTACTTCTATGAATTCGACATTTTGTTCTTTATTAGTTTTTTTCTGTACGTTCCCCTCTTTTTGGGTGGCTGTACAGTGTCCTGTAGATCTTCATTTTCAAAATCCTGCGGTTCATTGGTCTCACTAGTCCCGGGTTCATGCTCTTGCTCCTCGTCCTCAGTGTTGTCTGAGCTGAAATTGCTTTCAGTTCTGCCCAAATGGAAATTAAAGAAGGTTATACTATGCTACACGGTAATTTTATTACTTTAGTTAATAATAACATTTTTGAGAAAGTTTTAAGTATACTTACGGTCTCTGCTGCATGACTGGCTTCAAGAATTGTAGCTCAGCATAATGGCAGTATGTCCGGGAAACTTTTGCTCCCGATCCACTACGCACATTTTCTTGACGGAGATGTTCACGTCTATAATTATCCCTTAATGTTTTCCATCGCGATTTGATGGTTTTCACTGTAAATAAATAATATAATTTTATTTTTACAGATATCTTGCCACAGGGAATAGTTATTCATCACTGCAATATGAATTTCGAATTGGAATCTCAACTATAAGTGAAATTGTGAAGCAAACATGTGATGCAATATGGACCCTGAAATGTAGATTCATGCCAATTCCAAGCAAAGAAAAATGGGAAGATATTGCCCAGCGTTTTTGCATGAAAACGAACTTTCCAAACTGTTTAGGAGCTATTGACGGAAAACATATTAGGTTAATAAAACCATGCCATAGTGGAAGTCAATTTTTTAATTATAAAAAGTTTTTTTCCATAGTTCTATTGGCTGTGGTCGATGCAGACTATACATTTATTTATGTTGATATTGGAGCTTTCGGAAGCAGTGCAGACTCTGGTGTTTTCAAGCATAGTAAATTTGGAAAAAAACTGGCATCTAATGAACTAGATTTGCCTGACAACCAACCCCTGCCCGGAACAGAAGGACCAGATATGCCATTTGTTTTTGTAGCCGATGATGCATTTGCTATTCACGAACATCTAATGAAGCCCTTTTCATTGAGAAATCTTGATACACGAAAAAGGATATTTAATTATAGGCTGTGTCGGGCACGTAGACTGGTAGAATGTGCTTTTGGTATACTATCAAACAAATGGCAAATCTTTCTCAAACCAATGAATCTCAAAATAGAGAATGCAGCAAAGGTAGTAAAGGCTGCATGTGTGCTACATAATTTAGTACGAGAGAGAGATGGAGTAAATTTTGAGGATACATTGGCAAACAATATGGAACCTGCAGATTTTATTCATGTTCGTGGTCCAATAGTGGGTTTCTCAATTAGGGATGAATTTGCGGACTACTTTATGAGTCCTGCTGGGGCAGTGAGTTGGCAGGAAGATATGATTTAAAGTTTAAATTGACCAGCTTCACTATAGTTGACATTAATACTTTCATTAAAAGCTTAAGATATATGTGATATTCTAGTGTGTTATTAAATTTATCAATGCAATACTGGCGTCTTTATAAATTCACTCTCGATCATTTTGGTATATTATTTTTTAGAATTAGTCCATTATATATGTATAAACATTAAGCACTAGGTTTAGAAGTATGGGACTAATAGGGATGTGACTTGGACTATTATAAGTGGGATTAGGACTTCTAGAACTTCGTTTAATAATACTATTAGTAAATATGACTATTCTTCATATAATTAGGAGTATTAGATAGAGGACTTTGACTATTATAGTAGTCATAATCCCACTTGAAATAGTCATAATCCCACTTGAAATAGTCATAATCCCACCCCCATAGTCATAATCCCACTTGAAATAGTCATAATCCCACTTGAAATAGTCATAATCCCACTTGAAATAGTCATAATCCCACTTGAAATAGTCATAATCCCACCCCCATAGTCATAATCCCACTTGAAATAGTCATAATCCCACCCCCATAGTCATAATCCCACTTGAAATAGTCATAATCCCACTTGAAATAGTCATAATCCCACTTGAAATAGTCATAATCCCACCCCCATAGTCATAATCCCACTTGAAATAGTCATAATCCCACTTGAAATAGTCATAATCCCACCCCCATAGTCATAATCCCACTTGAAATAGTCATAATCCCACTTCAAATAGTCATAATCTCACTTAGAATCGTCAGAGATCCACTTCTACAAGTAGTAAAAGGACTAGAAAAAGTGGGATTAGGAAGAGAAAAAGTGGGATTATGACTAAAAAAAGTGGGATTAGGAAGAGAAAAAGTGGGATTAGGACTACAAAAAGTGGGATTAGGACTACAAAAAGTGGGATTAGGAAGAGAAAAAGTGGGATTAGGAAGAGAAAAAGTGGGATTAGGAAGAGAAAAAGTGGGATTAGGACTACAACAAGTGGGATTAGGACTACAAAAAGTGGAATTAGGACTACAAAAAGTGGGATTAGGACTAGAAAAAGTGGGATTATTATTACACTAGAGATTACATGAGGGTGTGTACTTACTTTTTGCCTGTTTATCTTTTTTGCCCAAGTTAGCCCAATTATGAATGTGGACTAGGGCCACAGCATTCCAAGCTGCCTTTTTTTTTAAACGGTTGGAATACCATTCATGCTTCTTGTCCCATAGTTCAGGGTGATTTCTCATGGATTCTATAAATTCCTCTGGTTCAGAGCCTCTTTCTTCTCTCACTTCTGCAGATGTTGGCTGCATTTGTCTACTGCTGCTTTCCTGCATGATGACACTTTCTGTTTCTCCTCTTCTCAATCGGATTTCCTGGTATCCCAGCATACTTCACTCTAGTGCGATCATGTGACCTCCACACAGGTTATGAGCGGTATTACAGCGCTATTACTGCGGTTTTAAAGCGGTACCCATTCATTTCTATGGGGATAGGCGTTTTTACAGTGCTATTTTCTGCGCCCAAAAGAAGCTTCAAAAATGCTGTTTGTCAGACTTTATTCAACGCCCAGCCAGCAAAACTCCTCAGTGTGAAAGGTTACATTGAGATACATGGGAGGTGTTTTTTTAACGTTTTTATAGCGGGAAAATTAGCGCAAAAACGCCTCTAAAACTCCTCAATGTGAAAGGGGCCTTAGGAAATATATCCTGTGGAAAAACACATGTGGCCTGTTATCACTGTAGTGCTTGTTGACAAACTTTTCCTTCCTTGCACTACACCTCCAAATTCTCCAAGATGCACAGCATTGTGTTATCTTTAGGTCATCCTGTAAGGGTTTACACCTTCTTTAAGTGAAATGCCTGCACTAATCTGTTCCTTTGCACTTTATTGCTTTCTACATGTAAAGCATATCATCAATATGGCTGTTGGCAACCCAGTATTGAGAGGACTGTCTTACTCAAAAGTCCCCTTCTGAACCAGTTGACCAAAGTTAAAATTTCAGGCAGTGTATTATGGTTGCTTTGGTGAATTCCCACATCAGTTTACTGTTAACATGCAGGATTTACCTTGAACCCATGGTAGTGGTGAACCTAAACTTTATTCCTAGTTACAATACATGTTTACACTATATCACTCAATGACACTTGTAGACTGCCTGCAAGTGAAACTTTACAGGAGTTGCTGCATTTTGACAGCCACCCCTGCAATAAATAATTCCCCTGTAATACATAGCAATTCCCAGCTGTCATTCTCACAGTTTGTCAGGATGCTTTCCAGAACAAATGTGCACGTGCCGCAATACACATGCCTGGAACTTCTGACAGTATCCTACATGGGCATGCTCATTTGTATTCTCACATTGGTGTGCACTAGCGTGCATGCATGTGCATCCAGTTCCAGTACCGGTGCCAAATGTCCTATTTAAAGGAAGAAGCAGTGACCGAGGATTGATGGATGATCTTCAGCTTGTCCATGATCAGTGGCAGCTGGTTCTCAAATTCGCAAACAAATGGAAAAAAAAATGCAGCCACTGTGCCCATCAAACGCAGCCACTGTGCCATCAGATGCAGCTACTATGCCATCAATTGTTGCCACTGTGCCATACCATCAATTGTCGCTACTGTGTCATCAATTGTCACCTCTGTGCCATGCCATAAATTTTTGCCACTGTGCCATCAATTGTTGCCACTGTGCCATGCCATTAAATGCAGCCACTGTGCCATGCCATCAACAGCAGCCACTGTGCCATCTTGTATCACCGCTGTGCCCATCAATTGTCACCACTGTGCCATGCCATCAAACACAGCCACTGTGCCATCAATTGTCGACGCTGTGCCCATCAATTGTCACCACTGTGCCATGCCATCAAACGCAGCCACTGTGCCATCAATTGTCACCACTGTGCCATCAATTGTCACCACTGTGCCATCAATTGTCGTCATTGTGCCCATCAATTGACAACACTGTGCCATTCCAAATGCAGCCACTGTGCCATCAAACGCAGCCACTGTGCCATCCAATGCAGCCACTGTGCCATCAATTGTCGCCACTGTGCCCATCAATTGTCACCACTGTGCCCATCAATTGTCACCACTGTGCCCATCAATTGTCGCCACTGTGCCCTGTAAAATGCTGCCAGATTGCTCCCTCCCCCGCCACCGCCACTGATGCCACTGTGCCATAAAACACAGCCACTGTGCCATGCCATCAAACGCAGCCACTGTGCCATCAATTGTCGCCACTGTGCCCATCAATTGTCGCCACTGTGCCCTGTAAAATACTGCCAGATTGCCCCCTCCCCCCCGCCTGGCACTTACCTTTCTGGGGTCAGCCATCCTCCTTCCACCGTCCCTTGATGTCTTCTCCTGCCCTCGATGAAGCTTCAGCCAATCAGGTTACCGGTGAACCAGAACCGGTGAACTTGATTGAAAAAAAACAATTGCAGCCTCACTGTACCCATCAAACGCAGCTACTGTGCCCATCAAACGCAGCCACTGTGCCCATCAAGTGCAGCCACTGTGCCCATCAAAAGCAGCCACTGTGCCATCAAATACAGCCACTGTGCCATCAATTGTCACCACTGTGCCATGCCATCAATTGTCGCCACTGTGCCATCAATTGTCGCCACTGTGCCATGCCATCAATTGTCGCCACTGTGCCATTAATTGTCGCCACTGTGCCATGCCATCAAATGCAGCCACTGTGCCATGCCACTGTGCCATCATTTATAGCCACTGTGCCCATCAATTGTCACCACTGTGCCATGCCATCAAACGCAGCCACTGTGCCATCAATTGTCGCCACTGTGCCATGCCATCAAGCGCAGCCACTGTGCCATCATTGTCACCACTGTGCCATCAATTGTCACCACTGTGCCATCAATTGTTGCCACTGTGCCCATCAATTGTCACCACTGTGCCATGCCAAACGCAGCCACTGTGCCATCAAATGCAGCCACTGTGCCCTGCCATCAAACGCAGCCACTGTGCCATCAATTGTCACCACTGTGCCCAGATTGCCCCCTTACCCCGCCTGGCACTTAACTTTCTGGGGTCAGCCATCCTTCTTCCACCATCCCTCGATGTCTTCGCCTGCCCTCGATGACACTTCTGCCAATCAGGTTACCGGTAACCAGAACCGGTGAACTTGATTGGCTGAGACACCTGTCAGTGTTAACCAGGAAACGCACACCCCCTGCGTCCCCTGGTTAACTATTTGGAAGCCCATTACAGCCCTCAGGCTGTAATCAGAAAGCCTATCAGAGCCGCTGGCTCTGATAGGCACTTCCAAAGCCAACCAGCTGCCGTTATTCAGATGGCCGGCGCTCACCAGGAGGCCGGCCATCTGAATAGTGGGTGGCAGTGACAATACATAGATTCATGCAATGCATGAATCTGTCTATTATATTCAGTGGCGGTGCAGGAACGAGAGGGGGCGGCGCTCCTGCACCCTCTATGAATGCACCGCCACTGTCCATGATCCTTGCTTCCATGTATGCTTGTGTATATCCTGATTTCCATTTACTGACTTGGCTTGCCCCTGGATTTCTCCTCTACATGATCTCTGTTTGTGACCTTTGCTTAAGGACTCTGCTTCTCCTGATAAACTGTGCATGACCCTGGTTTAGCTTCTGACTACTCTGCTGTAGGTCACATCATCCAGGGGCTCCCAAGGGTCACATCGTCCATTGGGTCCCGCTGCTGTCAATCAAATCCAATGACATGACCACAAAAGGGGAGGGGCCAAGTCCTGCATTCGGCAGATATAGATGCCCATACAGTAGCTCCCAACTGTGCCTGATTTCATGGGACTGTCGTCCCTTATTCCTCCTCATTTGTCCCTCATGGTCTGATCTATATAGTTGTGTATAAAATGCACTATTTATCTTGAAAAAGTGCTAAATCTTTCATTCAATTTCTAAATTGCTGCATTTGTAAATTGTAGAAGCCAATATAAAGAAATAGGAGTGGTAATAAAAAAAGCCCTTGTGGATTAATTTCACGTTTTGTCTTTGGTTCTTTCTCCTTTAAGAGGGTGTGGCAGGAGGCCTGTCCTATGCCTACATACTTTTGCTAGTAGGTGTCCTTCATTCCCATCTTAAAATGTTGGGAGGTATGGATGCTGAATGATGGACTCAGGAACGCGCTCGCAAGGTAACCCCCCCTCGGGAGAGCGCTTCTCTTAGGGGGTTATCTAATGAAGGGAGGAGCCGCGAGAGCTGCTGAGGGACCCCAGAAGAGGACAATCGGGGCCACACTGTGCAAATCGACATGTTTGTTATTTTAAAAAAAAATTGAACCTTTAGTATCAATTTAAAAATCTGAAGTGCTAAAATGTGTATGTTCTTCTGGGAATACGATCAAAGATATTAATGCAATAGCAGATTAGACTGATATCAAAAATGAGTTTGATGATAGTTAAAAGTTATGCAAATGCTATTTTTGCCATTGTATGTAACTATATATAACAGCACGAATTTCCTGACTTCGCAGGCAGTATATAATAGGATTAAACAATGGAGTTACTAAAATAAATATAACTGAGATTATTTTATTCATGACTGTGGAGTTTCCTCTCACTGGAGTGAGATAATTAATTAAAAGGGTTCCATAAAACACACCCACCAGCATGAGGTGGGTGCTGCAGGTGGAGAAAGCTTTCTTCCTGCTGAGGATGGACGTCATTCAAAGGATTATTGCAAAAATGTACACATAGCTTACAATGACTAAAACAAATGGTAAAATGATGTGAGGGAAAGCCAGGATAAATGTTGCAATTCGCAAAGCAGATGTGTCCGAGCAAGAAAGACTTACATAAGGTGGAGCATCACAGAAGTAATGGTCAATGATATTCTGGCTACAGAACTTGAGTTCAAGATAAAAAACAAGTGAGACCAATGTTAAGAGAAACCCAAAAATCCAGCAAAAGATAACCAAGAAATACTGGAGAGTGTGATCCATTATTGTGTTATAGTGTAAAGGTTTACATATGGCCAAATACCGGTCATAGGACATTGCTGCTAGAAGATAACATTCAGAAGTCCCCGAAGACCCATACAAGTAGATTTGAGTGATGCAGCCAGGAATAGATATGGTGGCTCCATCCAGCCATATAACACGTAACATGTTGGGGACAATCAGATGTAATAAAAACATTTCTGAGCATAAGAAATTCTTGAGGAAGAAATACATGGGGGACTGAAGACTTTTTTTGATTGACACCAATATAATTATCACAGTATCTAGCAGGAGAGTCACAGAATAAACCAAAAGTACAAAAATGAAGAACAGAGTTTTAAACCTACCAAGTCCAGGGAACCCTAGAAAGAAGAATTCAGTTACTCTTGTTACATTTTCATCATTCATGGTCTTTTTTTTGTTCCTTCAAACACAGAAGATCCTAAGGATTGGTATTAGCCTCTTGTGGTCCCAGTACAGTCTTGATCAGATCAGGAGAGGAAAAATAAGCATACAGAGTGAATCAGTTGTGATGTAGAACATGCTGATAGGAGGTGAGAAAGGAGTGACAGAGAGATGAGCTCATCAGCCTACCGCGTCTTCTTTTAATGCATAGTTGAAGGTTGGGGGAATCAAGATGTAAGTGTTACTTATCTGCAGAAAAGCTGTGTAAATTGTGGAACTGGGTGGGCAGAACTAAAGTCCTTTGGTAGAAAAACATCTCACATATATGTATATTATATGTGGATAAAAAATGTGTAGCGCTGAAAAAGTCACATGTTGCCAAAATGATTCAAAAATAATTATAACAAAAATAGTGTCCAATAAAGGTGAATGAAGTTCATATGGGAAATATTCCCGAGAGAAAGATGTAATCCTGTGTTACTCCAATGTTTTTCCAAAATATGTGAAGACCCACTACCAGTGAATGTAAGGGGAGGCTTACCAGCTAGCCTGTGACCGCACTTCTCAAGGGGATCAATACAGGCTCTGCAGAGATACAGATGATCATGAATGGTGTCCTGTGGAGACCTCCAGGAATGATCCTTTATCTATCCCCTCAGTAGCGATGGTCTGTGCAATCACTCAGGTGCTCCAGTGACAGGTGTTCCAGCACAAGAGAAGCAATGGTGATCCAGATTTTGAAAATTTAGTGAAAAATAGAAGGCTTCCAATAGTGCAGACGTTAAAAAAATGTATTGTAAAGTGCACAATAGCGGCTAAAAAATTCTCTATATAGAGTTTTGCAGACAATTTCCTCGCAAGGATGTATAAAAAAGAAGCTCCGTTCGTGTCAGTAAACGGGTTGTCGTTTTGCGCACGTGCAGTGCAAGGAAAACGTGACGCCCTACGGCTGTTTCGTCATAAACTAACATCATCATCATCATATGTATATCATATGCATATTTATATAAAATGAACAAAATGCAGCGCTAATGAAATGATAGTGCACACACCACTATACAAAGTAAGGGGGATATGTGTCCGGTAAGTGATGTAGATATGTGCAAAGAAATAGTACAAGTGAATATATATAAATAATGATTAAAAAAATATATATATATTGCATTAAAAAAATTGCATGAATAAAAAGAAAAAAAATTGCATCAAAAAAATTGCATCACACTAAGGTGCCTAAGTGCATAAACATGCATAATAAATAATAGTGGTAAACAGTCCAATCCTTAAAAATTACACACAAGTCCATATAAAAGTATTCTAAGGTGCTTCAGTGTGGATAAAACATGAATGAAAAATTCCACAGTGCTTTAGTGCATGTAATTACTAGCAGCAATCCAAGGGTGATGTATAATACAGTTCATACAACAACACACGGCCCAGTGAGTGATCCAAAAGTCATGCCAAGGTGTAGTCACACAGGTGCTCTCCTATGGTAATGGACGCTCACCTTAGAGCGTGCGATCTTGCAACTAAGCTTGGTCTGTGCACGCTTATGAACCACACCTGGGTTCTAATGGATAATGCTGGGTTCCTGGTTCCTTGGCAGGCAGCTCTAGATCATAGAATATATAAGAAAAAAAAACGGATGGTGCAAGTAACGTTTTAACAATATTTATTTAGATAAAAAGAGATCCCTTGCCGGGGTACTCACATACTGCAGGTGCGACAGTGCACCACTCTATAACAGGCTCGTAGCGAGATGTACAGATCGGGATATGGTAAACAGTCCTCACAGCCTCACACAGACTCTCCTGCCGTCCGGTCCCCTCCCCTATGCGTGACGATACAGGGGGTGTTGTATCTTCTTCAGGGGTAAAATATGCATATTTATCTGTTTGCCAGGAGTTCAGCTTCAAAACATTTTAATAGCTACTAACTAGTGGCAGTTATATTCTGATGAATTAACAAGCTTCATGCTTTAACGGCCAATTCATTCTTAAATGGAAGTCAAGGCAAAATATTTTTCACTTTTAAATTTTGCATGGAATCTTGTACCATCAGGTTAATAGGAAAACTTGTTGATGTGTGGCTAGAGATCAAATTAATTTCTAATGTAGAAACTTCATTGGAGAAAATAAACAATATGGGTCAAGTTTTCCCGGGTGACAAACATCTACCTAATCAGTGCCATTCCGCACAATGAATTCATGGGCTACAAATTTTTTCTCTCATTTTCTTTTGTACGTCTTTGTACAGTCGAGAAGGTAAAATCGCTTCAGTACTGCTGAAATTGGCCAAATGTTGTACTATACCCCTTTAAACATTTCTACAACACCTAACAATGGGTCAAATTCCAAACGAACGAGAACAAATGGATAAATAAAGATAAGGATTGTTACCATGCAGTACAAGATCATAAAACTCATGATTTAAAAAAAAAAAGAATAAGGTGTGTTACTAAACTCTAGGCAATCATTTATGTTTTTAGTAAAACTCTGATCACTGAGATTTTTATACACTTTGTGGCATTATTATTTATTGGCGTATATAATTAATTTACTATATTAAGATTCTAGAATGTTAACTTAGTTATGTTTATTATAGCTCTTTTGTGTAACTACAATTCCCCTGGCTGAAATGTCTAGTTATGTTTATCTCCAGGAAATTAGAAGCCTGTGTAAGAGAGTAAAATACTTGAAAGTTTTGCTTATTCCAGTATCTTGTATGAATAAAAATATTGGGAATACCTATAATTATAACAGAATATAATATACCACTAGTAACAAGTTACTCTGTTAATATAGGTAAGTTTACCAAAAATTGGCTTATATCTCAAACAAGTTTGGAGAACTGTAAAGAGTGTCCATGTTTTAGCCCTGGTTCACACTGGGCTGCGGGAGTGAAGCTGTGCGAGTTCAGCTGAACTCGCACGATTTCACTCCCGCCGGCAGTCCCGATTTCGGCCGCGATTTAAGAGACATCTGTGCAGGTTTCTGCACAGATGTCTATGTAAATCGCGGCCTGAAATCGCAAAAAGTAGTACAAGAACTACTTTTTGAAATCGGTGCAGCGCCGCAGATGCGGCGTCGCACCGATTAGGACGGCGCCATTGCCGACAATTGGAGGCATTTGAGATGCGATTTCACATGTGAAATCGCATCTCAAATTGAATGAAATCGCACCCAGTGTGAACCTGGGCTTAAACAAACAAAAAGTGTCCAAAAGAAGAAAAAATGAGTGACCAAAGTGAAAAGACAAAGGGCCGGATTCAGATACAATTGTGTATAATCTCAGATACGTTACGCCGCAGTAACTTAGGGCGCAAGTTCCGTATTCATAAAGAACTTGCGCCCTAAGTTACGGCGGCGTAGCGTATGTGGTCCGGCGTAAGCCCGCCTATTTCAAATGTGGATGATGTGGGCGTGTTTTACCTAAATTAATTGTGACCCCACGTATTTGACAATATTTACGAACGGCGCATGCCACGTCCGTGAACGTTTCCAAGTGCGCATGCTCCAAATTACGCCACAAACTGTCAATGTTTTTGACGTGAACGTAACTTACGTACAGCCCTTTTTGCGAACGACTTACGCAAACAACGTAAAATACAACGCTGTTCGGTCGTTTCCGACGTCCATACTTAACATGACTTACCCCTGCTTTATGAGGGGTAACTTTACGCCGGAAAAAGCCTTACGTAAACAACGTAAACTACATAAAAGATGCGCCGGGCGGATGTACGTTTCTGAATCGGCGTATCTACCTAATTTGCATATTAGACGCGGAAATCTACGGAAGCGCCACCTAGCGGCCAGCGTAAATATGCAGCCTAAGATACGACGGTGTAAGAGACTTACGCCGGCCGTATCTTAGTAAAATTCTGGCGTATCTTGCTTTCTGAATACAGAAAGAAGATACGCCGGCGCAGCTTAGAATTTACGCGGTGTATCTTAAGATACGCTCACGTAAATTCTTTCTGAATCCGGGCCAAAATCTTCTATGTTCAAAGAGAAATAGTCCAATTCCACACAAATGGCAAATTAGGAGTGTAAGAATAGGAAGTGAGACTGCTGTACACCACCACCACACTGAATTCTTCCTCAGGTGTCACACAAGATAATAAGGGGGGACCCTTACCAGATATATTGGACCTCAGATGGCAAGGTCATATGCGCTTGTGCAGATATTAACCTCTGCAAGGGTTAAATAGTGAACCGGAATGTCCAAACCACCGAGCTCCTCAGGGTCCCCTCCTCTGAAGTTAGCAATGGGGGCCCCGTAGTGTCGCTCTCTTCGTAATGGACAAATGATATATGGCGGCTAGATGATATATGTGCATCACCATAGGAGCCTGAGTGAGTGAGTGAGAAACTTACCGTATTTATCGGCGTAAACCGCGCACTTTTTTGCCCTGAAAATCAGGGCAAAATCGTGGGTGCGCGATATATATGCCGATACCCGCTTTCCCGCGCCGAGTTTGAATACTGCGCCAGCATATACCGAGCGCAGTACACTCGTATATAGTCGGGCAGGCTCGGCTGCTCTTGCGCTCACGTCCTGGACGTACAGGACGTGAGCGCGTGAGCAGCCGAGCCTGCCCGACTATACACGAGTGTACTGCGCTCGGTATATGCCGGCGCAGTATTCAAACTCGGCGCGGGAAAGCGGGGATCGAGCGGGGAGGACGCCGCAGAAGGACGCCGGACCCGACGAAGAGGACAGCCGAAGCCGCAGACGGACGCCGGACCCGACGAGGCCGCCAATGGACGCCGCGCAAGACACCAAAACTGTAAGTTTCCCGAACCCAAACTTTTTTTTAAAGTTCGGGTTCGAACCCGAACCCGAACATCCAGGTGTCCGCTCAACTCTAGTTCTAATTCCTTATGAGTGGAGTCAAGCAGCGGGATAATGTTGGCCTTGAATAGGTTGGAAAAGGGTGATGTGATATTTATGCCCAGGTACAACAGAGAGCCCTGGGCCCATGGGAAGGGACTTTGTAGATGTAAGATTGGATTTTTTTTTTTTTGGGGATGTGAATGACTAATAGATGGGATTTGTTGTCATTCATTTTATGATAGGAAATTGTATTAAATTCCTGAAGTACTTCTTGCACTTTGGGTAGTGATTTAGCCGGGTTAGAGAGTGTCACAATAACATTGTCTGCAAATAATGTGACGGTATGTTCGTGTTTCACTACTTTGATGCCTGAAATTAGTGGGTATGTTTGAAATTTCTCTGCCAATGGTTCCATTAAGTGCATGAAAATTAAGGTGGGTAGGGGTCACCCCTGTCTAGTTCCATTTGTTATGTTGAGACTCCTACAGAATAAACTCTCTATGAATACAAAGACCGAAGGGGTGGAGTACAGCGCAGAGATTGCCCTATTAATCTCCCCATAAAAGTCAAACTTGTGGAGGACCTGTGACAGATATTCTCAATGGACCCTGCCAAAGGCCTTCACCACATCCAGTGTGAGGAACAGAGAAGGCCGTCTGGCATCCGATGACCCGACACAAAGCCAACCTGATCTTGTTTAACTAATGAGGGAAGTAATTGTGAGATTCTAGTGGCTATAATTTTGGCATATATTTTTCGATCTACGTTTAGAAGAGATATTGGCCTAAAGTTTTGAGTGGTGACCGGGTCCTTCCCAGGCTTAGCGAGGTGTTAATATTGTGGTAAATAACATTTCAGGTGGGAACGATGCAGGCGACATGGCTGCATTGTATACTTTAAAATATTTGATAGTATTCAGAGGAAAACCCATCTGGGCCTGGGCAATAATTATGGGCCATTTGTTTGATTATTTTAGTAAATTTCAGGAATTGTGAAAGGCTGATTCAATATATTTAGATCATGAGGCAGGCAGTGATATAGGCCCAGATTCACAAAGCACTTACGCCGACGTATAGCACGTTGCGCCGACGTAAGTGCAAATGTGCGCCGGCGTACGTGTGCGCCAGACCCACAAACCAACAAAACAGGCTACATCCCGCCGAAGTAGCTTGCACACGCCGGCGTAGGGTGGGTGCACATATGGACTGGGCGCATGGTGCTGCTCCCATTGATTAGCCATTCAAACATGCAAATGAGGGAAATACGCCGATTTACGAACGTGCGTGTGCCCGGCGCATGCTACGCGAGATGCGCGTAAGTTGTATGTCCGGCGTAAAGTTATTCCCCATAAATGAGGTGCAACCCGGCAACAGACATGCAAAGTCTGTACCAGGGAACACAAGCCGGCGTATTGTGCGTTGGACGTGTGTTTGGCTGGGCGTACGTTATGATCACGGCGTACGCAGTGATCCGGTGTAGCTTAGGCAGTTGTGCGGGCGTGGTTGTGAGCAGGCGCAGGGGGGTGCTGTGCATGCGTCCACGTCACGGCGCATGCGCAGTTCGTAATACGTACCTGTCTGGCGCTTGGCCCATCATTTGCATGGAGTCACGCCTCATTTGCATGGGTTCACGCCCACTTCCACCTACGCCGGCGTGCACCTTCGAAACCCACGCCACGCTGGCACAGCTTTGGGAGCACTGGCTTGCTGAATGCAATGCTTGCCTCTCTGCGCTACGTTGGCGTAGCGTACAGTGTTTGCTCTACGGCAGCGTTATGTGCGCCTTGCTCTCTGTGAATCTGGGCCATAGAGTCTAGGAATTTAGTGATATCTTCTAGGGTTGGTTGAGGCGTAGAAGTTTCCTCACTTAGATTATAAAGGTTGCTGTAATATGTTCTAAAGGCATCCGTAATCTCTTGTGGATTCCGAATTTTAGAACCTGTAGTTGGATGCTTTAGAAAGGGAATTTTTTTGTCCAGAAATCTTTTTTTTAACTTGATTTGCTAAAAGCTTACCCGCTCTGTTGCCTTGATAATAGTTGTTAAGCTTTAAAATTTGCATATGACAATCCTATTGGGACAGCAGTAGTTGTCTCAGTTCATGTCTAGCTTGGGTTAATGTATAATAGGTAGAAATTGATAATTGTAGTTTGTTCATGCGTTCAAGCTCAAGAAGATTATGCCTCTTAGCCACAGTACTCATCTTTAACAGAACACCTCTGAGGCACGCCTTGTGTGCATTCCGCAATGTGAAGGGATCTGAAACGGAGTGTTCATGTATCGTGTGTACAAGGCCTTAGTCACTTGATATAAAAAAGAAAAATTATTCCAGACGGAATCTGGGCAGAGATTAATCTGCTAAATCTTGGGGGTATAGAGAACTGCTTAACAACATTTTTTTTTCCCCCCATAGTTTTACTTAAAGATTTTGGAAAGAATTTAATGACCATCATCTGGGTGATGGTGCACTTTAACCAATTCCCACCCGCCATATAGCAGAAGACAACATAAAGTTACTGGGTGCCATACGACATCCAGCAGGATAAGCCACGGGGGCATGCAGTGCAGTGAACGGTGGTGTGGTGTATCAGTCTGACACACCACATTTCTGATCCCAGTAAAGAGCCTATGATATGAGCTCTTTATCATGTGATCACCTGTGTCCAATCACAGCTGATCACATGGTAACCAGAAAGTGCAGTTTATCGGCTTTTCCTCTTAGTGTTGCTTTCCTGATGGGGGGTCTGCGCTGATAATCAGTGCATTAATTATCCGTACAGACTCATCGAGGGTGCCCACTAGAGGCCACCAAGTATGCCCTCTAGAGATGACCAGCGATGCCCACTAGAGACCACCAGGAATGCCCACTAGAGACCACCAGGGATGCCAATCAGTGCCCATTAGAAATGCAAATCCATGGCCATCAGTTCTGCCTGTCAGTGCCTCCTAATCAGTGCTGCCTATCAGTGCCATCTATCAGTGACCATCAGTTATGCCTATCAGTGCCACCTATGAGTGCTTATCAGTGCCGCCTATCAGTGCCAAACAGTGATGCATATACATGCCCAATCATCAGTGCCACCTCATCAGTGCCACTTCATCAGTGCTGCCTTATCAGTGACTGTCAGTGCAGCCTCATCCGTGCTCATCAGTGAATAAGAAAAACGTACTTATTTACAAAGTTTATAGCAGAAACAAAGACTTGTTTTTATTTTTTATTTTACATTTTTGGTCTCTTTTTATTTGTGGCACAAAAAATAAAAAAAAGTGCCCCGTATTGAAGTGGTTAAGCTATTGGATTGTTCCTATTGCAAATGAAAATGTAAAAACTGAACACAAATATTTTAACTGCTTGCCGACCTGCCACCGTCGTTTTACGGCGGCAGGTTGGCTCCCCTGCGCAAGAGCCCGTAGCTCTACGTCGGCTCTCTTGCAGTCCCGTGAGTGTGCCCGGTGGGAGTGATCGCCGCCGGGCACCCGCGATTGCTCGTTACAGAGCGGGGACCGGGAGCTGTGTGTGTAAACACACAGCTCCCGGTCCTGTCAGGGGGAGAAATGCTGATCCTCTGTTCATACAACGTATAAACAGAAGATCAGTGATTTCCCCTAGTGAGGCCACCCCCCCACAGTAAGAACACACCCAGGTAACATACTTAACCCCTTCCCCGCCCCTAGTGTTAACCCCTTCACTGCCAGTGGCATTTTTATAGTAATCCAATGCATTTTTATAGCACTGATCGCTATAAAAATGCCAATGGTCCGAAAAATATGTCAAAAGTGTCTGAAGTGTCCTCCATAATGTCGCAGTACCGGAAAAAAAAAAACGCTGATCGCCGCCATTACTAGTAAAAAAAAAATATATTAAAAAAAATGCCATAAAAATACCCCCTATTTTGTAAACGCTATAACTTTTGCGCAAACCAATCAATAAACGCTTATTGCAATTTTTTTTACGGAAAATATGTAGAAGAATACGTATCGGGCTAAACTGAGGAAAAAAAACGTTTTTTTTTTTAAATATTTTGGGGGGATATTTATTATAGCAAAAAGTAAAAAATATTCATTTTTTTCAAAATTGTCGCTCTATTTTTGTTTATAGCGCAAAAAATAAAAACCGCAGAGGTGATCAAATACCACCAAAAGAAAGCTCTATTTGTGGGGAAAAAAGGACGCCAATTTTGTTTGTGAGCCACGTCGCACGACCGCGCAATTGTCAGTTAAAGTGACGCAGTCCCGAATCGCAAAAAGTGCTCTGGTCTTTGGGCAGCAATATGGCCCGGGGGTTTGGTTGTTAACTTAAAAATATAATGGGCATTACCTCTCAAATTCTGATACAAGATGGAAATGTAATAATGTATGCGTCAAATATTATAATAATAATAATATATTATATATAAATAATAATTCTAAGCATTGTGATTTTCAACTCCACTTATGTTTATAACTGGATATAACAGCATGCATATCCTTGTTTCTCAGGCTGTATATTATGGGATTAAACAATGGTGTTATTACAGTAAAAATAACTGAAATCATCTTTTTATTGACTACGGAACGTCCTCTTACTGGAGAAAAGTAATTTATTAACGCGGCTCCATAAAACATTCCCACCACCAAGAGGTGAGTGCTACAGGTAGAGAAGGCTTTCTTCCTGCTGCCGACAGACGGCATTCTCAGGATGGCTACACAAATACACACATAACTTACAACAGTTAATAGAAATGGTATAGCAATTATGGGGACAGATAAAACAAATATATAAGTTTGCAGACCAGAAGTATCAGAACAAGCAATGTCCACAAAAGGAGCAAGATCACAGAAGTAGTGGTCAATGATATTCCGATCACAGAACTTTAGTAAAGCCATAAAAATCATTGTGGTCAATGTCAAAAAGAAACCAAACACCCAGCAAAAGATAACCAGGAAATATTGACGGGTGTGGTCCATTATTGTATTATAGTGTAAAGGTTTACATATGGCCAAATATCGGTCATAGGACATGACTGTGAGAAGGTAACATTCAGAAGTACCTGAAGATACAAAGAAGTAATTCTGAGTGATACATCCAGGGACAGACATGGTGGCTCCATCCATCCATATGATACGTAGCATATTGGGGACAATAACAGTCACTAAACACATTTCTGAAAGTAAGAAATTGTTAAGGAACAAGTACATGGGGGAATGTAGACTTTTTTTGGTTGACACTAACATTATAATCATAATATCGAGGAGCACTGTCACGGTATATGCAGACAATATAAGAAGAAAGAGAACAAGTCTGAATCCACCAAGTCCGGGGAACCCCAGAAAAAAGAATGTATTTACCGCCGTCACATTGTTGTTATCCATATTAGTTTTTGTGGCTGAAAAAGCGGAAATAAATTAAAGATCTACACCACTAGTTCCTTATTTTCACTAAAGGTTGAAATTCTGACTATAAAGCATGCTGTAGGTAAAGTCTATAGGCAGACTGTCTTCTGCCACCGCCAACCGTCCCAAGTTGACTGGCTACCCTTAGTAGGGCAGATAGGCAAGACAACATGCCTTGTCTAAATATGGCACTTAGGGCATGTATTGGAGTATAAACCAAGAATGAGTGAACTGTATGCATGACATTTCAATGAATACACATACACTAACTGTACAGAGAATGGAATAATGGAAATCCATCTGTATAACACTAATAGGTGAGAAGGTAGTCTGGGAACTCTTATTGTACAAAGGAATATGTTACAGTCAGTCAACATCATGGTGTGTGAATTAGTGTATGCCACCATTATCAGCCAAAAAATGGGACATTCGTAAATTTGGAAGACAGAGAAAATTACTCAAAGGATGGTAATTAATGGTCGGACTTTAGAGGCAAGACGGGAATATCAAAAATTATAAATTTATTACAAAAAATACAGGTTTTATTTACAAAACAGATCGATAAAAGAAAATTAAATATATTTTTCTACTGCTAATTTCTTCTGCTCGTTCTGAGGAAGCCCAAAGGCGAAACGCGTAGACGATGCACAGAGGATATTTTCCATATCATATATCCTATATGGCTTTCTTTTATCGATCTGTTTTGTGAGTGAGTGAGTGAGTGAGTAAGTGAGAGACTTGTAAAGCGCAACACATGCGAACTGAATCGCCTCTGGGCGCTGTATCCATTTCATGGGTAAGGAACCCCTTGACCTCAGAAGAGATGGGTTTTAATCTTTCTCCTGAAGGCCAAGTGGTCTGACTCCAGTCGGATGGTGGTTGGTAGTGCATTCCACAGGCGAGGTCCCTGGACTGCAAATCTTCGATCTCCTTTGGACTTGTATCTGGCCTTGGGTATCTGGAGGAGGTTTTGATTGGTGGATCGCAGAATGCGATTGGGGTTATGGGCTTTTATTTTTTCGCATAGATATTAGGGTCTTTTTTATGAATACACTTATGCATTAGGCAGAGTGCCTTGAAAGTGATTCTGTCTTTTACTGGCAACCAATGAAGGGATCTCAGAGAAGGTGAGATTGATTCCCATGGTTTTTTTCCAGTCACCAGTCGAGCGGCCGTATTTTGAACGACTTGCAGACGAGTGATTTGGTATTTGGGGAGTCCTAGATAGAGGGCATTTGCGTAGTCGAGTCTGGAATTGATGATTGTTCCCACCACGACTACAATGTCCTCTTTCGGGATAAAGGGCGTGAGTCTGTAAAAAAATAAATAAAATTGTAATAAATTTATAATTTTTGATATTCCTGTCTTGCCTCTAAAGTCCGACCATTAATTACCATCTTTTGAGTAATTTTCTCTGTCTACCATTATCAGCCTTCTCACCAACAAACATTGAGTCCTGACTAAAATTTGATATTTTCAATACTTGGCATATTTTTTCACACAAAGACATATAGTAATTTTTTTTAATCAAACATTTTTGTTTTTGTTTTTGCTTTTTGTATACATAGTAAGAAAAAGGAGATCTTCCCATTTACATTCTATAATAATAAATACAGAAGTATTAATACAATCCAATGTTATAATAATTATCTATTCCATCAGAATGGAAATAACGAATAAGGAAAGAGAAAAGAGAAAAAAAAAAGAGAAACTCAACAACTTTAAACATCGAAAAGACATACAGTAATAACACATGACCTTAAATAAAAACCATGAAATGTAATATATTTTTAGCAACTATACCATGTCATTTTAAGAAGAATTCCAGTCAAATTCTAACAAAGCCTAAATCTACTCATACCACCAGGGTCGGGACAAGGGGTGGCTGTGAGGGGAAGCTGCCCTGGGTGCAGTGGTTTACTGGGGGCGCCTTCCTTCTCTTGCAAGGCTGACAGGAGTAGTGATAGTAATTTTGACAAGAAAGTAACTGCTGGGTGTAGGATCCCCTAAGCTTGCGCGTCATTAGCGATGGAGGGGGGTGCACTTTGTAAACTTTGCCCTGGGCACTGGATGACTTTGTCCCGGCATTGCCCACCCCCATTACCTATTCTAAGAACATTTTAAGATCATCCGATCCTGTCACATGATTGGGTCCAGGGCTGCCACCTCATCCCTTTAACCACGTAAGACCCGGACGAATATGTAGGTTAAGAACCTTGCCCCTTTTTGTGATTTGGCACTGTGTCGCTTTAACTGACAATTGCGCGGTCGTGCGACTTTGTTTTCCCAAATAAAATTGTCGTCCTTTTATTTCCACAAATAGAGCTTTCTATTGGTGGTATTTGATCACCTCTGCGGTTTTTATTTTTTGCGCTATAAACAAAAATAGAGCGACAATTTTGAAAAAAATGCAATATTTTTTACTTTTTGCTATAATAAATATCCCCAAAAAAAGATATAAAAAAAACATATTTTTTCCTCAGTTTAGGCCGATACATATTCTTCTACCTATTTTTGGTAAAAAAAAAATCGCACTAAGCATTTAACGATTGGTTTGCGCAAAATTTATAGCGTTTACAAAATAGGGCATAGTTTTATGGCATTTTTATTAATATTTATTTGTTTTCTACTAATGGCGGCAATCAGCGATTTTTTTCAGGACTGCAACATAATGGCGGACACATCGGACAATTTTGACACATTTTTGGGACCATTGTCATCTTCACAGCAAAAAGTGCTAGAAAAATGCATTGATTACTGTGAAAATGACAATTGCAGCTTAGGAGTTACCCACTAGGGGGCGCTGTATGGGTTAAGTGTAACCTCATATGTGTTTCTAACTGTAGGGGTCAGGGCTGGACATGTGACGTCAGTGATCGTCTTTCCCTATATCAGGGAACAGACGATCACTGACACTGCCACAATGAAGAACAGGGAATGTGTGTTTACACACATCTCTCCTCGTTCTTCAGCTCCGGTGACCGATCGCGGGACACTGACGGCGATCGGGTCCGTGGGTCCCGCGGTCATGGAGCTTCGGACCGGGTTGCGGCTGGACTTAAAGGTACGTGATTGTGCCCAGACGTGCCATTCTGCCAACGTATATTGGCGTGAATGGGTCCTTAAGTGGTTAAGGTGGTAATTGAACTCACTTGGTGCCTTATCTGCATTAATTCGCATCAGAACCCGTGTAATTCATGTGTTCAGGTTTAACTAGTAGCCGACCAGCCGCCGTCATTCTACGGCGGCAGGTCAGCTCTCCTGGGCGAGAGCCCGTAGTATAACGTCGGCTCTTAGAGCGGCCACTAGGGGCGCGTGCGCCCCCCGCTCGCCCCCCGACTCCCGCGCGTGTGCCCGGCGGGCACGATCGCCGCCGGGCACCCGCGATTGCTCGTTACAGAGCGGGGAACGGGAGCTGTGTGTGTAAACACACAGCTCTCGGTCCTGTCAGGGGGGGAAATGCTGATCTTCTGTTCATACAATGTATGAACAGAAGATCAGTGTTTCCCCTAGTGAAGCCACCCCCCCCCCCCCACAGTAAGAACACACCCAGGCATACTTAACCCCTTCCCCGCCCCCTAGTGTTAACCCCTTTACTGCCAGTGGCATTTTTATAGTAATCCAATGATAAAGCACTGATCGCTATAAAAATGCCAATGGTCCCAAAAATGTGTCAAAAGTGTCCGAAGTGTCCGCCATAATGTCGCAGTACCGAGAAAAAATCGCTGATCGCCGCCATTACTATTAAAAAAAAATATTAATAAAAATGACATAAAAATACCCCCTATTTTGTAAACGCTATAACTTTAGCGCAAACCAATCAATAAACGCTTATTGCGTTTTTTTTTAACGAAAAATACGTAGAAGAATACGTATCGGCCTAAACTGAGGAAAAAAAATGTTTTTTTATATATTTTTGGGGGATATTTATTATAGCAAAAAGTAAAAAGTATTAATATTTTTCAAAATTGTCGCTCTATTTTTGTTTATAGCGCAAAAAATAAAAACCGCAGAGGTGATCAAATACCACCAAAAGAAAGCTCTATTTGTGGGAAAAAAAGGACGCCAATTTTGTTTGGGAGCCACGTCGCACGACCGCGCAATTGTCTGTTAAAGCGACACAGTGCCGAATCGCAAAACCTGGCTTGGGCATTTAGCTGCCTAAAGGTCCAGGGCTTAAGCGGTTAAACTCACTTGGTGCCTTATCTGCATTAATTGGCCTCAGAACCCGTGTAATTCATATGTGTTCTGGTTTAAAGGGATGAGGTGGCAACCCTAATTTGGTCCCAGCACTGGGTTCACTTTAGAGGAAAGGCAGCAACAACGGATGAATGGGCATTGACAGCATCCATAGGCTTACTATGGGGCATCCATTGTCGACTGTCCCTCTTTTGCACTGGGACCCGATCATGTGACCGGAACGGAGCGGCTTCAGAATAGGAAAGTATACCGGCCTTTTACAGGGTAGATAGAATAGTCTAATGCCGCGTACACACCATCACTTTATGTGATGAAAAAAAATTACGTTTTTAAAAACGTCACTTTAATTGACTGTGTGTGGGGGAAAACGTTGTTTTATGTCTTGTAAAAAACGACCAAAAAAAATTGAAGCATGCTTCAATTTGATGTGTCGTTTTTCAAAAGTGCACTTTTTACTTCACAGAAATTGACCGTGTGTAGCAAAAAACGTTGTTTTCTAAGACGTTTTTTCATCCACGCATGCCCAGAAGCTACTTATGAAGCGAGCTTCAATGGTAAAACGTGGTGGAACGTAACCTCACTTTGCAAGAACATTGTGAGAAAAACGATGGTGTGTAGGCAACTTCGTCTTTGAAAATTGAACTTTCAAAAACGTCATTTTTTACTTCACAGAAAGTGTCGTTTTTTTTTCATCACATAAAGTGATGGTGTGCATGCGGCATTAGAATGGGGGTGGGAGTAGATTTAAGCTTAGTTAGAATTTGACTGAAATTTTACTTTGCATTTAAAACAAGTCAGAGTGAATTCTGATTGATTGTTACGAGTTTCTGAAATGTAGAATTTGCTTGTGGAATTAAAAACTCTTTATGGAACCTTTTACTAAGTCTCATTTAATTATATATTTTTCTCTGATGCTCCCTTGATGCAATATGTATAGTAATTTCTCAAAAGATTAACCACTTCTTAGCCGTGCCATAGCCAAAAAACGCTACAACACGGCTCTGTTGTTCCCCGGGAGGGCGTCCATGGACGTCCTAATAGAACCACGCCCCTTGCGCACCACCCGTTGTGGTCCGTGACTCACAGCCACCCTTTACTATATGATCAGCTGTGACCAATCACAGCTGATCACAGTGTAAACAGATTTTGCAGTTATCGGCATTCCTCTCCTCACGGGTTGTTATGGCATCAGGAAAGGAGAGCCGGTAACTGACAATTCTGACAGGGTACATGCACATAGATAATCAGTGAAGTCCCATTAGTGCTAATCAGTGCAATCACTGCTGCCCATCAGTGCCTCCTCATCAGTGCCCATCACTGCTGCTTATCAGTGTCGCATATCAGTGCCACCTCTTTCAGTGCCTCCTCATCAGTGCCTAATAGTGCCACCTCATCAGTGCCCATTAATGCCACTTCACCAGTGTCCATCAGTGCCACATATCTGTGCAGCCACATCAGTGCCCATCAGTGCCACCTCATCACTGCCCATTAGTGCAGCCTATTAGTGTCCATTAGTGCACATCAGTGAAGGAGAAAAATTACTTATTTGCAACATTTTGGAACAAAAAATAAGAAAGTTTTTTTTCCAAAGTTGTCCTTGTTTACCAAAAAACAAACAAACACTGTGGTTCTTAACCACTCGAGAGCCACACTTTAGACGAAAGACGTCCACAGCGCGGCTCTCAAGTGACGGGTGGACGTCCTTTTATGTGCATTACCCGCGTGCGCCGCTGGGGACGTGCAGCGGGGAAACACTGTGCCCGGCGCATTGCTGAGAAGCCGATGGGTGTGCCTGGCGGCCGTGATGTCCGTCAGGTACCCGCGATCAGCGGTGACAGCAGGGACGTGGAGCTCTGTGTGTAAACACAGAGCTCCACGTCCTGTCAGGGAGAGAGGAGACCGATCTGTGTCCCTTGTACATAGGGGCACAGCATCGGTCACCTCCCCCAGCCAGTCCCCCTCCAGAACACACCCAGGGAATACATTTAACCCCTTCCTCACCCCCTAGTGTTAACCCCTTCACTGCCAGTCACATTTATACAGTAATTAGTGCATTTTCATAGCACTGATCGCTGTATAAATGTGAATGGTCCCAAAATTGTGTCTAAAGTGTCCGATATGTCCATCGCAATATTGCAGGCCTGACAAAAAAAAACGCAGATCGCCGCCATTACAAGTAAAAAATAAAAAATAAATCATAATTCTATCCCCTATTTTTTAGGCGCTATAACTTTTGCGCAAACCAATCAATATAGGTATATTGCGATTTTTTTAACAAAAATATGTAGAAGAATATGTATCGGCCTAAACCGAGGAAAAAAATATAAAAAATAAATAATTGGGATATTATTATAGCAAAAAGTAAAAAATATTGTGTTTTTTTTTCAAAACTTTCTGTCTTTTTTTGTTTATAGCGCAAAAAATAAAAATCGCAGAGATGATCAAATACCACCAAAAGTGTTGTATGACCGTGCAATTGTCATTCAAAATGTGTCAGCGCTGAAAGCTGAAAATTGGTCTGGGCACGAAGGGGGTTTAAGTGCCCAGTAATGAAGTGGTTAAATACCACCAAAAGAAAGCTTTATCTGTCTCAAAAAAATTATAAACACTTTGGCCCAGATTCACGTAGATTCGCCTATCTTTAGGCGGGCGTAGCGCATCTCAGATACACTACGCCGCCGGTCCGGTATTCTCAAAGGACTTGCGCTTTAAGTTACGCCGGCGTAGTGTAACTGGGCCGGCGTAAGCCCGCCTAATTCAAATGTGAAAGCGGTGGGCGTGTTTTATGGAAATTAATCGTGACCCCACGTAATTGACGCTTTTAACAAACGGCGCATGCGCCGTCCGTGGACGTATCCCAGTGCGCATGCTCCAAATTACGCCGCAACTACTCAATGCTTTTGACGTGAATGTAACTTCCGCACAGCCCCATTCACGGACGACTTACGCAAACAACGTAAAACGTAAAAAAATTGGCGCTGTTCCGACGTCCATACCTAAAATTGGTACGCCTCATCTACGCCTCATAGAGCAGGGGTAACTTTACTCCCAAAAAAGCCTAACGTAAACGATGTAAAAAAATGCCCCGGGCGCACGTACGTTTGAGAATAGGCGTATCTAGCTCATTACCATATTCAACTCGTAAATCGACGGAAGCGCCACCTAGCGGCCAGCTAGGTGGCACTTCTGTCGATTTACGAGTTGAATATGGTAATGAGCTAGATAAATATGCAACTTAGATACAACAGCGTAAGAGACTTACGCCGGTCGGATCCAAGACAAATCTATGCGTAACTGATTCTAAGAATCAGGTGCATAGATACGACGCCTCAAACTCAGAGTTACGACGGCGTATCTGGAGATACGCCGGCGTAACTCCTTTGAGAATCTGGGCCTTTGTATGGTTACAGTGTTGCATGACTGCCCAATTGTCATTCAAACTGTGACAGCACTGAAAGGTGAAAATTGGCCTGGGCAAGAAACGGGTGAAATTGTCCAGTAAGCAAGAGGTTAATTTCACCCTGATCTGCAATCACGTTACAAATTCAGTTAGAAAAAGGAAATGGTATGAAAGTGAATGGGTAATCTATAGCACAACTACGTAGCTTTGCATACAGTAGAGAAGGGTGATCAGCCTGGTCAGATTTGTATTGCTCCCTGTGTGCTCACTGTAGAGCAGGGGTGTCAAACTAAATTTCATCTCAGGCCAAACCAGCAGTATAGTAGCCCTCAAAGATCTGGTTGTGTGCTAGGAGTGTGCTACATACAACGTGCAGGGAGTAGGGGTGTGTTACATGCAGACTGCAGAGTTTAGGAGTATGCTGCATACAGCGTTTAGCAATGTGCAAAGTACAGAGTGCAGAGTTCAGGAGTGTGCTACATACAGAGTTCAGGAGTATGCTACATACTGTATAGGGTGCAGAGTTCAGATGTGCACTACATACGGAGTTTAGAAGTGTGCAGTGTATAGTGTGCAGAGATCAGGGGTGTGCTTCGTACAGAGTGCAGAGTTCAGAAGTGTCTAACGTATACAGTGCAGAGGTCAGGAGTGTGCTGTGTACAGAAAGAATGGTTCAGGAGTGTGCTACGTACAGATTTCAGAAGTGTGCTACATACAAGGTGCAGAGTTCAGGAGTGTGCTACGTACAAAGTGCAGAGTTCAGGAGTGTGCTACATACAGAGTGCCGAGTTCAGGAGTGTGCTACATACAGAGTTTAGGAGTGTGCAATGTACAGAGTGCAGAGTTCAGAAGTGTGCAACATATAGAGTGCAGAGTTCCGAAGTGTGCTACGTACAGAGTGCAGAGTTCAGTAGTGTGCTACATACAGATTTTAGGAGTGTGCAATGTAAAGAGTGCAGAGTTCAGAAGTGTGCAATGTATAGAGTGCAGAGGCCAGGAGTGTGCTGTGTACAGAGGCAGGGTTCAGGAGTGTGCTGTGCACAGAGGGCAGGGTTCAGGAGTGCGCTACGTACAGAGTTCAGAAGTGTGCTACATACAAGATGCAGAGTTCAGAATTGTGGTACATACAGAGTGCAGAGTTCAGAAGTGTGCAACATATAGAGTGCAGAGTTCCGAAGTGTGCTATGTACAGAGTGCAGAGTTCAGTAGTGTGCTACATACAGATTTTAGGAGTGTGCAATGTATAGAGTGCAGAGTTCAGAAATGTGCTACATACAGAGTGCAGAGGCCAGGAGTGTGCTGTGTACAGAGGGCAGGGTTCAGGGGTGTGCTGTGTACAGAGGGCAGGGTTCAGGAGTGCGCTACGTACAGAGTTCAGAAGTGTGCTACATAAAAGATGCAGAGTTCAGAATTGTGGTATGTACAGAGTGCAAAGTTCAGGAGTGTGCTACATACAAGGGTGCAGAAAAACTAGATGTGAGGGACACATAACCTGGTCTGGGGGCCGGATTGTGTTTGACCCTATGAATAATATCATCAAGACTTAAAATGATGAAAAAGCTAAACATTCAGGTCGTCATCAGATAAAAGAGGAGTTGGAAAAAAAATTCCAATGAGATCATTTGTTCCGGTGACAACTGGGCAACATTGTTTATATAAACAGATCACCTTGTTAATCAAACCATCCACCTTTTTGGTAAGAGAAGAGTTTTTTCTTACCTGACTTGCAATCAGAAAGAAAGTTCTGCTTGGATAAGATACCATTAGTATAAACGGGAAACACTGTGATAACTCTTACTGCTTGTAACTTAAAACAGACAAAAATAAACCTTATCTGCCACAATAATTTCAGAAAAGCAGGATGCATCTTGAATAGGATTTACAATCAGTACCATTGTTGTACCTATACGATCTCATGGACTGTTATTTTAAGCTTATATTAGTTTGATGGAAAGCCTGTAAACATAAAAAATGCCTGGTGACTAAAAGAAAAATGTTCTGAATAAAAAAAGGTAAAAAAAAACCATGGAAACATAGAAAAACATGAGCTCCATGCATCATTTGGCCTAATATTTTCTTTGTTCTAAAATGCTAATGTTCACAAACCTTTTTATATATTTCTGCTTCGTTGAAAGAAACTACTTAGTACTTATCCCTAATGTACAATTTTTATTCTTTGGAGAATCTACAATGTTATCTTTAGCTGAATATTTGTGTATTTCCTCTGAGATTCTAGATTTGGTTTAAAGTTTTAACACTTGAATATGTCTATGATCATTAAAAAAACACCATACAGTAATTATATTGAAAAGCCCTTTGGTTTCCATATAGCTAGGTATAGGTCAATGGACATTGCGGTGAGAAAATAATATTCAGCAGTTTTTGACAACAGAAACAAGCAGATTTGAGTGAATCGTCCAGTGAGAGATGCAGGTGAAACTCGAAAAATTTGAATATTGTGCAAAAGTTCATTTATTTCATTAATGCAACTTAAAAGGTGAAACGAATATATGAGATAGATTCATTACAGCGAGACACACTCTTTCAGTCAATGAAAAGTCTTTTTCTTGCTTTTGTTATTTCATTAGGTGATTACCGTATTTATCGGCGTATAACGTGCACTTTTTTCCCCTTAAAATCAGGGGGAAATCGTGAGTGCGCGTTATACGTCGATCCCGCTGTCTCTGAGCGCCGCCGACATAGACCGAGCCGAGCCGAGTGTACTGTGCACTCGGCTAGGATCGGCCACGCTCGGCTCCGCCCGCAGGACCGCGAGAGAAGCCGAGAGAAGCCGAGAGAAGCTGAGAGAAGCCGAGAGGAGCCGAACACACAGCACAGGAAATCCGGCTCTGTACAGCTCGGCTCGCTGAGGCGCCAAACTCAAAAATACAATGCTGCAACCTTGGGCAAGATGGACACCTCCAAAGCCGCAGATGGACACCCACAAGGCTGCAGACGGACGCCGGACAAGGCCGCCGATGGACGCCGGGCAAGACAGCAGACGGACACCGACAAGGCTGCACCGACCTCCAAAGCCGCAGATGGACACCCACAAGGCTGGATGGACTCTGCGCAAGGCCACAGACGGATGCCAGACAGGGCCGCCGATGGACGCCGGGCAAGACAGCAGACGGCCACCGACAAGGCTGCACCGACGAGCATTCAAAATGTAAGTTTTTTTTTCCTTAAACTTCCCTTCTAAGCTTGGGGTGCGCGTTATATGTCGATGCGTGGTATACGCCGATAAATACGGTAACTTGGATGGGGAATAGGGACATGGGATGCCCATAGGATGAATTAGTATTTGAAATGTTTTAGCGGTTCATGCGTTACACTTCCTCAGATGGGACAAAATGGTGGATACTAATCTTGACAGGCTTCACCTCAGAACATTTCCTGCCTCTGTACTCTCCCTGCAGATTTTTACCTCAGGACACTTCTCCTCCTGCACATCACTTTCCTGTCACAGCATTAGTACTCCTGTCCCGCCATTTTGAGCTGACTAGGCCTCACTCTGAATAAGTCCTAGTAGTTGTTTCAATTGATGATTCTTAATAGGCCAGGGACCTGCAGTACCCCGTTTTTGGCCATGGGCATTACTTGAAGAGAATATTTGATGATGGACTACTGATCCCAGAAAGCCTCACTTGCAAATCCTGCACCCTCAGGCTGCATCGATTTGACAAAAACTCCACAGTCTCTCCTCTGGCTCTACACCCAGCTCCCCTGGCATGCCTCTTCCATGTCTCCACTGTGCTTTCACTCACCGACTCCTGCCCTGGATCCTTCCCGAAGGACTTACTCTGGACCGTGCAGACCAAATGTCTTTCCTAGCTCCTGTTCCAGGACACCTTTCCATGACTGTGTAAGGAGAGGCTCCATCCCAGCTCCCGAGCTCCTCCATTGGATCCACCCCCCCAGATAGGGGTGTTCCTCCAGCACGACAGACCAGCACTCCATCCTTCAGTTCACCCAGCCGAAAACTCCTCCCCCAGCAGGCTGACCATGGGTATATATTGGAGGCCTGTCCCCTGCCAATTCTAGATGGGGATTGGTCAGAGCTCCTCACATGTATCCCATGTCACTCCAGCACTCAGGCCTGCCCCTTTTCCAGAACATTCTCCACTGGAAACAGGGGAGGTGCCCAAGAGCTGAAGCACATGTCAGTCACCTACTTCTACACAAAATCATCCCCCTGCCCCAGATCAAAAACAAACAGCAAAGGCCTGTTAAATTTACCTGCACTGACAGCTAACACAAAACACTACTCTTAGCACCTACCTAAAGGTAGAGGGTGCTACACAAGGAATGAAAGCATCCCTTGTAATAGAAAAAAGCATGCCAGGACCTCTCAAATATGAGATCTGGGGTCAAAAAGACCTCAGATCTCATATTTACACTTTAAGAGCTATGGGCAGAAGTGACGTTTTGACGCCACTTCTGCCCTGTAATGGTATGAAGACAGGTGGGGGCCATCTTTCCCTCACTCTTCTCCGTACCTAACAAGGGAACAGACCCAATCGCCTACCGACGGCTCAGGTAAGCGGTGAACCAGCCACAGAGACCACTATTATCAAAAACCAGACTGCCCGCTGAAGAAGAGGATACCAAGGTCATGGTAGCTAGCTGCTACTATAACAACAATATCCCTCTTCAAACAGCCAACGTATATCGGTGTGCGGCGGTCCGGAAGTGCTTAAATTGGTCTGCATGGCTGTCATCCCAGAAGGAAGTATTTTTTAAAGATGATGCACAAGAATGCCCGCAAACAGTTTGCTGAGTACAAGCAGACTAAGGACATGGATTACTGGAACCATGTCCTGTGGTCTGATGAGACCAAGATAAACGTTTTTGGTTCAGATGGTGTCAAGCGCATGTGGGGGTGTCAGAACCATTGACGTATCTCGGCATAGAGCCTACATATACCGTCAGAATGTTTATACTGAAGTATAAAATATTATTGTATTTATGGAAATATATAAATCTGTGCTTTGGGAGATATACAATTTTCCTACAATACAAGATATCAAAATTATTTTATCCGTGCTATTTTGAGGACAAGCAACACAACTGAATATTTAAAATATTATATATTTATTTACTAAAGATATAGTGCAAAAATTAAAATCAGTTACAATTCGTTATCAAACAAATAATTGATATGCTTCTACAATCAGAGATAAGCGATGGTTGAATGTTCAGATAATATTTACATTATATGACAAGGTATATTCATAGCTCTTATTTAAATCATCCTGGCGTATTTAAAACCTGGCGGCTTGTACCTTGACATTGTATTATCTCTTCTCAATGACAAACAGATCTCTTGCTACTACTTATATATACGTATACAGAATAAATGTTATATTGTACACAAGCTTTGCAATGCAAACAAGCTTAATTTTAAATTTAGAAAGAATATATTTTCACATACCTCATTCTAAAACCGATTTACCATCATTGGCACTTAGCTTTTCAAAGACAAACGTAATGTGTATGTCTTTAATATTTGGAATACAATCATCTCATACTGCAGTTAGAAATAACCAACTCCCAAATTATGTTTGCCAAGTATGTTTAAATGGTTTTAGTTTTGTGTGTGTATGAAAACCTTCAAATTACCAAAAGGTAAATAATCAAGATTATACATTACCAGTATGTAAGAGTTCTTTCTGTTTGAGAAGTGAGAGTCCTAATGAATGACTCTTTGAACCATTGCTACACGTTTGCGGTCAATCTCTGCCTTCCAGATTCCTTCAGAGATCAGCTCCCATCAGCCTCGCGATCTCATCAGCCTAGCCATCAGATCCACAGATCCTTTAGCCATCACAGCATCTCCTCCTGTCCTGTGTAATCACTTTTTATCTCCCCAAAAAGTGGGTGTATATTTCACTATTACATGACTGACGATGTCACATGATGCTATGTTAGGTCAGCTGCCCTTAGCAACCAAGGATATGGCTATCTTGAACCATGCCAATATTAACCTGTAGGGGGCAGTGGTGTCTAAGGAATAATTCCTAATTTTAGGGTCGACCAGGGTTGATCATGATTTATGACCCCCTGTGAAATGAATCTTGGTATAGCATCATAAATTGTTTTATATGTCAAACAATTGTCAGACATCCTTGCACTGTGATTACATCTGTATTATGATTGAGATAAGGTTTATGGTCAGCACAGATGCTTTGGGAATTTTCTTTGAACTAATGCCGGAATGTGATCAAAGCAGTCTAATACTTTTAAGCTATTATAGGATCTTATACTTGGGACCCTAGTTATCTATGTATTAAACAGGTTTATATATGAATTACTAATACACATATATTGTTAAGGCATTACAAAGAAAGAATACTATTTCAGTTATATTATTCCACCGGGATTGTGAATGAGCCCCTCTGGTCTCATCGTACAAAGACCACACTGTGTTTTGTGTCATGCTGTGCAGGGCCTTTCATCTCACATGAAACCAGAATTCCTCATCATTCTCTTATCTTATAAGTGTCAAACCCAAAAGAGATATGACCTGGGAGATGGCACAGATAGTCATCCAGTCTCCTGTAAGGACATAAGTCATTCTGGTAACAAAACCTCCCTCACAGGCTTTGAACTGTGGTTCACCCTGAGACACAAAAATGGTGTCTCTTCTGCCAAATGTCCTGACAGGGGCAACCAGGTGAGGAGTACAAAGACAATGGTGTCTTCCTTACAGTCAAGCATGGTGGTGGGAGTGTCATGGTCTGGGGCTGCATGAGAGCTGCCGGCACTGGGGAGCTACAGATCATTGAGGGAACCATGAATGCCAACATGTCCTGTGACATATTGAAGCAGAGTATGATCCCCTCCCTTTGGAAACTGGGCCGCAGGGCAGTATTACATTATTTTAACAATCCCAAACACACCTCAATGATGACCACTGCTTTGCTAAAGAAGCTGAGGGTAAAGGTGAGTGACTGGCCAAGAATGTCTCCAGACCTAATCTCTATTGAGCATCTGTGGGGCATTCTTAAACAGAAGGTAGACGAGCGCAAGGTCTCCAACATCCACCATCTCTGTGATGTCCTCATGAAGGAGTGGAAGAGGACTCCAGTGGCAACCTGTGAAGCTCTGGTAAACTCCATGCCCAAGAGGGTTAAGGCAGTTCTGAAAAATAATGGTGGCCACACAAAATATTGAAACCTTGGGTTCAAATTGGACATTTTCACTTGGGGTTGTACTCACTTTTGTTGCCAGATGTTTAGACATTAATGGCTGTGTGTTGAGTTATTTTGAGGGGACAGCAATTGACACTGTTATACAAGCTGTACACTCACTACTTTACATTGTAGCAAAGTGTAATCTCTTCAGTGTTGTCACATGAAAAGATAGATTAAATTATTTACAACAATGTGAGGGGTGTACTCACTTTTGTAAGTTATTGATACCATAGTTTGTGGACTCTATACAGTAACTTTCCTACAGATTAAATAATATACACCGATTTGGGTTCACCAAAAAGTGTAGCAGAATACAGTTTGGCCTACATTTATGAAGAATTATTCTTTTTAGCTAAATTTTATGACAGAAATTAAGAAAAAAAAAACATTCAAAAAATGACAGACTTTTTTCATTTATTTAGCAAAAAAAAAACCCCAATGGTAATTAAATACCACCAAAAGAAAGTTCTACTTGTGTGAAAAAAACAATATAATTTTCATTTGGGGACAGTGTTGCATGACCGCGCGATTGTCATTCAATGTGTGACATCGGCCTGGTCAGGAAGAGGGTGAAAGTATTGAAGTGGTTAAATCTATTGTTGATTTTGCAGCCTGGCTGCAGCTTACCTTAGCTTCCTTTACATTTTCTGTACTCAGTAGTGTTATTTTTTCTTTATACTGTTGAGTTGAATCTCAAAGTCAATGTGAGAGGTAACAATAAATGAGTAAAGTATATGTATCTACGTTGTACCCCAGGCATTTACTGAGGGTTTTATTCCAGTGCTGTGGGCTGCTGGAAGGCGATAAATATTTGGAGTGACTTTTCTGGAGAGTTCGTTATCTCTTGGGCCTTGTTCTAGTTTGTGGCTTGTGAAAAGGTTTTGGGGAATTTTAGTTGGCCTTCCTAAGAGTAAATGCAAAGGGCAGGGTGATGGCTACCTGTATAAAAGATCCTTGGAGAAATCTTCTGTTCGGAAGAGTGTCCAGGGAGAATCTGGGTAGAAGCTGCTAGTTTGTGTATTGCAACAAAATCTCATTGTTCAACAACAAAGGCACCTATTACCCCGTACACACGATCGTTTTTTCCTTCAGAAAAAGTCAGATGAGAGCTTTTGGTCGAGAATCCTGACCGTGTGTATGCTCCATCTGACTTTTTCCAATGGAAAAACTGAAGGTTCTCTATTTTCCCACCGGGAAAAAATAAGATCGGAATTTCCGATCATGTGTACAAATTCTGATGCGCTAAATTCCGACGCATGCTCGGAAACAAATCAATGCATGCTCAGAAGCATAGAACTTAATTGGACAACGTCCAATAGCGACGAAACGCGTCTGGGAAGGATCACGCAGTGACGTCACCACGACAAGGAGTAGGGCTCCTGTATGCCGGCCGGCAAATTTACTGTTATGCAGATTTTAAACGCTCGTTTGTGAGTATATTTTACCCTTTTTTTTAAATAAAAGTGTATGTCACAGAGTCACGCTATGTTGTGCGTCTCTTTTTTCATTTACATTTAAACGGTGGAGCTGAGTACATCACGCTCAGGGGACGGAGGGCTTCCTGGTGGAAACATCCGAGGATTAAAGGCCTAGTCTGGGTTATAGCCATCTGCCCTAACCGCTTGCCTTCTGGTAAGCGGCTTTCCTTTTTCCGGTGGAGGGTCACTTCATGCATATGTGTCACTGGGTGGTGTGGAACGTAGGAGTTGCCATTGCAAGGAATGTATCCGAATAACCTGTGACCGTATAAGTGCCATCTGATCAACCACGGACTAAATTACATCTTTATTGATTGTGATCCAATAGACTGTTTGTGGCGCGGCTTTTCTTTTGTCCATTTTGTCTTGTGTTTTCGCACGCCAGCTGCTGCCGGGGATTGGAGGGTTTGGGGGGGATACTAGCGCGTTTTTTTGTTGTTTTTCTTTTAACCAGGATTATGACTACTTACGGAGTCATAGTAATTTGTTTGGATGTTCTTAAGACTCTAACTACACTACCTGAAATTATTTAAAAAAATAAATAAAAATTTGATAAAAATAAAACCTTACATTAATTAGCCTCAATGAATTGTGAGAAAAAAAAGCTTTGAGTAAGTAATCGTTTTATGCAAAAATCCCGCAGCAGAGAATAACATCCATTTTGGTGAATCAAACATCTCTGTTCAATACATTTAAATTTTTTTTGAACACACGAGTGAAGGTTGCATCAACAACAGTTTATATCATTTTGCAATATGAGAGGTTCTCAGAATACGTCAGTAAAAACAAAGTTTCCATCGTGGATATGACATGTCATCTCAGATGTTATGTAAAAGGATATAAAATCAACAGGAAGATGGTGCATAAAGTCCCATAAAAAAAAGGCTCAACATACTGTATCTCTAATAGCTATAGGTGTCTTCTTAAAGCGGAGGTCCCGCAGCGATTAGTTATTTTTTTTTTACCATTAAATTACCGTATTTATCGGCGTATAGTGCGCACTTTTTTCCTAGGAAAATCAGGTGGAAATCGTGGGTGCGCGTTATACGCCGATCCCCGCTGTCTCAGAGCGCCGCCGTCATAGACCGAGCTGAGCCGAGTGTACTGCGCACTCGGCTAGGCTCGGCCACGCTCGGCTCCGCCCGCAGGACCACGAGAGAAGCCGAGAGGAGCCCGAACACACAGGAAATCCAGCTCTGTACAGCTCGGCTGAGGCGCCGAACTAAAAAAAAAGCCGAGAGAAACTGCCGATGGACGCCGGGCAAGACAGCAGATGGACACCGACAAGGCTGCACCGACCTCCAAAGCCGCAGATGGACACCCACAAGGCTGGATGGACTCTGCGCAAGGCCGCAGACGGATGGCGGACAAGGCCGCCGATGGACGCTGGGCAAGACAGCAGACGGACACCGACAAGGCTGCACCGAAGAGCATTCAAAATGTAAGTTTTTTTTTCCTTTAACTTCCCTTCTAAGCTTGGGGTAAGCGTTATACGCCGGCACGCGGTATACGCCGATAAATACGGTAATTACCCCATTATAAATCATTACTCACTATTTTGGTTTTCTTAAACCTCTGCAGTCCGGTATCGTTGTAAAGGATCATTTATAAAAATAGCTGGGTGGCGTTCCACACTGAATCATGGGAAGCATGACGCTTAGCTCCCATGAGACGAGGGGGAATACAGGATGTACGTCAACTCCCGTGGGAATGATAGACCGGATATAAAGATTACAACTTAAATAACAAGGTATTGAAATAGCAAAAAAAATAATGGAGTAATGATGGAATATCTATGCAATATACTTAATGCGATAAGATAAATTTGCAAATTTGGGTGGAACTCTGCTTTAATTTTTTTTAACTAAAAGCAGTAATGGCTTGCTAAATATTGGGCAGTGTCACAACAGATTGATGGCATGTTTTGTGAGCTCCTTTTTATCACAGCACCGCATTGCATCAATTTAATTTGTATTTATTTTTTTAAGTATGGAGGACGTACCGTGCCTTGAAAAAGTATTCACACCCCTTGACATTTTCAAAAAATGTTTGTGTTACAATCCAAAACGTAAATGCATTTTATTGGTGTTTTATGTGACAGACCACAACTAAGTGGCACATAACTGTGAAGTGGAAGGAAAATTATAAATGGTTTTCATTTTTTTTTTACAAATAAATATGTGAACAGTGTGGTGTGCATTTGTATTCAGCCCCCCTAAGTCAATATTTAGTAGAACCTCCTTTCTCTGCAATTACAGCTGCAAGTCTTTTTAGGAATGTCTCTACCAGCTTTGCACATCTATAGAGTGACGTCTTTGCCCATTCTTCTTTGCAAAGTATCTCAAGCTCTGTCAGATTGGATGGAGAGCGTCTGTAAACAGCAATTTTCAAGTCTCGCCAAAGATTCTCAATTTGATTTAGGTCTGGACTTTGACTGGGGCATTCTAACACATAATAAAATATGCTTTGATCTAAACCATTCCATTGTAGCTCTGGCTGTATGTTTAGGTTTATGTTTGGGTTTATGTTGTTGTCCTGCTGGAAGGTGAACCTTCGCCCCCATCTCAAGTCTTTTGCAGACTCTAATGCCTCTTACACACGACCATTTTTTACGACGAGAAAACTACCATTTTTTATATTGGTCGAGAAAACTGTTCTGTGTGTATGCACCCTAGCAATTTTCTCGACGAAAAAACTGCCCGCAAAAAAAATGAAACCAGCTCTCTTTTTTCTCGTCGTGTTTCACCTAAGTCTTTTTCTCGTCGCGAAAAACGGTTGTGTGTATGCTTTTCCAAGGGGAAAAAAATGCACATGCTCAAAATGAAGTATGAGACGGGAGCGCTCGTTCTGATAAAACTAGCGTTCGTAATGGAGATAGCACATTAGTCACGCTGTAATGGACTGAAAAGCATGAGACTGAAAAGCGCGAATCGTCTCTCACCAGACTTTTACTAACACAAGGATCAGCAAAAGCAGCCCATAGTGTGGCGCTATTTGCCGCGAACACCCCAAATTGTTCGCTGTTCGGGGCATGGGTGAACAGGCAATGTTCGACTCGAATTCCAAGCTCATCCTTACTAACCACAACATACGAAGCTATTCACAACTCTGCCCCGAGCTACATCACCAATCTTGTCTCCAAATATCACCCAAACCGTCCTCCGCTCTTCTAAAGAGCTCGTACTCTCAAGCTCCTCTTCTCCTCCTAACATGCTCGTCTCCAGGATTTCTCCAGAGCCTCTTCCATCTTCTAGAACTCTCTACCACAACCTGTCCGGCTGTCCCCTACTCTTGCCACCTTCAGGTGATCCCTGAAAACTCATCTCTTCAGGAGAGCCTATTACATCTCCAACTAATCCTTTACCAATTCCATCAGCACATTCCCCAAAGTTACGCTGCGTACACACGATCGGACATTGTGACAACAAAACCGTGATTTTTTTTCAGACGGATGTTCGCTCAAACTTGTCTTGCATACACACGGTCACACAAATGTTGTCAGAAATTGTGAACGTCAAGAACGCTGTGACGTACAACACTACGATGAGCCGAGAAAAAATTAAGTTCAATGATTCCAAGCATGTGTAATTTTTGTGCGTTGAATTGTGTACACACGGTCGGAATTTCCGACGACTTTTGTTGTCGGAAAATTTGAGAACCAGCTCTCAAATTTTTGTTGTCGCAAATTCTAAAAGCAAAATGTCCGATGGAGCATACACACGGTCGGATTTTCCAACAACAAGCTCACATCGAACATTTGTTGTCGGAAATTCCGACCGTGTGTACGCGGCATGACAACCTTTTGTGCCACCATCCCCACCCTATTAGATTGTAAACTTTTCTGAGCGGGGCCCTCCTAATCCTCTTGTATTCCATTGTAGTATAACTGTATTGTCTCCCTTTTATATTGTAAAGTGCTGGGTAAATTGTTGGCGCTATATAAATCCTGTGTAATTTTAATAATATTAAGCAATGAAACAATACTTATACACAGGGCCGATCCTAGGGTCACAGGCGCCTGGGTGCAGAAATATTTCTGGCACCCCCACATGGGCATTGTCATTTTACTAACTCCTCTCCTTTACATCTCATTATACATCACATCTGTAGATGGACTAGGCACAGGAATGGGCAGGGGCTGTGTATCCTATGCAATCTATTATGCCATAAAACATCTAGAGCAGGGGCAGCCCAGAGCATGTGTAAAGGGATGCTGGGGATTACATCCCCAGCACACAGCACACTAAACACTATGACTCACCTCGATTCTCTCTCTGTGCAGCCTGAGATAGAGATGGGAGTGGGAGGCATTCCAACTGGAGTTGGTGGAGACAGTGCAGGATCCAAGACTCCCAGTGTTAGGAATTCATTCCTGCACATCAGCACTCAGCAGCCACTGAAAACTATAACTCTCATGTCAGGAAGAGGAGCTGCCCCTCCCACGAGCACTGCCAGGCTGGACGGGCTGCCCTATGCTCACACATCAGTTCTGGACGGACACACACCTATGCTCAGAACACTTGTTCTGGACGGACACAAACAAGGAGAGAAGGAGGGAGGGGAGAACTCTGGCACTTCGACCCCTCCACCTTTGCAGGCGCCTGGGTGCAATGAACCCTGCCTAGGATCGGCCCTGCTTATACATTTAAATGACCTCCACAGTTATACTCTGTAGTGAAATCTGAGGTTTTAAAAAATAAACAATTCATTAAAAAAATATATAATTTAATGTTTGTATTCTGGGTGCAGATACACTTTAAGCTATTGAAATGATCCTACTGTAAAATGAAAATATACACATTGAACATAAATCACTTTACTCTGAAAAATCAATGAATACTTTTCACAAGGTTTGATCAGAGAAGGAAATTACTTGGGGAGTCAAATTTTACAATAATTCTAATATTATTCCGGCCCCCTCCTTCAGACAATAGGAGTAGTGTGATCTTCATTTCCACCACTGTATAGAAGTGAATATTACAGCATGCATATCCTTATTCCTCAGATTGTATATAATGGGATTGAACAATGGTGTTACTACAGTAAATATAATTGATAACATTTTGTTGATGGCTACTGAATTTTCTTTTACTGGAATGAAATAATTGAATAGCCCGGCTCCAAAAAACATACTCACCACCAATAAGTGGTTGCTACAAGTAGAGAAGGCTTTCTTCCTGCTGCCGATAGACGGCATCCTAAGAATAGTTACACAAATACACACATAACTTACAATGATTAAAACAAATGGAACAGCAACTACGGGAATGGTTAGAACAAACATATCTATTTGAAGGGCAGAAGTATCTGAACATGCAATATTCACAAAAATAGCAAGGTCACAGAAGTAATGGTCAATAACATTATAGCCACAGAACTTGAGCATTATTAGAAGACTCAGCGGGATCAATGGCAAAAGGAAACCCAGCATCCAGCAAACGATAACAAGAAAATATTGAAGGGTGTGGTCCATTATTGTGTTATAATGTAAAGGTTTACATATGGCCAAGTATCGGTCATAAGACATTGCAGTGAGAAGGTAACATTCAGATGAACCTGAAGACACAAACAAGTAGCTCTGAGTGATGCATCCAGTGACAGACACGGTGGCTCCATCCATCCATATGATACGTAACATATTGGGGACAATAAAAGTCACTAAACACATTTCTGAAAATAAGAAATTCTTGAGGAACAAGTACATGGGGGAATGTAGACTTTCCCTGGTTGACACTAATATAATAATCATAATATCCAGGAGCACTGTTACAGCATATGTGGACAATATGAGAATAAACAGAAAAACTCTGAAATCACCAAGTCCAGGGAACCCCAGAAAAAATAATTTATTCACTGTTGTCCCATTTTCATTATCCATAGTCATTTTTTGGCTGCAAAAGCAGAAATAATTTAATGATCTACACCACTTAATTTTTGCCAAATGTTGATGTTGAAATTCTGATTATAAAGTATAGGCACGGTCAAGATAAAACGTTCTGCCCCTAGATGAACTGTCTTGTGCTACTAACAACGTACCCAAGTTAACTGACTACCCTTAAAAGTATCCTAACAAGAGAAATGTTATGACCACAAAAGGTCCACCAAGGCTGAGAGCAGATAGATTACAGATACGGTTACAGATCTATATTATAAGATGTGTCCACTATCATTAATAGTTTTTGCTGACCGAACCTTAGGCTAATGGCCGCCATATACAAGTTGTGTTAGATAACCAGCAAAATGGCTGCGCCATTCGATATGTGGCTATCTACGACAAAATGGCCACGCTCCAATTTCTGCTTTCAGTATATATAAAGCCAGGCACCACTAACAATCAGGTTCCCCAGATGAAGACACGTGACGGTGTCGTAACGCGTAGGGATTGGCCGTGGATAGACGTACACCTGGAGTGACGTAAGAAGGCGCAGAGAACGCCACTGTTGATGTTTTACTTTGCACCCGTTTTTTATTGTTGATGTAAGAGCATATGCATTTGAATAAACGTCCCCTTTATTTTTGATACTACACCATTGGAGGTTTCTTTCTGTCTTTTCTCCCCCGGTGTCCTTGTTGGAACCCTCAATAGGGACCATTTGAGGAATTGGTTGGAGTAATCCGAAGCAATCTATATAAAGGTTGCAGGAAGTCTGAGAGATACCAGTGGAAGTGTATTAAGTAGGAATATTATCTGATGCATGGAGGTGAAGCTATTTATGGATTTCCTTGTTGCTGTATCTATATTTATATGAGGTGAGAGTTCTGAGAGACCTGATACGCTCAGAATCAGACCACTCTTTTATTGTTTTGGGCTTACAGATCAACGAACGTTTATCTACTATTTTCTCCATTCACACATTAGATTCTTCTTTTTTAGCAGATTTATCTGCCTTATATTTATGAACTACTGTTTGATGGTATACACGATTATTATCACATACCACTGTTATTGCTCCATTCATTATATTGTAATAGGATTTTTGTGTGTACATATTATGCACGAGGACCCTTTATTCACTTTTGTCTGGAAACTTTATTATACACTGGAATATGTTACTGTCAGTCAACATCATATTGTGTGAATGTGTGTGCTACCATTATATTAAAATACATGTGCTGTCTATTTAAATATAATGTGAAAACTCAATAGAAATCCAATTAATCATAAAAAATAAAAAACAATTCATACATGCATTTGATGAAAACAATAAATATACCTATTCATAAATTAAGAAATAAATGCAAAAATAAATAATGAAATTAATATATTTATACACCATATAAAGTGAATAAAGTGCAAAAGCGCCAAACTAAGTGTAGCATATATGGGTGTTTAATGGAGATAAGAAGACTTGTACTCACAAGAGTTAAAACATTATAGGCTTTAAGCACTGAGGTATATCTACATCAACCAAGTGGGGCGTCAGGGTGGCCTCTGCAGTTGGTGAACTCAGAAGGATGAAGCCGGTGGTTTCCTATACTTCCCGGAGCCATGGAACACACAGGGAGCCAATGATGACTTCACTTTCTGGATGTGATGTAAAAACTTAGGCGACGCATTTGCACATCATGTGCATTTATATAGCCAGATTCAGGTAGGGCGCCGCATCTTTAAGGCGGCGTAGCGTATCGTATTTACGCTACGCCGCCTTAAGTCAGAGAGGCAAGTACTGTATTCACAAAGCACTTGCCTCCTAACTTACGACGGCATAGCGTAAATGGGGCCGGCGTAAGCACGCCTAATTCAAATGAGGATGGGGGCGTGTTTTATGGAAATGATTGGTGACCCGACGTGATTGACGTTTTTTACGAGCGGCGCATGCGCCGTCCGTGTACATATCCCAGTGTGCATTGCTCCAAAGTACGCCGCAAGGACGTATTGGTTTCGACGTGAACGTAAATTACGTCCAGCCCCATTCACGGGCGACTTACGCAAACGACGTAAAATTTTCAAATTTCGACGCGGGAACGACGGCCATACTTAACATTGACTAGGCCAGCTATTTGTTGGAATAACTTTACGCCGGAAAATGCCTTACATAAACGGCGTATTTTTCCTGCGACGGGCACACGTACGTTCGTGAATCGGCGTATCTAGTCATTTGCATATTCTATGCCGAACTCAATGGAAGCGCCACCTAGCGGCCAGCGTAAATATTGCACCCTAAGATACGACGGCACAGGTCGTCGTATATTAGCTAGGTTTAAGTGTATCTCAGTTTGAGAATACACTTAAACTTACGACGGCTTAGATTCAGAGTTACGCCGGCGTATCTACTGATACGCCGGCGTAACCCTACCTGAATCTGGCTAATAATATACATAATAATTAAGCTTAATTATTGTCCCGGGGGCCGCCACTGCACCTTTATAAGCCCTCTTCTAAAATGGCACTGACAAGACCTGAAAAACCTCCACAAACGTGTCGGCTACGTTTTTACATCACATCTGAGAAGTGACGTCATCATCAGCTCCATGTGTGTTCCATGGCTTCAGGAAGCATCGTAATCCATCTACGTCATCCTTCTGAGTTCACCAACCGCAGAGGCCACCCTGATGCCCCACTCTATTGATGTAGATATACCTCAGTGCTTGATGCCCAAAATGTGTTATCTCCTATGAGTACAAGTCTTCTTATCGCCATTAAACATGCATATATGCAACACTTAGTTTGGTGCTTGTGCTTTCTCCTCAGTTCTCTGAATAACTGAGTTTTCAAGGATCGTCTACAGGCAGACAGGGTAGGAGCTGACAGGACATACTGGGGCAGGGAGTTCCAGAGGATGGGAGAAGCTCTGGAGAAGTCCTGGAGGAGGTCATAGGAGAAGGTAACAAGGGAGCTAGAGTGCAGGAGGTGCTGGGAGGAGCAGCGAGGACGATGTGGGTGATAACTGAAGATGAGATTGGTGATGTAGCTGGGGGTGATGTTGTAGATGGCCTTGTATGTTGTGGTTAATATTTTATACAGTGGGGTAGGGGAAGCCAGTGAAGGGATTGGCAGAGAGGAGCAGCAGTCGTGGATCGGTTAGTAGCAATTATTAGCCAAGCAGCAACATTCATAATCGACTGAAGGGGTATAGCCTGTGTAAAGGTAAGCCAGTGAGGTGAGAGTTTCAGTAGTCAAGGCGGAAAATGACCAAGGAGTGAATATGTTTTTTTGTGGTGTTGTTGGTCACGAAGAGACAAATTCTGGAAATGATGTGAATGTTAAGGTGCCAAGATGTAGCTAGTGGTTGGATATGGAGGCTGTAGGAGAGGTCAGAGTCTAGGATTACACCCAGCACCTTGGTGTGTCTAGGAATCAATGGTTGTGCTGTTGCTCTCAATGGTAAAGTCATGGGAAGGGGATCAGGGCAGGGAGGATGAAATATTATCAGCTCAGTTTTAGAAAGATTGAGTTTGAGGAAGTAGTGTGACATCCATACTGATCAGTAAGTTTGTGAAATGTGAGGAAATTGAGGGGTTGAGTTGAGGAGCGGAGAAATAGATCTGGTTGCTGTCAGCATAGAGGTTGTATTGAAAGCCATTGGAAGAGAGAATAGGAGGGGCCCAAGAATGGAGCCTAGGGGTACCTCAACAGAAATAAGAAGGGGAGCGGAGGAGATGGTGTTGTATGTGACACTAAAAGTGTGCTGAGGTAGTAGGAGGAGAAGCAGGAAATAACACAATAACGGAGGCCAAGGGAGTGGAGTTTGTTGAGGAATCGGAGTGGGTGGTCAACTGTGTCAAAGGCAGCAGAAAAGTCCAAGAGTATCAGTATGGAGTACTGCCCATTGGTTTTAGCAGTTACTAGGTCATTTGGGAAATTTCAGTGTAAGTGTTGTGGGCAGAAGCTGAATTGTAGAGGATTGAGAAGGTTGTTGTCAGTGAGGTAGGAGCTCATACGGTTGTGGACAAAGCCATCAAGGAGCTTAGAAAATAGGAGCAGGGAGATGGGTCTTAAGTTATTCAAACAGGTGGGGTCCAGTGAGAGTTTTTTAAGTTTGGGGGTAACCAATGCATGTTTGAGGGGGGAGGGGAAAGGTTTCAAACTGGTGCTGTGGAATTTCAGCCACCGATAGTGCCTAAACAAATGCTCCACCAACTTCAAGTGTGTAGCCCCATACACACTATCAGTTTTCCTGCAGGTTTTTCTCTTCAGGTTTACCAAAACCATGTAGTGCAAGGGCCTGCCTGATTGCATACAAATTGAAACTCTTAAGCCTCGTACACACGACCGTTTTCCTTGGCAGAATCCATCAAGAAAAATGTTGGCAGAGCATTTTGGCCGAGAAAAACGGTTGTGTGTATGTTTTTCGTCGAGGAAAATGTTGTGAATCTCGACGAGAAAAAAAGAGAACATGCTCTCTTTTTTTCTCGTCGGGAGTCTCAATTTCCTTGTCGCGTTTCTCGTCGGGCTGGTTTACGACGAGAAACACGTTTGTGTGTATGCTTAGAAACCCGCGCATGCTCAGAATAAAGTATGAGACAGGAGCGCACCTTCGGTAAAAGTAGGATTCGTAATGGAGATAGCACATTCGTCACGCTGTAACATACTGAAAAGCGCGAATCGTCTCTCACCAAACTTTTACTTAACACGCAGTAACATGAGATTAGCAAAAGCAGCCCCAAGGGTGGCACCAGTGGAATCGAACTTCCTCTTTATAGTGACGTCGTACGCGTTGTACGTTACTGCGTTTGAGAACGACAAGATTTTGTCTTGACAGTGTGTATGCAAGGAAAGCTTGACAAGATTCTCGTCAAGCCTGACAAGAACCTCGTCGAGGAAAACTACGTTTCTTTTACGACGAGATTCTCGGACGTGTGTACGAGGCCTGAACGTTTGACCCCATATTAGATGGTTTTGGTAAACCTGAAGAGAAAAACCTGCAGGAAAACTGATAGGCCCGGATTCACATACATTGGCACATATTTATGCCGGCGTAGCATATCTAATATACGCTACGCCGACGCAGCGCAGAGAGGCAAGCACTGGATTAACAAAGCCAGTGCTGCCAAATCTGAGCTGGGTTTCCTAGGCATAAGCCGGCATATGTGGAAGTGGGCGTGAGGCATGCAAATGAGGTGTGACCCCATGTAAATGATGGGCTGAGTCTCAGACAGATACGTATAATGAACGGCGCATGCGCCGTCCCGTGGACGCATCCCAGTGCGCATGCTCAGAATCACGTTGGATCTACTTTCTAAGATACGACGGATCACTGCCTACGGCGTGAACGTAACCTACGTCCAGCCATATTCACGTCCAACGTAAACGACGTAAAATACAACGGCTTGAGTTCCCTGGTGCAGACCTTTGCATGGATGCTGCTGAGTTACACCTCCTTTATGGGGCATAACTTTACGCCGGTATTATGACTTTACGCGCACTGTGTCGGACGGACGGACGTTCGTGAATCGGCGTATCTTCCTCATTTGCATATGTGAATAGAAAATCAATGGGTGCGCCAAATACGTCCAGCGTAAATATGCGCCCACTCTACCCCGGCGTAGGCAAGTTACGTCAGTCGGATGAAGCCTATTTTCAGGCGTATCTAGTTTTGTGGGCACGGCGCACAGATACGACGGCGCATATTTGCACTTACGCGGCGTATCTCGAGATACGTCGGCGCAAGTGCTTTGTGAATCCGGTCCATAGTGTGTATAGGGCTTGTCTATTTTGATATAAGATTTGCATAGATTTGTGGTCTGTGGGTTAGGGGCTTGTCAGAATCTGTAAACCCCCTTTGATAATAAGGGGACCCCCAGATACCAACTCCCCATGTGAATGAGTATGGGGTACATAATACTGTTATTCATTCAGACGAACATTCGAGCAGTCAATGTTTGCTCCAAACTTGCATTTACACTGAACACTGAGCTCATCCCTAACCCTGATGACCACTGAAAAAAATGTTAATAAATAAATATTAAATAATTCATTCAAAAAATGTAAGTTGTCACCAGAAGAGGAATTAGAAGTCTTCCAATTAAGACATTTGTTCTGGTGACAGCATAAGTTATTGGACAGATCACCTTGTTAACAATCCACCCGACCTGTCTTTTAATAGAAAAGTTATATTTTTTTTACCTGGCTTGAAATCAGAGAAAAGATGCTCTTTGAATCGGATACCATTAGTATAAAATGAAAACGCTGTGATAAACCTTACTGTTGTCAAACAGGCAAAAATACCTTAACTGTCCCCATAACTTCAGAAAATAAGAATGCATCCTAAATAGTATTCCCATGAACCCGCTGTAAAATGAAGTTTACAATACTGACAAAAGCAAGAAGTAAAACTGTAGTAGCTATGGAATGTCTGTAACGCGAAGCAAAACATTTTTGGACCTGGGAACAGAGATAAAAAATGTTCTGGGTTAAAAAGTAAAAAAAAAAGAAATTAGAGACGTAGAATAAATGTGCTCCAGGCTTCATTTGTTCTAATATTTTCTTTTGTTCTAAAATATATATGTTAATGAACATTTTATATATTCCTGCTTCATTGATAGCAATAATGACTAGTTATCTCTTGTGTACAATTAGTATTCTTTGGAGAGTTTACAATTTTAATAGAACTGAATTCAGGATGTTTATTATTTTTGTATTTCCTGTAAGCTTCGGAAGGTGGTTTAGAGTTATAACACCTGAATATCCCTATGATCACTAAAAACACACCAAAGTCACATCTGGTGTCACAGCTCCTTTGGTTTTCAAATAGCCAAGTATTGGTCAAATAACATTGCAGTGGGAAAATAATGGAGTGTCCGTAGTTAACCCCCCTCCTGCCCAGTCCAATTTTCAGCTTTCAGCGATGACGCACTTTGATTTACAATTGCTCGGTCATGCAACCATGTACCCAAATACAATTTTTATATTTTTTTCTTTTGGTGGCATTTGATCACCTCTGCTGTTTTATTTTTTTATTTTGATGGGCTGCACTGATAGGCACCGATGGGCTGCACTGATGGGCACCAATGGGGTGCACTGATGGGCACAGATAAGGTGGCACTGGTGGGCACTGATAGGCGGCACTGGTGGGCACTGAGAGGTGACACTGAGAGGTGCACTGATGGGTGGCACTGAAGGGCATTGATAGGTAGCACTGGTGGGAAATAACAAGTGGTACTAAAAGGTGGCATTGATAGGTGGCACTGATAGCTGGCATTGATGGGCACTGATGGGTGGCAGTGATGGGCACTGATGGGTGGCAGTAGCTATGACTAAGCATTAATTGTTAATGCGAAACGCGTCAGCTGTTCATCCCACTGTATGCTGTGCATTTTTTCATTTAAAATAAAGAGCACGTCTTTTTTCATAAAGACTTCCTGGAGTGCGGCTGTCCATCTATTTTCTCATCTGCTCAACTCTACACATTGCCAGCACCCGTGTGGCTCCTGAGTGGACATTGATTGCCTGCTTGTGCTCACCTGGAGCGGCGGTCTCCCTACCTAATCGTTGGCAGTAATAGGCACTGATAGGCAGCACTGCTAGGTGGCACTGATGAGGCATTGCCAGGTGGCACTGGTGGTCATTGATAGGTGGCACTTGTGGGCATTGATAGGTGGCACTTGTGGGCATTGATAGGTGGCACTCATGGGCATTGATAGGTGGCACTGGGCACTTACAGGTGGCACTAGCAGGGGGTACTGGCAGGTGGTAATTGTGAGCACAGAGGAGTCAGATGTGCCTCCTTCTTCTTCCGGACCAATGTCCCTTTCACATAAGTCGGTGATCAGCTTTTTTTCTCCTCACGCTATCAGCGTAAGGAGAAAAAAAAAAAGATTACCGGCTTTTGTTTACATCACGTGATCAGCTGTCATTAACTGAAGCTGATCACGTGGTAAGGGGCCGAGACCGTGATCCGTGATCACCCGAGTCTCAGTGACTCGGGTGATCACAGCGCGGTGATGCGCGTGCCCTGCAGGGCATTTGGGGTCTGCGCTGTAGCCGTCATTCGGCTATAGCGCTGGCGCCAAGTGGTTAAATTTGGTGTTGATTTTCGAGCTTTGCTGTAGCCAAATTGAGCTTTTTTTACTTTTTCTGTACTCAATTAAGATTATTTCTCCTTGCTGTTGTCAAGTTGTATCTTGTAGTTAGAATGAGAGGTACCGATGTATGAGCTCTGAATGATTTTCTACTCCAGCCAATTGAAAAAAAAATAACAAAATGCATTCACACAATAAAAAATTTGTTTGCAAAGCCAGCCGACACACACTTCTGTGTAACATTCACAGACCAACATATACAATTATCAAATACAGTATATAATATTGGCAGTACAGGACTTAAAGTGGAAGTAAACCCTCCTATTGTTTCAGCCAAGGAAGAGTAAACTCTTTAAAACGTTCCCTAAAAAAAAAGACCGTGCAAGAGAAAGGCATAGCATACTAGCTCATTATGAATTACTTGAGATCGAAGCCCCCCGCAATGACCCTTGTTCCTCTCCTCCACCGCCGCCATGATTCCCGAGTGACTTCCGGGTATCGCTGCTCCGGCGCTGTGACTGGCCGGAGCAGCGATGAAGTCACTCCCGCACATGATCGCCTGCGACGTTGTCTACGGTCAGACATTTTATCTGAGGCCCCCCGTTATTCCCATTTAGAAGCTGAGTATAGCCTGGGAGTGGATTTGTAAATATTAGATCAGTTGCTTTTTCTCAAAAATGTCTTCCTCTAGTGGGCATTACATATTAATAGATATTGCATATACTCCTGATGAGTGTCTAAAAGCCACGGAACGCGTAAAGTTTCAAACTATGGATGCCAATCCAAGTCCAGTTTAACCATGTATTTTTATTGTGTATTTGCCTGTATATTTTATGTATGAGTAATTCATGAATTTATCTTGTCAATCATGTTTATATGATGATCTGTATTACATATTTTGCATTTATTATACCAATCATGTTTTTGTATTGTTTGTATTATATATTCCATTTTTACAGTCAATATTCAAGTCTTATTGATTACATTCATACCATTACCAATTGATTAAAGGGGTTGTAAGTTTTTTTTTTTTTAAATAACAAACATTATACGTTATACTTACCTGCACTGTGCAGTTCGTTTTGCACAGAGTGGCCCCGACCCTCGTCTTCTGGGGTCCCTCGGCGGCTGTCTCAGCTCCTCTCCGCAAGAGCTAACCCCCTTCATGGGAAGCTCTCTCCCAAGGGGATTACTGTAGCTTTCAGGCGCGCTCCCCTGATACGGCCGTGTCACGGTCTGGAGTCAGGCTCAGAGGCCAGTAGCTATAGCAGCTGAGCAGGTATACAGGCAGTAGAGTAGTCCAGGAACAGGCCGAGGGTCAAACACAGGTGGTTGCAGATTGGGATCAGGCAATAGAGAAGTCCAGGAACAGGCCGAGGGTCAAACACAGGTGGTTGCAGATTGGGATCAGGCAATAGAGAAGTCCAGGAACAGGCCGAGGGTCAAACACAGGTGGTTGCAGATTGGGATCAGGCAATAGAGAAGTCCAGGAACAGGCCGAGGGTCAAACACAGGTGGTTGCAGATACAATGGCAGCAGAGCAGACAAATCACAAGGCACTGGCTGGGAAGGCACAATAACCTGGCAAAGAGGAAGTGCAGAGACAAGGCTTTTATAGGAAGTCTGTGGGAGGAGCAAGGGGTTCAAGGTTCAAGACAATCAAGACACAAGGCAGGAATGTTCAATGGATCAGATGGGTTTGTCCAGCAGATCAGACAGGGAGCTGTCCAGCATCCCATATAGCTCAGTGAGAAGGTTCACTGCCAGACACAGCTGAGGTCCCAGGTTCGAATCCAGGTCCTGACAGTACTCCCCTCCTCTCAGGATGTCCTCCGGACGTCCTAGGACTTGGCTTGTGAGGAAACCTCTGGTGGAATACTTTTGTTAATCTAGGGAGTGAACCTTATTATTGCTTCAGAAGTTCCTGCCCGGGAGATTCTCCTCGCTTGCAAGGCTTTTTCAAACATCTCCAGCTCCTGCTTACGGATAAGGGTGCCATTCGAGGCATACATACAGTCAGGTGGTAGAACTTCTTTGGCAGGACAGGAATTAGTGATGAAACCAGACTTTACGGAAGTGGTGACGGTATCAGGAACAGGCGTTTTCTTAAGAAGTAGCGAAGATGTTTCTGGAGCAGGAGGTGGTTCTTTGGCAGGACAGGGTGATGTTACTGTATTTACCACTGTGGAGTGTGGGTTGACTACTGGAACTGATCTGTTGTCAGGAAGATGCATAGTTGCCTTTAGGCCAGATGGTAGGGGTTTCACAGGGGTATTGGTTGCAGGTTCAAGAGGGGCACTGGTATCGTTGACCACCGTAGTCTGGGAACCCACTTGTGCCATCGAACACGGACAGGCCTTAAAGCAACCTTGGCAGTTCACAGGCCGAACAGCAGGGATAGCATCATGAGTCCCAATAGTACACACTTGAAGAACCTTTGGTCAAGGTGGGCGAGTTGGGCAGAGGGAGATAAGGTGACCTCTTTCTCCACAATAGAAACAAAGGCCATAGCCTCTCCTCCGCTCTCTTTCACCTTTAGACAGCTTGGTCTGGATGACCCCGATCTCCATTGGTTCCACATCTTCCAGGATAGGTGTGTGTATATCCACAGGAATGCCAAGGCTTTGTGGTGTTAGGGCTTCATGGCTTGGCACATACTGGGATGGCTTAGAGTCGTATGTGTACCGGGTATTCCTGTCCCTGGGTTCCCGTAGGCCACATGAGCTAGGAGCAGACTTGGGAACCCTGGTTTTCTTGGCAACAGTACAGTGAGAGTCCAGAGCTAACATAAATGCTTCCCAGCTGTCCAAGACTGGACTCCTTTCCTGTAGTACCTGATGAGCCCATGCTTTGATTGGTCCAGTGAGCAGGTTGATAGTAGCGCGAACCTTTATATAATCGGTTTTATATAATCGGTGGCATAGGTCCTAGGCTTAAGAGCAAACAACAGCTCGCAATCCACCTTGAAGCACAAGAATGATGCACGGCTACCATCAAACTTCTCTGGCATCACCACAAATGGCTCAGGGCATGATGGTTCCAGGGCTGGGCCTACTGTACCTTTCAGTAACAGCACTTCTTGCTGGAGCTCCAAAAGTTGCTGCCTGAGAGGAGCCACAGCCTTTGCTATAGCGGCCTCCATGTTTTAGGCCAGGTTATTCTGTCACGGTCTGGAGTCAGGCTCAGAGGCCAGTAGCTATAGCAGCTGAGCAGGTATACAGGCAGTAGAGTAGTCCAGGAACAGGCCGAGGGTCAAACACAGGTGGTTGCAGATTGGGATCAGGCAATAGAGAAGTCCAGGAACAGGCCGAGGGTCAAACACAGGTGGTTGCAGATTGGGATCAGGCAATAGAGAAGTCCAGGAACAGGCCGAGGGTCAAACACAGGTGGTTGCAGATTGGGATCAGGCAATAGAGAAGTCCAGGAACAGGCCGAGGGTCAAACACAGGTGGTTGCAGATACAATGGCAGCAGAGCAGACAAATCACAAGGCACTGGCTGGGAAGGCACAATAACCTGGCAAAGAGGAAGTGCAGAGACAAGGCTTTTATAGGAAGTCTGTGGGAGGAGCAAGGGGTTCAAGGTTCAAGACAATCAAGACACAAGGCAGGAATGTTCAATGGATCAGATGGGTTTGTCCAGCAGATCAGACAGGGAGCTGTCCAGCATCCCATATAGCTCAGTGAGAAGGTTCACTGCCAGACACAGCTGAGGTCCCAGGTTCGAATCCAGGTCCTGACAGGCCGGTGGCTATAGCAGCCGACTGTATCACTCGGCCCTGCCCCAGGGGGACCGTGTCAACGGATGTGATTGACAGCAGGGCAAACCAATGGCTGCGCTGCTATCAATCTATCCAATCTAGCCAATCGACCAAACTCCATGGAGAAGGGGATGCTGGACAAGCGCACAGCAGGTAAACGGGCTCAGGTAAGTAAAACAGCGGGGCTGGGGGGGCCATCACTGCCAGGTGTTTTTTTTCACCTTAAAGGGGAGCTCCAGGCTTTTTTAATGTTTATTAAAAGTCAGCAGCTACAAAAATTGTAGCTGCTGGCTTTTAATAAACATGCACTCACCTGCTCCACGGTCCAGCAACGTGCTGGCCGGAGCTCCGCTCCTCTCCCCCCCCCCTTCTCCGGCCAGCATCTTCATTGTTAGTGTGGGCACCTGGCCGTGACAGCTTTCGGCTTTACGCCCGGAAGTCCCACTCCTCCTGAAGCCCCCACTCCCCCCCCAAAAAAAATTACGTGTCAAATGTGGCATGTAAGGGGGCAAGGAGTGGATTAAGCGGAAGTTCCACTTTTGGGTGAAACTCCACTTTAATGCATAGGATGCATTAAGGTGAAAAAACACAAACCTTTACAACCCCTTTTTTATGTTTTTTAAATCATGGTATGCTTAATGTGATTGTGTTAAAAATAAATGTTACCCCCCTTTACAATAGTGTACTGAACCCCCTTCACATCACACACACCCTTTATTCACAGCTGTCCTAAACCCCCCTCCAAATCATCACCCCCACCACACAGTACTGTCCTTTGCCCCCTTCACATGCCTGCACTGTCTTTTGCTGATTTCACAACACCCCTCCAAAAGAACTGTGCCCCTTTATATCACTGTCCACTGTACTGTTATTTGCCCCTTCACATCACCCCCAGCAGAACTGTGCTCCCTTTACATCACCCCCATAACATTGCCCCTATTACACCACCCCCAGCACTGCCCCCTCTCACATTATCACAACTCCCCACAATAATAAGCTCTGTCCCCCAACAGCATTTTCCTCCTTTATATCACCCCCCCCCCAGAACTGCCCTACCTTTGCATCCCCCCCCCCCCCCAGCACATAACATAATTCCTCTTCACCCACACTCAGAGTAGTGTCCTCTACCCCTTTTTACTCTCTTACCTTAGGCAGAGTGGAGAGTGGGAGGCAGAGCATGGACAGAGTGTGGGAGGCTTAGTACAACATTGAATGGAGTTTAGGAGAAGGAGACAGAACATTTCTGGAATGAGAGTGGGAGGCTTAGTACAGGATTGAACGGAGTGTAGGAGAAGGAGGCAGAACATTTCTGGACTGAGTGTGGGAGGCTTAGTACAGGATTGAACAGAGTGTAGGAGAAGGAAGCAGAACATTTCTGGACAGAGTGTGGGGGGCTTAGTACAGGATTGAACAGAGTGTGGGAGAAGATGACAGAACATTTCTGGACAGAGTGTGGGAGGCTTAGTACAGCATTGAACAGAGTGTAGGAGAAGGAGGCAGAACATTTCTGGACTGAGAGTGGGGGGCTTAGTACAGGATTGAACGGAATGTAGGAGAAGGAAGCAGAACATTTCTGGACAGAGTGTGGGGGGCTTAGTACAGGATTGAACGGAATGTAGGAGAAGGAAGCAGAACATTTCTGGACAGAGTGTGGAGGGCTTAGTACAGGATTGAACGGAGTGTGGGAGAAGGAGGCAGAACATTTCTGGACTGAGAGTGGGAGGCATAGTACAGCATTGAACGGAGTGTAGGAGAAGGAGGCAGAACATTTCTGGACTGAGAGTGGGAGGCTTAGTACAGGATTGAACGGAGTGTAGAAGAAGATGACAGAACATTTCTGGACTGAGTGTGGGATGTGCAGCATTGAAAAGAGTACAGTAACGGAAGCTGTCGGGGTTAACCTTCTGTATTACTCAGCAGGTTATTGGCTGCTAGGACTGCCCTGCTGCTTGAAAAGTTAACCCCGGCAGCTCCTCATATTCTGTTCAATGCTGTACTAAGCCTCCCCGTCTTGGTCCAGAAATGCTCTGCCTCCCATTCTGTATAAGGTACAGTAGGAGAGCGAACGGGGGAAGAGGACACTTTTTTTTATCATAATTATTATTATTTTTATTTTTACCATATTTATTTTATTTTTTATATTTTTTATTTATTTTCTCTTTTTTGATAATTGTTGCATTTCTTTTTTAATTAATTTTATTGTTTTTTCATAAATTTTTATGTTTTTTTTGCAGTCACCTGTTGAGCCCCCTGACCGGTATTTGGCCATTATTTGGCCATCCTCAGGAGGCATCTGCATCATTTCCATTTGTACCCTCTCTCGGCATTCAGAGGGGGACGTCTACTACACACCCCATCTTTGACGTCATTTATCCCTCCTCCCCTGTGCCCAAAGTCCATCTGCCAGTCTACTGATGTCCAGCGCAGTGCGAATGTGCTCTTGCACATGCACAGGACGTCCTTGGACACGGGACGTCCTTGGGGACGGGCCGTCACATACATATGCTGTGACTGTTCACATGCCGCACCTAGATGGTGTTCTGTCGTCAGCTCCTAAATGGTGTGACCATGGGTCCGGATGGAACAGCAGCTCCATTGGGATCTGGACCGATGTCTGCCATTTAGTGATCCCTGGCATATAATAGGTATATACTATGTCTAGCACATTCAAGTCTATGCACAGTTTTTTTAATGGAGTCACTGGGCGGTTGAATGACATAGGCAGCAGAAGCGATGTAAAGAAATGGTGCAACTATAGGGTGAACCAGGAATGCAGAGCGGCATATGTCAGTTCACTGTACGATTCTTGAAGGACACAGTGGGGTAGATTCACATAGCTGCGCTTATGCTTATGGCGGCGCAGCGTATCGTATTTACGCTACGCCGCCGCAACTTACAAGAACAAGTGCAGTATTCACAAAGCACTTGCTCCGTAAGTCGCGGCGGCATAGCGTAAATGGGGCCGGCGTAAGCGCGCGTAATTCAAATGTGGAAGGGGGGCGTGTTTTATGTAAATGTATGATGACCTGACGTGATTGACGTTTTTTTACGGATGGCGCATGCGCCGTCCGTGTACATATACCAGTGAGCATTGCTTCCAAGTACGGCGCAACGACGTATTGGTTTCGACGTGAACGTAAATTACGTCCAGCCCTATTCGCGAACGAATTACGCAAACGACGTAAACAATTCAAATTTCGAAGCGGGAACGACGTCCATCCTTAACATTGGCTGCGCCTTCTAATAGCAGGAACAACAAATAAAAAAAAGACAGAAAATTTTGAAAAAAATAAATAGTTTTTGTTTTGTTTCCGTTCTAAAATGTTGTAAATAAGTATGTTTTCGCCTTCACTTGTGGGCACTGATAAGGCAGAAACGATGAGGTGGCACCAATGAGGTGGCACCAATGAGGTGGCACTGATGGACACTGATGATGGGCACTGATGGGCCACTGATGGGTGTCACTGATATGCAGCACTGATGGACATTGATAGGCAGCACTGATGAGGTGGCACCAATGAGGTGGCACTGATGGGCACTGATGATGGGCACTGATAGGCTGCACTGATGGGCACAGATGGGTGTCACTGATATGCAGCACTGATGGACATTGATAGGCAGCACTGATGGGCACTCATGGGTGGCACTGGTGAACACTGATAGGCTACACTGATGGGCACTAAAATGCTGCACTGATGGGTACTTATGAGGGGCACTGATAGGCGGCACTGCTGGACACTGATGGGCACTGATAGGAAGCACTGCTGGGCACTGATATGTGGCATTGATAGATGGCACTGGCAGGCATTGGGGATGGTCACTGATTGGCAGCTGCCTGGGCACAGATTAGCATTTCCCTGGTGGTCTAGGTGGCATACCTGGTGGTCCAGAGTGAATGGCCATCCCTGGTGGTCCATTGCAGCATCCTGGTGGTCCTGGGCGGGCATCCGAGGGGGGCTGCACTGATTAACAATCAGCATAGACCCCCCCTGTCAGGAGAGCAGCCAATCGGCTCTCCTCTACTCGCGTCTGTCAGACACGAGTGAGGAAAAGCCAATCAACGTGATGTTTACATTGTGAGCAGCCATGATTGGACATGGCTGATCACGTGGTAAAGAGCCTCCGCCCCCATGGACGCAACGGCGGCTGTTATCCTGCTGGATGTCATATGACAGAATCTGCTTTAGGCCGGGCCGGAAGTGCTTAATTATACTACCATGCCCATTGAGAATGCTTCTAGAATTCACTGGTCTAAATCTGCTTGAACGCGTTTCAAAAGTAGGGTGTCGCTAGCACACAGCTGTGGATTCTTTCCTTCCTTAGGCCCCGTACCCACGACCGGTTTTCTCTGCAGAATTCAGCCAGAAACTCGATGGGAGACATATTCTGCCGAGAAAACCGGTCGTGGGTACACTTTTCGCTGAGGAAACCGATGAGGATCTTGTCGAGCCAAAAAGAGAACGTGTTCTCTATTTCCTCGTTAGTCAATGGGAAAAGTTGGCTCGCCGAGATCCTCGGCGGCTTCACAAGGAACTCGACGAGCAAAACTATGTGTTTTGCCCGTCGAGTTTCTCGGACGTGTGCCTAAGGAAAGACTGTAATATGGGCTTCTGGGAGCCATTGTAGAACCAGATATTTTGGCTCTAGAGAGTTACAGGCAGCTAAAAAAGCATAGACAGTAGGGATTGCGTTGTGATGTATTTTTAGTGTATTTTCGATGTCCGCCTCTCTGAACGGGCTTCCCGTCCCACCGGGATGACCCAATCCATGATGCGCCTCTTCTGGCGCCTAGCCACAGACTGGGACGAAGCCATAAATGGCTTTGTTACAATCTCCTAACTGTAAACACGGAAGCGACGTCACTACGTCACTTCCTGTTTACTCGGCTGCCAATGGCGCTGGATTTAAAAAAATATGCAGTATTCAGAATCACAGTTTTCGGCGATCTGAATACTTTGAAGTGTAAAGGAGGGATAGGGGGTTCAGGTACTCCATAAAGAGTACCTGTCACCACCTATTACTGTCACAAGGGATGTTTACATTCCTTGTGACAGCAATAAAAGTGATCAATTTTTTTTTAAGCTTTTTTGGAATATCATATTGTTGTGATACTAGTTTGCTTTATAAAAAACCTTTGTACTATATATTATATAATGTAAATGGAAACATTTTTTTTTCTTCCCGAATACGTGTTTAAAAAGAGCAATAACAAAACCAAAATAAAATAAAAAAATATTTGATTTAAACATTTTTTTTAAACACAATTTAATAATGTAAAAAGAAATAAAATAAATAAGAAAACATTTTTTTTTTTAAACGCCCCCATCCCCGCGAGCTCACGCAGCAAAGAAAACGCATATGGAAGTCGCGCCCGCATATGTAAACGGTGTTCAAATCACACATGTCAGGTATCAACGCAATATTCATAGCAAGAGCAATAATTCTAGCACTAGACCTCCTCTGTAACTCTAACCTGGTAACCATAAAAACAATTTAAAGTGTCGATCGGAACTCCATCGGAGAAAAACCACGCATGGTCAGAATCAAGTCGATGCATGCTCGGAAGCATTGAACTTCATTTTTCTCGGCTCGTAGTAGTGTTTTACGTCACCGCGTTTTGGAACGTCAGAATTTAGTCTGATAGTGTGTATGCAAGACTGATGAAAGTCAGCTTCATCAGATTTCCGACGAAAAAATCCATCGGATTTTATTCTGTCAGAAATCCGATCGTGTGTACGTGGCATAATTAAGTAAACCATAACCTCAGATGGCACTTTTTAACCCCCTTAGCGGTATTCCCGAGCGTGACTCGGGGTGGATTTTCAATGCAATTATCGGTAACCCCGAGTCACGCTCGGGGTAGATGTGCAGAGCCTGCAGCGCGCGCTGGCCTTTTCCAGGCAGGTTACTGTACTTACCTTGTCCCTGGATCCAGCGATGCATCCACGCTGTGTGAGCGAGCGGTGTCCTCCATTCGATTCACACAGTGCCCGCGTGCCGCCGATCTCCGTTCCCTGCGACGTTACGATGCACGGGGGTGGAGACCAGCGGCAAATTCAAAAAAGTAAACAAACACATTACATACAGTATACTGTAATCTTATAGATTACAGTACTGTATGTAAAAAATACACACCCCCCTTGTCCCTAGTGGTCTGCCCAGTGTCCTGCATGTACTTGTATATAATAAAAAAAAAATAAAAATTTTGTGCCTGCAAACTGTAGATTGTCCATAGCAACCAAAAGTGTCCCTTTATGTCAAAAGTGATTTTAGAGCAGCTAGAAAACAGCGATAATAAATTATAATCACTTGCAGAATTGTGCGATAGCGATTTGTGGGGAAATCCGTCATAAAAAAATAAAAGTAATGACAGCGACAATTCTGCAACTGAGCAAATTTCAGTGATTTTGATTTGATTACATTATTGAATAATTTTTATTATAATTACATTATCATTTGTTATAATTATTTATAGTTATTTATTATATTATAATTTTATGATTTTGTGTTTCAAACTTTATCATACCCGGGATGCCTATGAGGCCCCGTACAGACGAGAGGATCTATCCGCTGGGATTGATCCGCGGATCAGTTCCAGCGGATAGATCCGGTCGGGTGTAGGCCGAGCGGACAATTTTTGGTGGATAAAAATCCAGCCGACGGATTCCCAGCGGATAAAAATGTTGTAGCATGATACAAAATCTATCCGCTGGGATCCAGTCCAGCGGACTGATCCGGTCGTCTGTACAGACTCATCGGATCAGTCCGTCCGCTCCCATCCCTCGCATGCGTCGTAATGATTCGACGCATGCGTGGAAGTGTTTACCTTCCAGCATCGCGCATGTCGCCGCGTCATCGTCGCGGCGACGGCACAACACGTGACCGCGGATGTTTTCCGCGCGGATTTTGATCCGATGGTGTGTACAAGCCATCGGATCAAAATCCAGGGGAGGAATGTCCGCTGGAAACGGTCCGGCGGACCGTTTCCAGTGGATAACCCCTCGTCTGTACGAGGCCTTAGGCCCCATACACACGATAGAATCCATCCGCTGGAAAATCCCAGCGAATGGGTTTCAGCGGATAGATTCTATGGTGTGTACAATCCAGCGGATCTGTTTCCGCGGATTTTTCTCCCATGCAATGGATTTCCAGCAGATAAATATTTGAAGACATGTCTTCAAATCTATCCGCTGAAATCCATCCCAACGGATTGATCCGCTGGTCTGTACAGACTCACTGGATCAATCCGTCCAAAGGGATCCCCCGCATGCGTCGTAATGATTCGACGCATGCATGGAATTCCTTATATGACTGCGTCGCGCACGTCGCCGCGTCATCATCGCGGCGACGGCGCGACACGTCATCGCCAGAGGATTTCGGCGCGGATTTCGATTCGATGGTGAGTACACTCCATCGCATCAAAATCCGCGCAAATCCTCGAGAGGATTTATCTGTGGAAACGGTCCGCTGGACCGTATCCGCGGATAAATCCTCCCGTGTGTACGGGGCCTCAGACTCTTGTTTGGACAGATTTAAGTGAGTTATTCCTAAGAATTGCAGGCCTACAGTATAAAATGCAGAATTTCCATGCAAAGTAAAAGGATTAAACTAGCCGGGAGAACACAATAGCTTAAAGCCTCGTACACATGATCAGTCCATCCGATGAGAACGGTCTGAAGGACCGTTGTCATCGGTTAACCAATGAGGCTGACTGATGGTCCGTCGCGCCTACACACCATCGGTTAAAAAAACGATCGTGTCAGAACGCGGTGATGTAAAACACAACGACGTGCTGAAAAAAAACGAAGTTCAATGCTTCCAAGTATGCGTCGACTTGCTTCTGAGCATGCATGGATTTTTAACCGATGGTCGTGCCTACTAATGATCGGTTTTGACCTATCGGTTAGGAATTCATTGTTTAAATTTAAAGCAAGTTGGCTTTTTTTTAACCTATGGTTAAATAACCTATGGGGCCCACACACAATCGGTTTTGACCGATGAAAACGGTCCATCAGACCGTTGTCCTCTGGTTAACCTATCGTGTGTACGAGGCCTAAAGGGAAGAATTGGGGAAAGAAAATCGCTGGATCAACACAGTCAGTGTCCAGCGATTTTCTTTCCTCAACACATGGTTGCAGGAAAGGAAATACTATTATCTTTTGCCAGCTTTAGGTGGATTAACCTTAACAAACACTATCTGAGCAGTCACAGGAAGTTTTTTCCCCTGTTGGGATAAAGATTTTAGCTATAAGTAAAAGTTGACCCCTGTCACTATTAAATTGCTTAATTTTCTTATTGCCACTTTGGTTGGACAGCGTTATTGTTAGAGTGTGCTAAAAATAACAGACTTATCTACAGGAAAAAAAAGTAATAAAACAATATTAATGCTATTGACAAACTGCATCATATATATAATTTATTTTTATTTTTCCCATAGTTCTACTTTAGATTTTGTCCATGGACGTCCTCCATGAATCTTGCTCCCACATGCCGCCTAGGGTGCACACCCGGAAATATCCGTGACCGCCGGGTCCGGGAGACCTGGCCCATCACGGTAAATGAGCGATCACAAAAACAAACCGGCATTACATCCGGTTCCTCTCTCCCCTCTCAGTACCGATCGGTACATTGTGAGAGGAGAGGGGGCGAGATCATTTGCAGCAGCACTGTGGGCTGGATCTGTAGTACCCAGAGCGTTGATCAGTGCCCATTCCAGCCACATCTATACTCAGCAATACTCATCCATACTCTGCAATACTCATCCATTCATACTCAGCCATACTCAGCCATACCCAGCTATACTCAGCCATACCCAGCCATCCCACCCACACTCAGCCATAACCATCCATACCCACCTAGCCATACTCAGGCCCCGTACACACGGTCGGACCGTTTGTATAGGCCATCGGTCTGTTTTCCTTTGGTCCAAAATTTTAAAACATGCTTCAAAACCGAACCGATGGACCGCTGCCTGATCGGACCAAACTGATGGTTAGTACAGAAAAGCATTGGTTCAAAACTCGCGCATGCTCAGAATCAAGTCGACGCATGCTTGGAAGCATTGAATTTCATTTTATTCAGCACATCGTGTGTTTGACGTCACTGCGTTCTGACCCGATCGGTTTTTGGAACGATGGTGTGTAAGCATCATCAGACCATCAGGCCACTTCAGCGGTGAACCGATGAAAACGGTCCGTCGGACCATTCTCATCGGTTTTGTCCAACCGTGTGTACGGGGCCTCAGCCATCCCATCTATACCCAGCCATCCACATTCATGGCTCAACCATGCTCAGCCATCCCCATCCATGACTCATCCATGCCACTTCAGTTTGCATCCATACCACTACAGTGCCTCAAAGTGTAGCTAGGTAGTCAAATTAGACTTGAAATGTATGCCCCTAGAATGCCTGATGGTGCTCCCTGCATGTTGGACCTCTGTATGTGGCCAGGCTGTGAAAAAGTCTCACACATATAGTATCACCATACTCAGGAGGAGAAGCAGAATGTATTTTGGGGTGTAATTTGTGGTGTGCATATGCTGTGTGTGAGAAATAACCTGATAATATGACAATTTTGTGAAAATAAAATAAAAAAAATCTTGATTTTTTTTTAAAGAATTGTGGGAACAAATTACAACTTTAAAAACCTCACTGTGCCTCTTTCTAAATACCTTGGAATGTCTACTTTCCAAAAAGGGGTCATTTGGGGGGAATTTGTACTTTCCTGGCATGTTGGGGTCTCAAGAAATTAGATAGGCTGTCAGTACTTTAAGTGTGATCAATTTTCAGAGATTGGCACCATAGCTTGTGGACGCTATAACTTTCACAAAGACCAAAAAATATACACCAACTTGTACTTATTTTTACCAAAGATATGTAGCAGTATAAAATTTGGCCAAAATTTATGAAGAAAAATTACAAATTTGCTAAATTTTATAACAGAAATGAAAATTTTTTTTACAGAATTTTCAGTTTTTTTTTTATTTTATAGCGTACAAAATAAAAAACCCAACAGTGATTAAATACCACCAAAAGAAAGCTCTATTTGTTTGAAAAAAGGGACAACAAATTCATTTGGGTACAGTGTTGTATGACTGAGTAATTGTCATTCAAAATGTGAGAGCACTGAAAGCTGAAAATTGTTCTAGCTAGGAAGAGGGATTAGGTGGCCAGTGGTCAAGTGGTTAGGATATTGGATTGTTTAAACTTTCTATTGTAAATTAAAATGTACAAACTGAACACAAATAATTTAACTTAAATATATAATGGGCATTACCTCTTCAAATTTGATACAAGATGGAATCGTATAAATATATAAATATAAAAATAATCATGAAATAATGAATCAGATCATCACAGAGTGGGGCTGTGGAACTGAGGTTTAACCACTTAACGCCCGGACCATATTGCTGGTCAAAGACCAGAGCACTTTTTGCGATTCGGCACTGCGTCGTTTTAACTAACAATTGCACGGTCGTGCGACGTGGCTCCCAAACAAAATTGGCATCCTTTTTTTCCCACAAATAGAGCCTTCTTTTGGTGGTATTTGATCACATCTGCGGTTTTTAGTTTTTGCGCTATAAACAAAATAAGAGCGACAATTTTGAAAAAAAAAATATATTTTTTACTTTTTACCATAATAAATATCCCCAAAAATATATAAAAAAACATTGTTTTTCCTCAGTTTAGGCCGATACGTATTCTTCTACATATTTTTTGTAAAAAAAATCGCAATAAACGTTTATTGATTGGTTTGCGCAAAAGTTATAGCGCTTACAAAATAGGGGGTAGTTTTATGGCATTTTTACTAGTAATGGCGGCGATCAGCGTTTTTTTTTTCAGTACTGCGACATTATGGCGGACACTTCGGACACTTTTGACACATTTTTGGGACCATTGGCATTTTTATAGCGATCAGTGCTATAAAAATGCATTGATTACCATAAAAATGCCACTGGCAGGGAAGGGGTTAACACTAGGGGGCGGGGAAGGGGTTGAGTATGTTCCCTGGGTGTGTTCCAACTGTATGGGGGGTGGCCTCACTAGGGGAAATGACTGATCGCTGTTCATACATTATATGAACAGACAGTCAGGCATTTCTCCCCCTGACAGGACCGGGAGCTGTGTGTTTACACACACAGCTCCCGGTCCCCGCTCTGTAACGAGCAATCGCGGGTGCCCGGCGGCAATCGCGCCCGCCGGGCACTTGCACGGGAGTCAGGGACGCCCCTAGTGGCTGCTAAGGGAGCCGACGTTATTGTACGGGCTCTCGCGCAGGGAAGCCGACCTGCCGTCGTAGAACTGCGGCGGTAGTTCGGGAAGTAGTTAAGGAGTTCACAGTGCCACGTCCCGATAATTCAAAATTTAAAAAAAACGAAGTGGCAGATGATGGACTTTGAAGGCGTATATAAGTAAAAAATTTAATATTTATTGACAAAAAAAGGAGAAACATATAAAATCATTAAAAAGCATATAGATAACAGTTAAGGCTATTCTTAAGAATGCCTAGAAAAGCTTAAAATTAGCATAGCACAGCACCCATGACCTAGGGATACAATATATAAATAAGAGTGGAGAATTAACGATCAATTCCCACTACTAATATGTAAAAAACAGCCCTTGTGGTCTGCAAGGGGTGGTGTGTCATGCGTAGCTCAGCCCGACATGTTTCGCGAAAAATGCTTCTTCAGGAGCTTTAAGCGATTATTTTGATCGTGAAGAGTAAGAAAGAGGAATGCGGGCAGAAAATGTAAATGTATTCAAAAATGCAGACAGGTGCTTGGAAAAGTCCTTTTCTTGCTCTGGAAAGGGCCATTACAAGTAATCAAAAAACTCTGGTAGGGATCCTTAATTGAAGTGTTGCCTATACTGTAAGTCTGATAAGGGCAAGGGTACATTCAAGAGACCTGCTCATTAGAGCATGGGTCTTCAAACTACGGCCCTCCAGTTGTTCAGGAACTACAATTCCCATCATGCCTAGTCATGTCTGTGATTGTCAGTGTGTTACAATGCCTCATGGGATGTGTAGTTCTACAACAGCTGGAGGGCCATAGTTTGAGGATCCCTGCATTAGAGAAATACTGCTAATGATGAGGTTGCTGAGGGAGAGATGGACCTTTCCATTAGGTGGAGAAGTGTGAAGTATAGTTCTCCAAAAACTGCATCATTGGCAATACATCCAGCCAAAATGCTTCCGCCTATGGAGACAGCCTCTCCAAATTTGATACAAGATGGAATTGTAATACTATCTGCTGGATTCACGTAGGGCGGCGTATGCTTGAGCCGGCGTAGCATATCGTATTCATGCTACGCCGCCGTAAGTCAGAGAGGCAAGTGCTGTATTCACAAAGCACTTGCCTCCTAAGTTACGGTGGCGTAGCGTAAATGGGCCGGCGTAAGCGCGCCTAATTCAAATTGTGAAGAGGTGGGCGTGTTTTATGTAAATAAACCATGACCCGACGTGATTGACATGTGCCGTCCGTGGACATATCCCAGTGTGCATTGCTCCAAAGTACGCCGCAAGGACTTATTGGTTTAGACGTGAACGTAAATTCCGTCCAGCCCCATTCACAGACGACTTACACAAACAACGTAAAATTTTCAAAAATCGACGCGAGAACGACGTCCATACTTAACATTGGCTAGGCCAGCTTTTTGTTTGACTAACTTTACGCCTGAAAACGCCTTACGTAAACGGCGTATCTGTACTGCGACGGGCAAGCGTACGTTCGTGAATAGGCATATCTCGTTGATTTACGCATTCTAGGCGTAAATCAACGTTCACGCCCCTAGCGCCCGGCGGAACTAGACAGCTAAGATACGATGGCGCAGGCAGTCATATCTTAGCTACATTTAAGTGTGAGAATACACTTAAATGTACGACGGCTTAGATTCAGAGTTACGATGGCGTATCTATTGATACGCTGGCTTAACTCTTTGTGAATCTAGCTATAAGAGTCAAATTATGATATCAAAATAATCATTTCTACCACTGTATATAACTGGATATAACAACATGCATATCCTTGTTTCTCAGGCTGTATATCAAGGGATTAAACAATGGTGTTATTACAGTAAATATAACTGAAATCATCTTTTTATTGACTACGGAATGTCCTCTTACTGGAGTAAAATAATTTATTAACGTGGCTCCATAAAACATTCCCACCACCAAGAGGTGAGTGCTACAGGTAGAGAAGGCTTTCTTCCTGCTGCCGATAGACGGCATTCTAAGGATAACTATACAAATACACACATAACTTACAACAGTTAATAGAAACTGTATAGCAATTACGGGGACAGATAGAACAAATATATAAATTTGCAGACCAGAAGTATCAGAACAAGCAATGTCCACAAAAGGAGCAAGATCACAGAAGTAGTGGTCAATGATATTCCGACCACAGAACTTTAGTAAAGCCATAAAAATCATTGTGGTCAATGTCAAAAGGAAACCTAACACCCAGCAAAAGATAATCAGAAAATATTGACGGGTGTGGTCCATTATTGTATTATAGTGTAAAGGTTTACATATGGCCAAGTATCGGTCATAGGACATTGAAGTTAGAAGGAAAAATTCAGAAGTCCCTGAAGATACAAAGAAGTAATTCTGAGTGATGCATCCAGGGACAGACACGGTGGCTCCATCCATCCATATGATACGTAACATATTGGGGACAATAACAGTCACCAAACACATTTCTGAAAGTAAGAAATTGTTAAGGAACAAGTACATGGGTGACTGTAGACTTTTTCTGGTTGACACTAAGAATATAATCATAATATCAAGGAACACTGTCACGGTATATGCAGACAATATGAGAATAAAGAGAACAAATCTGAAGCCACCAAGTCCGGGGAACCCCAGAAAAAAGAATGTATTTACTGCTGTCATATTGTTGTTATCCATATTAGTTTTTGTGGCTGTAAAAGCAGAAAAACATTTAAGATCCACACCACTAGTTCCTTATGTTCACTAAAGGTTGAAATCCTGACTATAAAGTATGCTGTAGGCAATGTCTATAGGCAGACTGTCTTCTGCCCCCACCAACCTCCCCACGTTGACTGGCTACCCTTAGTAGGGCAGATAGGCAGATAGGCTGAAAAAGACAAGAGTGTAAACCCAGAATGAGTGAACTGTATGCATTACATTTCAATGAATAAAATTGTACAGAGATTGGAATAATGGAAATCCATCTGTATAACACTGATAGGGAGGTAGAGAGGTGGTCTGGAAACTCCTAAGCCTCGTACACACGATACGAGGCTTAGGAGTTTCCAGACCAGAGGACAGCGGTCTGAAGGACCGTTCTCCTAGGTTAACCGATGAAGCTGACTGATGGTCTGTCACGCCTACACACCATAGGTTAAAAAAAACGATCGTGTCAGAATGTGGTGACGTAACACACAACGACGTGCTGAAAAAAACAAAGTTCAATGCTTCCAAGTATGCGCCGACTTGATTCTGAGCATGCGTGGATTTTTAACCGATGGTTGTGCCTACTAACGATCGGTTTTGACCTATCGGTTACCAATCCATAGGTTAATTTTAAAACAAGTTGTCTTTTTTTTAAACCTATGGTTAAATAACCTATGGGGCCCACACACAATCGGTTTTGACTGATGAAAATGGTCCTTCAGACCGTTGTCCTCTGGTTAACCTATCGTGTGTACGAGGCCTTATTGTACACTGGAATATGTTACTGTCAGTCAACGCCATGATGTGTGAATTGGAATTAAAGTCAAATTCTAACTAAGCCTAAATCTACTCCCCCCCACGCGGACTGGGACAAGGGGCGGGTGGTTTACTAGGGGCGTAATGGTTTACTAGGGGTTCCTTTCTTCTGTTACAAGGCTCACAGGAGTAGTGACAGTGGCAGTGATTTTGACAAACAAGTTACTGCTGGGTGTAGGATCCCCTATGCTTGCACATCATAAGCGGGGGAGGGGATGTAGTTTGGAATCTTTGCCCTGGGCAAACTGTGATAAATAAGAAGGCCAGTATGGTGGCCTGAGTTTATGGGAGGAGCCCGGAGGGTATTTAAGCAGCCCACTTACACATGCTCTTTGTCGGTTCAGTGTGCGGTACTACACGTCACTGGGCCGACTCTTTCCAGCTCACCTCATGTCCGTGAGTCTGCGCATTCAATCGCATTCGACACCCTCCCGCCCTTCCCTTTTTCAGGGCACTTCTCAGCATATCCTTCTTCAATTAACTACCCATTACTTAGCTTGGGTATGCCCCCTTTTCTTGGCATACTGACCAGACCACCAAGGCACACTTCAGGTCTATTTATGTTGTAAGTCTTGTCGCGTCTTTATGTGATCCACATCTCTCTCGGTCAGAGGGTAACGACCATAAATCATGTTGCTTTCAACTCAAAACAGACAAAGATAAACCTTATGCACCTTGTACACACGTTTAGGCTTTTGCCCGGCCAAATCACATCAGAATTCCGACGGAATTCCATCGGAGTAAAATAGAACATGTTCTATATCTAAACTCCGATGGAATTCATCAGAATATTCGATGAAAAACTCCAATGGGGCTACACACAATCGGAATATACGATGGAAAAAGTCTGTCAGACTTTTTCCATCGGAAATTCCGATCTTGTGTACAAGGCATTAGATGCCACGATAATTTCAGAAAAGCAGAATGCACCTTGAATAGGATTTACATTCATTGCACAATCAGTACCATTTTTGCCCCTACGATGTTATGGACTGTTTTTTAAGCTTATGGAACATCTGTAAACATTAAAAGGCCTGGTGACTAAAATAAAAAAAGATTAAAAAAAAATGGAAAAAAAAACTTAATAGTTGCATAACCATGCTTAAGTACGTGTACAAATGTTATTATGATTGTACAATTGTCTATCTTGATCTTACAATAAAAAATGAAAAAAAATAAAATGAAAACATAGAAAAATATAACCTTCATTTGCTTTAATATTTTCTTTGTTTTAAAATGTTAATGTTCACAAACCTTTTATACATTCCTGCTTGAAAGAAACAGTGACTACTTATCTCTAGTGTACAATTTTTATTCTTTGGGGGAATTTGCAACTGTGCTTTACCTGAAAAATCTTCCTCCGAGATTCCGAAGTTGGTTTAAAGTTTTAACACTTACAGTAAATATGTCTATGATCATTAAAAAGCACCAGAGTCATATTGAAAAGCCATTTGGTTTGCATATAGCTGAGTATAGGTCAATGGACATTACGGTGAGAAAAAAATATTCACAGTTTTTTAAGACAGAAACAAGTAGCTTTCAGTGATTTGTTCATCCAATGGCAGACAAATCAGCAAATGGGGCCCCTACAGAAATTAAATGTGGGTCCAGTGTATTGACCCTGCCTTAAGCTGCAGTGTCCCTAGTTAACCATTTTCCTCCCAGCCTTAAATGCAGTGGTGGTTGGTGCTCCATTTTGGGGGGGGTGGCAAACATACCCCCCCAAAAACATACCCCCCTGTTGCTTGATTGATCGGCAAACATACCCCCCTGTTGCTTGATTGATCGGCGAACAAACCCTCCCCCTTGTTGCTCACCCGTCTGCTCACCAGCCCCACACTTACCCCATCCAGGTCACAGACATCTTCGACAGCTTCTCCCTGCGTCTAAACCCCCCCTCATTGCTCACCCGTCCACCCACCAGCCCCACACTTACCCCATATATGTCACAGGCATCTTCGACATCTTCTCCCTGCGTCTAAACCCCTCATTGCTCAACCCTCTGCCCACTAGCCCCACACTTAAACCATCCATGTCACAGGCATTTTCAACAGCTTCTCCCTGCGTCTAAACCCACCTCATTGCTCACCCGTCCGCTCACCAGCCCCACACTTACCCCATCTATGTCACAGGCATCTTCGACATCTTCTCCCTGCGTCTAAACCCCTCATTGCTCACCCCTCTGCCCACTAGCCCCACACTTAAACCATCCATGTCACAGGCATTTTCAACAGCTTCTCCCTGTGTCTAAACCCACCTCATTGCTCACCCGTCCGCTCACCAGCCCCACACTTACCCCATCTATGTCACAGGCATCTTCGACATCTTCTCCCTGCGTCTAAACCCCTCATTGCTCACCCGTCTGCCCACCAGCCCAACACTTAAACCATCCATGTCACAGGCATCTTCAACAGCTTCTCCTTGCGTCTAATCCCCCCTCATTGCTCACCCATCTGCCCACCAGGCCCACACTTACCCCGTCTATGTCACAGGCATCTTCAACAGCTTCTCCCTGCATCTAAACCCCTCATTGCTCACCCGTCCGCCCACCAGCCCCACACTTACCCCATCCATGTCACAGGCATCTTCAACAGCTTCTTCCTCCGTCTCCTCCTCGATGGCATCCCCCCTGCTTCTGCTTCCAGCCAATACAATTGCTTCTCCACTTGGCCAATTGGGTCTTATGATCCGCTTCCCAATTGGCCAGGAGGGAAAGCAGGAAGACAATAGCAGATATTAATTTGCTATTGCCACACAAATGGGTGGGCTGGGGGCGCAGTGCTCAAATAAATCTTGATTTTGCAAAGATTTGTGAGAAAAAATGACAACTTTAAAAAACTCACCATGTCTTCTTTCCAAAAAGGGGTCATTTGTACTTTTCTGCCATGTTAGGGTCTCAAGAAATGAGATAGGCCGTCAGTACTTCAGGTGTGATAAATTTTCAGATATTGGCACCATAGCTTCTGTGGACTCTATAACTTTCACAAAGACCAAGAAATATACACCAATTTGTACTTATTTTTACCAAAGATATATAGCAGTATAAATTTTGGCCATAATTTATGAAGAAAAATTACATATTTGCTAAATTTTATAACAGAAACAAAGAAAAATCTATTTTTTTTGCAGAATTTTCATTTTTTTTTATTTTGTAGCGTAAAAAATAAAAAACCCAATGGTGATTAAATACCACCAAAAGAAAGCTCTATTTGTTTGAAAAAAAGGACAAAAATTTAATTTGGGTACAGTGTTGTATGACTGAGTAATTGTCATTCAAAATGTGAGAGCACCGAAAGCTGAAAATTGGTCTGGTAATTAAGGGGGTTTAAGTGGCCAGTGGTCAAGTGGTTAAGGAAGGATTCAGTTTATCCTGACGCTTTGTATAGCACATGAGAGTTCAGCAAAGCCAATTGAAATAAGTATACAGACACTTTTTTGTACCAACGTCTGGCCTTACGGGCAATTGTCCCAGTTGTATAATTTTTTGGTTTCACGGGGACATTCTTTTTATATTTGCTACTGTCTCCCTGTTGTATTCAATAATTTTTAAAGGCCCTTCATGGCAGAAAACATAACTTTGTCTTATACCTGATGGCCTCATACTATCACTCTACAGCAGTGGTTCTCAACCTTTCTAGTGCCGTGACCCCTTGATAAAATTTCCCATGTTGTGGGGACCCCTAAGGCCTCGTACACACGACCGGACATGTCTGCTGAAACTGGTCCGCCGACCAGTTTCAGCGGACAGATCCGATCGTGTGTACCGGCTAGCGGACAGATTTCCAGCAGACAAATGTTTCTTAGCATGCTAAGAAACATGTCCGCTGGAAAGCTGTCCGGCGGACATGTCCGCTGGTTAGTACGTCTAACCAGCGGACCGAAATTCCGCGCATGCGTCAAATTAATTCAACGCATGCGTGGAAGCATTGAACTTGCGCGAGAGAGAACGTCGGTGTCGTCTACGTCAATGCGTTCTCTGTCCGCGCGGATTTCGGTTTGATGGTGTGTACAGCCATCAGACCGAAATCTCCGAGCGGACATGTCCGATGAAAACGGTCCGCGGACCGTTTTCATCGGACATGTCCGCTGGTGTGTACGAGGCCTAACAGTAAAATTATTTTTGTGGCGTGGGTTGTCATCGCCCAAGGCAAGACAAGTAATTTACGCCCCTAACCCACGGACATTTAGTGCTCCCTGAGTCCCTTCCACTCGTACAGTAGTAAACCCCTTATGGTACATTTTTAATTTGTACCACTCTTTCTCTTTGTTCTCCTTTCTTTCCCTTTTATCTCTCTCTATCCTAATTTCTTGTTTCCCCCACCCCCATCCCTCTCTCTAGCCATATTTATTGTGCTCTCTCTTATTCTTTCTCTCCCGTTTTCTTTGTTACTTCTTTTCCTCTTCCTTCTATGTATTCTCTATTTTTATTCCTTATCTTACTCGTTGGTGGGGGGTACGGGATGAGTGGCAGTGCTGGTGGGGAGTTGGAATGTGTGGGGGGAGTTCTGATTAGCCAACTTAGGTGCTCTTGATCAAGAGCATCTGTTGATCTGAGAACTGTAGTGGGGACTTTTAATGGCAACTATAATCACAGGTAGTTGTTCACTGTGTCTCCAGGTTCACTGTGTCACGAGACTTTGTGGTGTCTCTTAGCAGTGACACCTATGCCGAAATCAGGAGATAGGGTCTCCTCCAGCCCCTTCCACTTCACATTCCTCGCCAGTCGCCAATCAGCTGACCTCTAGTTTCTTTCCCCCCAGCCATGCCCTGAACTGAATGGGCAGCTGCAAAAAGGCTGAGTGGACAGCCAGGAACAGCCCAGCTGGGTGGCCGCAAAAAGACTGGGATAGTGGTGCGGGCTTTAGGAACAGCCCAGGATTTGGTGACCCCTGGCAAATCATCATTCGACCCCCAGGTTGAGAACCACTGCTCTACAGGTACCCAAAAAACACAAATAACAACTTCAGCCCATAATTTTTTTTAAAATGTCTTCGTTAATTTAGGCCAATATGTATTCTGTTGCATATTTTTGTTTAAAAAAATCTCAATTGGCTTGCGCAAAAGTTATCGTGTCAAACTATGGGATACATTTATGGAATTTCATTTTTTTTCTAGTAATGGCAGCCATCAGCGACCTATAGCAGGATGATGATATTGCAGAGGACAAATTGGACACCTACAGTAACTGACACTTTAGACACTTTTTTTTGGGAACCAGTGACACCAATACAGTGATCAGTGCTAATAATATATGCACTGTACTAATGACACTGGATGGAAAGGGATTAACATCACTGGTGATCAAAGGGCTAACTGTGTGCCTAGTCAGTGTTTCAATAACACAAAAAACCTCCTGCGCTCTGGTGTTTCGCCAAACCGGGTACAGCAGTATAGTCTAACGGCAAAGTCTGAAGTCTTGCAGCCCTCCACAGAACAAAGGGTGTTCATATGGCTAAAACAAAAAGAAAAGAGAGGAGGGTGCACCGACCTTGTGCATTACCACTTATTTTTTTTAATTAAAAACAGAATAAAAAGCAATGGTCCTACTCACAAGGAAATTTGAGTAAGCGCTTTTCAGACAGCTGGACTGGACCTCACAGCACCTGCCAGTAGAACCTCAGACATCTGGACGGTTGACGCGTTTCTGGGGCGTACCCCCTTTTTCAAAGCCTAGATGGTCCGTGATACCTCTCTCCTGCTGCGTGTCCTCCTTAATATAGGTATATTTGTGTGTGCACATGTGCAAAGGTGGCCCCCAGCGCTAATGGCCACTGAGTGGCAGGCCCCACCCCTCTCACAGAACCCCACCCATCCAAAGTGCCACCCCAATAGATCGGACACAAATGTGGTATAGAGAGGCATACTGTATCAAGGTAATCCATACACAGCTGCAGAATAAATAGCCTTCTTATTTTTATGGTTAATGACAAGGATCACAAGGGAATGGAAGGGGTGAGCACGATCTAAGATAGGGGACACTACATATGGCCAGACAAGAAAATCCTTACCTGCTCCCCTTTGTGTTGCAAGAGAGACAGGAACCATAGTGGGGCCGTTTACTGCCGACATCCCAATGTACTGGGTGTCCCCGATCATCACGTGTATCCATTGGAACGCACGCCAACATGCAACCAGGAAGTGCGGGTACCCCCTGCATTCCACCCCACACTTCCAGTTGCGCCAAAATCACATCCTTATTTGCGCGCGTGCGCAGCCATATCGTGCGCATCCATAGTACGCATCCATAGTACGCGTGCGCATCCGAAGTGTCAGTGTTTCAGCATAGTGGGGGAGGTGCTTTTACTAATGGAAGGCATGGATCCCTGGTTTCTGCTTTACAGGAACACAGGATTCATGCCTTCTGTACTCACAGAACGGCAATCTGCCTTGTTTACATAGACAGCTTGCCATTTTACCTGTGTACAGAATAATCAGCAGGTGCCAACGGACATGGTGTCCGCAGGACTCGATGATCAGCACCCTACACCCGGAAATGCTGGATCACGTACATATATGCAGCGCGCCCACCCTGTAGCAGTAAAACTGCTATAGGGTGGTTGGCAAGTGGTTAACTTACAGATGGGTCAGTCCTTTCCTTCTTTTCCACAAATTATGTCTTTGGTTAGGAGGACCCATTTGAATGAGAATCATTTCTCAATATAACTCTGTGCTAGCTGATTGTTTTCATTTTGCATGTATTACACCAGGTCAGATGTTTATGGTTTTGTATTGCTGGTCAGCACTGTAAAGAAAGTCCTGTTTCAAGTAAATAATTAATTGTATGGCTTGTGTTAAAATGATGATTACTATTGATGTTAACACAAGTTAAATGATCCTTTCATACAGGTACTCTTGTCCTTAGGGTCAGTTCTTTACCCAGTGTCCAGAAATGCATTTCCACCCTTTTCCTTTGCTTTACTAACCAATGTTTAATAGATGCATTCCTCTCAACTCTTCAACTGGTATGAGATACTAGATTTAGGCATATTAACATTTAGGCTTATTTTGTTCTTCCCCATCTTCTTGGCATTTCATGTACATTTATAGTTTGGTCAATTGAAAAAAAAATGTCAAATGTCAAAAGCTCATATTAAGCCTCGTACACACAATCAGTTTTCCCAATGGGAAAAATGCGAGGAGAGCTTTCGGCCGTGTGTATGCTCCTCGCAGTTTTTCCCATGGGAAAACTGCCCAAAAACCACCGGACAATTTCTCTTTTTTCCCGCCGGGAAATCTGGCGGACTTTTGCCCGGCGGTTTATGGAAAAAACTGTGATGACCATACACACGGCCGGGATTCCCGGCCAAAACTCCATCACAGTTTTCCTGTCGGGAAAACCGGCCATGCGTAGGGGAAAGACTGACCGAGCAAGTTCTCGGCTTTCCCCTCGGGATTTCCGACGGGAACTTTTCCCGTCGGAAATCCCATACGTGTGTACGAGGCATAAGGCTGTCCAATTAGGAAGATTTTCCTCCACTTCCTGTCCTTCAAACATAAGAGGAAGTGGAGTTAAATCACCACAAAGTTTTCACCACAACAGGTGTCCCTAATGAAAGATTTTTCCTCACTTCTTCTTCAGGTAGTAACCCCAACATTTTGATTTTCCATTACTTTATTTCTCAGTGACAAAGGTCACCAGGACAAATAGAGAGTTCTTTCCTGTGGAGATTTTAATAAACCCTCACAGGGTTCTAAAAAAAAGGTTTGGCTATACATTTGCTTTAAAGTGAACTTATTCCAGATTATGCACATTAATTTTTTTGCATATTCTAAACAAGCATTGCAAACACCATAAAACAAAGCACTCATTTACCTCTGTAGCTGCAAGCACTGCAGAGAAATGCATCTTCAAAAATTAGAACAGATGCCAAGAAATCTTTTTTCTCCCTTTTGCAGTCTGTGAACTAGAATCTTTCAGCTTTCCAACATTCTAATAAAATCAAATGGTGGGTGTTTTAAGCTGCCAGAAACTAACTAAAACCGTACTCTAGAGTATGTGTTGTAGTTTATCTAGATCTTTGAAAATTAAAATTAATTCGCAATACAAACAGCTACAGAGGTAAGTGAGGATTTATTTTAAAGCAATTTTTTTATTAAGAATGTATAATTAAATGTTTATATTATAGGTGCAGATGTACTTTTAGCTATTGGAATGACAATACTGAAAATGAAAATATACAAATTGAACATGAATAATAGGGATGAGCCTGCAGTTCGAGTCAAATGTAAGTTATATTTGAACATCAAGTATTCGTTTGTTCACAAACAAACTGAACATATGGGGCATTCGCGGAAGATTTTGAGTGGCGCGGAACGAGATCGCAGTGCATTGCTGTATGATGATTGGCCAAAACATGCACCTGACCTGAATGCTATGGCCAATTACAGCACGCTCTGCTGAGAGAGCCATAAGTGTAGAATCTATATTCAGTCAGTAGAGGCAGTGTGTTTGAGATAGATAGATAGATAGATAGATAGATAGATAGATAGATAGATAGATAGATAGATAGATAGATAGATAGATAGATAGATAGATAGATAGATAGATAGATAGATAGATAGAGCCTAGTATATTTTCTGCATTTATTGTAGATTAGACGTTTAGTATAAAATCTATATATAGGCGGTGTAGTATTTTGGAAACCCTGTGCCAAAATAAAAAAAATGGCCTAGGGTCCCCCTAAAATACATACCAGACCCAATCCATACCAGGCTCTTCAGGCCTGGTATGGATTTTAAGGAAAAGCCCTGTGCCAAAATGTAAAAAAAAAAATGGCGTGGGGTTCCCCCAAAATCCATACCAGACCCCTATCCTGGCAGGAAGCAGGAAAAGGGGGGATGAGACTGAACTGTACCAGGCCACATGCCCTCAACATGGGAGGGTGCTTTGGGTCCCCTTAAAGGGGACTTCCAGATTTAGATAACCCCCCCCGCCCACAGACCCCCACAACCACCATGCAAGGGTTGTGGGGATGAGGCCCTTGTCCCCATGTTGATGGAATTTGGCCTGTATGGTTCAGGAGGGGGGCCCTTTTCCTGTGGACTGTCAGGTTGCATGCTTGGATAAGGGTCTGGTATGGATTTTGGAGGGGGACCCCCACGCCATTTTTTTTATTTTGCCATGGGGATCCCCTTAGTATTTATACCAGACCTGAAGGGCCTGATATGGATTTTGGGGGCCCCCACACCATTTATTTTAGAATTTGTCACGCTGTTTTTTTCAATGATTTTTTTATGATTAGACATTCCTCTAATACTTTGGGGTTTAACCGCTTAGTGACCACCCCACAGCTGCTCTGTGCCAGATTACATACCTAATCCCCTTCCGGGTCAGGGGCACGTATGCGCGCCACCAGCAACCTTCTTCCGCTGTGATTATACACAGCGAGAGCCCAGTGGCAGGTACTGCGGACTCAATGCCTGCAGGCGCCCGTCGATTAGAGCCTGCACCTCACTCCGATTGATTTCCACCTGTTTGGACCCCTAAAAAAGTTTCTAGGAGGTCAGCATTTCAGCACTTATGACGGAGTGAAGCAGGCTGCCCTAAGATGGTTTAGGCGTACTGACAAATCTTTCTATGCTGAAGCTTTCCAGGCATTTGTTAAACACTGGAATAAGTGTATAAATGTAACATAAATGCAGGTTCCATTCAAGACTTTCCCTTTGGGATTAATAAAATATTGTGATTCTGACTCATTCCTCGAAATTTGTTCTTTTAACACACAAACTCAAAAGTCCCAGTTTAACTTGAACGCCCTCGTAATATTACTCCAAAGTAGTCATCTTCATTTCAACCACTGTATATAACCAAATATGACATCATGCATATCCTTATTCCTCAGGCTGTATATTATGGGATTGAACAATGGTGTTACTATATTAAATACAACTGATAACATTTTGTTGATGGTTACTGAATGTCCTTTTACTGGAATAAAATAATTTATTAGCCCGGCTCCAAAAAACATACTCACCACCAAGAGGTGAGTGCTACAAGTAGAGAAGGCTTTCTTCCTGCTGCCGATAGACGGCATTCTAAGTATAACTACACAAATACACACATAACTTACAATGATTAAAACAAATGGAACAGCAATCATGGGAATGGTTAGAACAAATATATCTATTTGCAGGGCAGAAGTATCTGAACAAGCAACGCTCACAAAAGGAGCAAGATCACAGAAGTAATGGTCAATGACATTCCTGCCACAAAACTTGAGCATTTTTAGAAGATTCAGAGTGATCAATGTGAAGAGGAAACCTATCATCCAGCAAATGACAACCAGAAAATATTGAAGGGTGTGGTTCATTATTGTGTTATAATGTAAAGGTTTACATATGGCCAAGTATCGGTCATAGGACATGACTGTGAGAAAATAACATTCAGATGTGCCAGAAGACTCAAACAAGCAATACTGAGTGATGCATCCAGTGATAGACATGGTGGCTCCATCCATCCATATGATACGTAACATATTGGGGACAATAACAGTCACCAAACACATTTCTGAAAATAAGAAATTCTTGAGGAAAAAGTACATGGGTGACTGTAGACTTCTTCTGGTTGACACTAAGAATATAATCACAATATCAAGGAGAACTGTCACTGTATATGCAGACAATATGAGAATAAAGAGATAAACTCTGAACCTACCAAGTCCGGGGAACCCCAGGAAAAAAAATATATTTTCTGTTGTCACATTTTCATTATCCATTATCGTTTCTGTGGCTGCAAAAGAAGAAATAACTTAAAGGTCTGTATCACCTATACTCCATTTTCACCAAATGTTGCCGTTGAAATTCTGAATTTAACTGCTTACCGACCACCTCACGTAGATATATTTCGGCAGAATGGTACGGGCAGGCAAAGCAACATATATATACGTTGCTTTAAACCTGGCCCCTAGCCGGACCCACGGACTCTATGTCCGCCGGTGTCCCGCGATTGGGTCATGGAATGGCAGAACGGGGGATGTCTTTGTAAACAAGACATCTCCCTATTCTGCCTAGTGACACAGCACTGATCGTCTGCTCCCTCTCATCAGGAGTAGCGATCAGTGACGTGTCACAGTAAGCCACGCCCCCTAACAGTTAGAATCACTCCCTAGGACACTCCCTTTTTCCCCGTTTTTTGGATGGGGAGAGTTACTAAGTGGAGATGCACTTATGTTTTTTTCCAACAAACCTAGCGGGATCTGGGAAAGGTAGGGGTTTAGGGTGGGGAGAATCACTAAGTGGAGATGCACTTAGGGTTAAATTTCATAGGTCAAAGGTCAGTTAGGTTTAGAGTTAGAGTTAGGCTTATGGTTAGGGTTAGGGTTTGGGTAAAGCCTTGTACACACGATAGGTTAACCAGAGGACAATGGTCTGAAGGACCGTTGTCATAGGTTAACCGATGAAGCTGACTGATGGTCCGTCATGCCTACACACCATAGGTTAAATAACCGATCGTGTCAGAACGCGGTGACGTAAAACACAACGACGTGCTGAAAAAACAAAGTTCAATGCTTCCAAGCATGCGTCGACTTGAATCTGAGCATGCGTGGGTTTTTTAACCGATGGTCGGTTTTGACCTATCGGTTAGGAATCCATAAGTTAATTTTAGAGCAAGTTGGCTTTTTTAACCTATGGTTAAATAACCTATGGGGCCCACACACGATCGGTTTTAACCGATGAAAATGGTCCTTCAGACCGTCGTCCTCTGGTTAACCTATCGTGTGTACGAGGCCTTAGGGTTAGGGTTTGGGCTAGGGTTAGGGTTAGGGGTTAGAATTAGGGTTAGGGTTTCCCATTGAAGAATATGGCTAGGACTCAGGAATTGGAACAGGGACCTCCCCCAAAGGTCAAAGGTCCGAAGGTTCCCAGAGGTCAACGGTCACAGGGTGTGGCTGACCCACCCCCACCAAAGTGTACCGCCTACCCCAACTAAGTCGGGAAATAAACAAGAAAGAAAGCTCTATTTGTGGGGAAAAAAATACGTCAATTTTGTTTGGGAGCCACGTCGCACGACCGCACAATTGTTAGTTAAAGCGACGCAGTGCAGAATCGCAATAAGTGGCCCAGTCATTTGGCAGCCAAATGGTCCAGGGCTGAAGTGGTTAAAGCATGCTATAGGCAAGATTAAGATTATACTTCCTGCACCTAGGTGAACCGTTTTGCGCTTCCACCAATATTGTTATAGTGATCTGGCACACACAGTGATGTACCGCCATCCCTGATATTAAAATACACATCAAAGCAACACTACTCATGGGACTTTTAAAACTACATCAAGGGGATGGCGGCATGGCCACCTGAGACCAAGATGGCAACTTTTTACTAGAGTTCCGCTTCTTCTGCCAGATAAAGCGGCTCCCAATTGACTTCTGGGGCTACTCTCTTTCTTCTCTGCCACAGCTACAACCCAGAATACCTACTAAACATGCTGAAGCACAAAAAATGTGATCCGGACGTCAGAAGCTCACTAGCTTCCTTCCGCTCTCTCTCACAGCAGCATGGCGGTAGTGGCCGCTCTCTCTCCCCACAAAGTGCACCGACCTCTTAGATACAGACAGCAGCTCGGACTCCTCTATCCGTACTGTCATCTCTGCAAGTGCCCCACTGACACATGGTGAGTCCTCACCCCCCTGACAGTCCTACAACGTATAGCTCAGCTAAATCAAAAAACCCAAGCAGGGGACAGACCCCATGTCAGCTGAAATCGCCTCTCAGCATGTGGCACAGACTCCATCTTTAGAGGAGTATCCAGCCTTAATTCAACCTGTATCCCTCTCTGATCTTGAGGAAATGCTTATCTCCCTCATGGATACTCTACACACAGATATATCTAATATGCTCCTGGGCATTAAAGCTACAGTACAGGACTTAACGTGGATGTAAACCCAATTCATGAAATTTGAGCCGGGCACATATATCTGCAGTATTTCGTTATCTCTCTTCAAAGAGCTAAGTCCAATAGCTCTCTCCCGAACTGTTCCTCTGTTATCAGCCTGATAACTCCTGACAAATTCTCTGACACATCAGATAAAAGCAGCCTGACATTTCTGTCAGGGGAGGTTGCTAAAATAGATTAGCAGGGAGCTGGACCTGTTACAAAACACCTCTGAGAGTCTCTACCTAGGTAGTGTGTGTGGGGTGTGGGCCTTTCCTCCAATCAGCAATTTTAGCTTTCTTGGCTGTATGCCCAGACATCACACACTGGGCTTGATTTAGATAGATCAGCGGATCTTTAGATCCGCGTAATCTATCTTATTTACGATCCGCCAGCGCAATTTTTTGAGGCAAGTGCTGTATTCAGAAAGCACTTACCTCGAAACTTGCGCTGGCGAATCGTAACTCCCCTGGTGGAATTCAAATTCCGTGGCTAGGGGGAGTGTATTATTTAAATCAGGCGCATCCCCGCGCCGATCGTTCTGCGCCTGCGCCGGCCGCGATTTTTCCCAATGCGCATGCTCCAAATGACGTTGCTAGAACGTCATTGGTTTCGGCATGAACGTAAATTACGTCCATCCATATTCGCGGCCGACTTACGCAAACGACGTAAAAATTCAAAACTCGGCGCGGGAACGACGGCCATACTTAACATTGGATACGCCGCATATAGCAGGGGTAAGTATACGCCGGAAAAAGCTGAACGCAAATGACGTAAAAAAAAGCGACGGGCGGGCGTTCGTTTCTGAATCGTCGGAAATCGGAATTTGCATATTCGTCGTGTAAAAAAACGAAGCGTCACCTAGCGGAGATTGCAGCCTAAGACTCGACGGTGTAAGTCACTTACACCTGTCGGATCTAAGGGAGATCTAAGGGAGATCAGAGATACGACGGCGTATCAGGAGATATGCCGTCGTATCTCTATCTGAATCTCCCCCACTGTGTTAAACAGGAAGAGAACATTTCCTAATCTTAACTTTCTAAACAGTATATAAATGTGAAGAAAGCAGATATACATGTAAAATCTATGTAGTGAGATTTGGTTCATCTCTGTGTATCATCTGAGGCTGTTCACTTTACTGGGTGTATGGAGGGTTTACATCCACTTTAAAGACGTAAACCCTCCTATCGTTTCAGCCAAGGAAGCTGTGATCTTAGCCTCTGTTTGATATGCAACTGCCATGATGCTGCACATGTGATCTGTTATGACACCAGCCATTGGATGGTCTGACTGTTTGGTTGAGAGCACAAGCAAATGTGACAGCTAGCATTTTTGGCATTACGGGAATGTTAACTATCAAATCGATGGGTTTACTTTTGCTTTAACCTCCAGAGTATTTCACATTGAATCTAAAGAATTACATCAACATTGATATGATAACCAAGCTTGCTTAAAATATTTTGTTTCCCTCTCGATAAACAAATATTCTTATCTGCATATACCTAGTCATAACTTTCAAAGTATATATAAAAAAAAAATTATGTTGGGAACTACACAGTTAGAATTACAGTCGGCCATAGAGGGGTATAAATATAGAGCACAGCAGATATACAGCAGCTTCCTGATGACGCAATAAATTCTGCGAAACGCGTAGAAGCTGCTGACACCCACGGGAGAATACGCCGATCGTAAGACAGCATCGGGGGGAACACGATAGAGGAACGCCTTTTCTCTCATATATTTGCATACACGGCTGGAGAAGCTTGGTGCCGGCATACAGGCACACTAAGATGTGAGTGCAATATATGCTTTATTTTTTAATTCAATAAATTATTTTACCTACTATACTATGATGGGCATCCTTTTCCTGTGAGCTTTTATAGGGAAAGAGAGACAATATTAATAATAATAATAATCTCAAGATACCTGACAACTGTGGTGACGTAAAACAGGAGTGGTTATCCTGGGAATGAACCAAAGGCATTTATTGAACAGGATCTGGTGAGTGGCCGTTTCTAATGGTGACGGGATAATCACGGAAGTGGTGCAATCACGTTGTGTTTGAATATTACACAGGAGGAATATTAATGGTCTTATGAGCACTTGTTATCACATTGGGACTTTCCTAACAAAGTGAAGAGGATTCATATAGGAATTCTCCTTTATATATATTTCTTTAACATTTTTTAACTAAAATTTTATATTATTTGTTGTGATTTATGACATAATTGTTTTTTTTTATTTTTTTGTGAAACCCGTAATAGGGTAATACACGTTTTTGAAGATTTAACCACTTCCATACCAGGCACTTATGCACCTTCCTGCCCAAGCCAATTTTCAGCTTTCAGCGCTGTCGCACTTTGAATGACAATTGCACGGTCATGCTACACTGTACCCAAACAATTTTGTTATCATTTTGTTCCCACAAATAGAGCTTTCTTTTGGTTTTATTTGATCACCTCTGCGATTTTTATTTTTTGCGCAACAACTTAAAAAAGACCGAAAATTTTGAAAAAAATAAAGGTTTTATTTTTTCTATTATTTTATTTGTGAATTAGTAAGTTTTCTTCTTCGATTATGGGCACTGATATGGCGGCACTCATGGGCACTGGTGAGACGGCACTGATGGGCACCGGTGAGGCGGCACTGATAGGCGGCACTGATGGACACTGATAGGCGGCACTTATAGGCGGAGCTGGTATTGGGCACTCATAGGCAGCACTAATGGGCACTCATAGGTGGCACTGATGGGCACTCAGGTGGCACTCATAGGCGGCACTGGGCACTCTTAGGCGACACTGATGGGTACTTATGGGTGGCACTGATGGGTACTTATGGGTGGCACAGATGGGCACTGATAGGTGGGCACTGGGCATGGGTGGGCACTGAGGGGTGGCACTGATGGACACTGAGGGGTGGCACTGAGGGCATTGCTGGGCATCACTTATTTATCCCAGTGCCCATGTTGCCAGTCAGTGCCCATTTCACGCGCCTGCAGGTCGTTCAGAACACGGCCACGCGTCTGGTGACTGAAAAAAACCATGGGAATCAATCTCCCCATCACTGAGAAGCCTTCACTGGCTACCAGTGAAAGATATAATCACTTTCAAAGCACTCTGTCTAATGCATAAATGTATTTGGGGAATGCGACAAAATAAAAGCCTACAACCCCAATTGAGATCCTCCAACCAAAATTTACTCCAAATCCCCAAAACCAGATACAAGTCCAAAGGAGAAAGAAGATTTGCTGTCCAAGGCCCTCGACTTTGGAACACTTTACCAAACCTCCATTCGGTTGGAGGAGAACCACTTGGCCTTTAGGAGAAAGATCAAAACCCACCTCTTCTGAGCTCAAGGGAGAAGTGGTCAAACAAGCGCCCAGAGGCGATTCAGTTCGCATGTGTAGCGCTGTATAAGTTTTTCACTCACTCACACCCCTCAGCACGGACGCGCTCCAGCATAAAATCCTGCAGGACGTCAATAGACGTCCAGTCAGGATTTCACAACCACTTCCCGGACGTCAATTGTCTATTGACCGGGCAGGAAGTGGTTAAAGAGCACCATTTTAATATATTAAACACACGCATGTTATATTTATGTGTTTATATACAAGCAGATATCTGTATATAAGAAGGACTGCTATTTGTTTACACATATGTGTGGTGGATTGTTATCTAGTTGTAAAAATTGTGGTGGAACAACATTAGTTGATACACATATTTTTATTTATTGATTAGGTGGATGTAAGCCACTTACCAGGGTAGCGTAATCCTTACATTATACTAAATACATTTCGGGCGGGTCACCATAGAGCGGCTTGCACCCTTTTCATTGCAGCAGACCATCCGATATAGAACAATTTTTTTTTTTCTATTTGCGCCAGTAACATCCGTCCTATACATGTTGGGAACATGTTGATACATTTTGCATACTGTTGCAGTAGTATTGCTAACTATTTTGGTCATATCTTTTTATTATCCCCAGATTCCATCTGTAGTTCTGTTTCTGTTGATGTGCAGTTATTCCATCCTTGCTCCTCCCCTGCCTTTCTCTTCAGGAGCTCAGTTCACTCCACAGCTCTTGGGACAGACCTGCCTTGGTGGTGTTGTTCTTCCTGGAAGTTTGCGGTTTTAATCTGGTTGATTTCCAAGTTATACCATTTGAGTCTAAGGCCCTGTACACACGATCAGTCCAAACTGATGAAAATGGACTGAAGGTCCGTTTCATCGGTCCAAACCGATGGTGTGTAGGCGCCATCAGTCAGTTATCCTTCGGTCAAAAAAAATAGAACTTGCTTTAAAATTGAACTGATGGACTGATAACCGATAGGTCAAAACCGATGGTTAGTACGCAAAAGCATCGGTTCAAAACCTGCGCATGCTCAAAATCAAGTTGATGCATGCTTGGAAGCATTGAACTTCATGTTTTTCTGCACGTCGTTGTGTTTTACGTCACCGCGTTGGACTCGATCGGTTTTTGAACTGATGGTGTGTACGCACATCAGACCATCAGTCAGCTTCATCGGTTAACCGATGAAACGGACCTTCAGTCCGTTTTCATCAGTTTTGACTGATCGTGTGTACAAGGCCTAACACATTGACCATTTTAGGTCAGGAGAATCAAGCTTTACGTATATGACCTTTATTATATGACTTTAATGCTTATTTGCTTTTTATAGATACCCTGAAAATAAAATCTACTCCTGGTGAAAAGAAACAAAATTCACAAAACGTATTGAGAAATATGATGCACTTCTCCATTTGTTGCTTTTGTATCAGAACATCTTTCAGACCCATTTGGGGGAAATGATAAATGAATGATAATTTATATTGAATGCATTTATATGGCTCCCACTGAAGAAGTCCCAGCTTTGAAAGTAATGCATATAGGGGGGCAGAGCCTTGGGCGTGACATCTTCCCTTGGCCATCCTACTACAGAGCCGAATGCCGGCATATGTGTAAGTGCAATTTTATATATTAAAATTTTTTAAAACAGAGAGCATTAGATCTTGTGTGGTTCCCTTTCCTTCCCATTTACATTTGGTGTTCCTGAGGGGATCACAGCTTGCTTTGACCTTTCTGGTAATACAGGAGTCATGGCTTTGAGGTGAGTGGCCAATTTATATTGTGGTAGATATTTGGATAATGGTGGCACCATAGGCGTGCGCACAGGGTGTGCCGGGTGTGCCTGGGCACACCCTATTCACCCCATGTGCATTAGCATTATCCAGGGGTGGCACCAGGTGGGTGGTTGGGGTGCCAGTGGCCAGTGTAAATGCCCCCATTATATTAAAGGCTAGGTTCAACTGTAGGAACACATTACACCTATACTTAGGATGTAACATAATATGCACCCAATCAACTGTCTCCCACCATCAGAGCATCCTCCCTGTGACAGTAGGTGGTGCTCATGTGTGTTTGTGCTTTAGGGTACACACCCTAATGCAATAGGCTGTGCACACCTATGGGTGGCACAGTGCTGACTGCACTATTTATTAATTGGACTTTGATTTTACACAATCGTGGAATGTATAATTTGAGTATACTGGAATATTCCTGGTGAAGTAAATCAAAATTCACAAATTGAGAAACGTGATGCACTTGTCCATTCATTGATATTGTATGAAAACAACCTTCAGACCCATTTGGGGGAAATTATAAATAATATATAATTTATATGACATTTCTTTTAGGGATCATGACTCTCCATTCTCATGATAAGACCAAAATTGAGCTTTTTGGCTAAAACAATAAACACTGCATTTGGAGAGGAGTCAACAAGGCCTATGATGAAAGGTACATTCCTACTGTGAAACATGGAGGCGGGTCGCTGATGTTTTGGGAATGTGTGAGCTACAAAGGCACAGGAAATTTGGTCAAAATTGAAGGCAAGACGAATGCAGTATGTTATCAAAAAATACTGGAGGAACATTTGCATTCATCAGCCAGGAATCTGCGCATGGGATGTACTTGGACATTCCAACATGACAATGATCCAAAACACAAGGCCAAGTCCACCTGTCATTGGCTACAGCAGAATAAAGTGAATGTTCTGGAGTGGCCATCTCAGTCTCCTTACCTCAATATCATTGAGCCACTCTGGGGAGATCTCAAATGTGCCGTTCATACAAGACAGTCCAAGAATTTACAGGAACTGGAGGCTTTTTACCAAGAGGAATGGGCGGCTTTACCATCTGAGAAGATAAAGAGCCTCATCCACAAATACCACAAAAGACTTCAAGCTGTCATTGATGCTAAAGGGGGCAATACACGGGATTAAGAACTGGGGTAAACTTTTGATCAGGGTCATTTGGGTAGTTTCTGTTGTCATTATGATTTAAAAAGAGTAAACACAGTTGATTGATAATAAATGGCTTCAGCCAAACACTAACCATGAGCGAAAAAAGTTTTTGTGTTATCATTCATATTCTCTGAAAAATGGCCAAGAAATCATAAATTCTGCCAGTACAAATGTAATTGGAAAACACTCTGATAAACTGTACTGTTGTCATCATAAACAGGCCAAAAAGACCGTATCTACCCCAATCATTTCAGAAAATCAGGATGCATCTTTTATAGGATTTATATTCAGTGCTTGATCAGTATCATTAACTATACAATTTCATGGAGTGTTTTTTTAAGCTTCATTACATGAACGTTGTGTAGCACAAAAAAAATCTAATTAACAATATTGACTATAGAATATAGAAAGTGGTAGAACTGTAGTAGCTAATGCAGTGTCTGTAAAACAAAACCCCCCAAAAAAAAAACAATTAAAAAAAAAATAACTAGGTTAAAAAAAAAAAAATAGAAGCATAAAAATAATGAGCTCCAGACATCAATATTATTGTCCATGAATGTTTTATATATTTCTGTGTCACTGATAGCACTATTTATCCATTGCATACAATTTTCTGTTTTTTAGAAAGTCTACAATTTAGATTTAATTGTATATCATTTTGAAATGTTTGTATATGTTTTATATGTACAATCAGTAACATCTTATATAATTGTAAAATTCATGGACTATTTTAAATTATATTTTCTATGAACACTGTGTAGTACATAAAATCAAATTAACAATAAAGACAATAGCAAGAAGTAGAACTAGAATAGCTTACAGAATGTCTGTAAAACAAAAAAAAATATTGAATTGGGGATAATGCTAAAAAATTATCTGGGTTAAAAAGAAATAAAATAGAAATGTATTAAAATATGTGCTCCGCAAATCATTTACTTTATTATTTTCTATTGCTCTAAAATGTTAATGTTCACAAACCCTCTATATATTCCTGATCATTGATGGCAATAATGATTACCAATCCCTGGCGTGCAAATTATATTCTTTGGAGAGTCTATAATTTTAATTGAATATGCTTAGCATTTTTCAATTTCATGTGAGATTCTGAAGCTGGTTTACAGTTTAAACAGTTGAATATACAGTACAGTTGTACCTGTGAACACGAAAAACACACCAAAGGTACATTGAAAAACCCTTAGGCCTCGCACACACGATAGGTTAACCAGAAGACAACGGTCTGATGGACCGTTTTCATCGGTCAAAACCGATCGTGTGTGGGCCCCATAGGTTATTTAACCAACTTGCTCTAAATTTAACAGATGGATTCCTAACCGATAGGTCAAAACCGACCATTAGTAGGCACAACCATCGGTTAAAAATCCACGCATGCTCAGAATCAAGTCGACGCATGCTTGGAAGCATTGAACTTTATTTTTTTCAGCACGTTGTTGTGTTTTACGTCACGGCGTTCTGACACAATCGTTTTTTTACCTGATGGTGTGTAGGCGCGGTGGACCATCAGTCAGCTTCATCGGTTAACCGATGAAAACGGTCCATCAGACCGTTCTCATCGGATGGACTGATCGTGTGTACGAGGCTTTACACTCTCGTGTTCGGCGTGTAAACGTGTACAAAAAGACCTCACTTGTAGGTATAGCAGAAAATTCCAGTTCCAACCAATTTACTGCCAGAAAGCTCTGCATGTAAATAAAAGAAGTGCTCAAAATAGCGTGATACCGTAAAATCAGTTTAATAACACACTTAAATCTTCAAATATAGCACCCACATGAATCTCAAAAAATAGAGCAATAAACTGCACAGCAAACACTCGTTCAGAGATGAACCGGAAACTGAGTATATTGGTCACAGCAGACCCAAGGTGTCAACTGATCGCTCACCACCTCCCCGCTATTCCTTCCTGAATCTCTTCTTCCTTGATCAGACTTGATACGTCACACGTTCACTTCAGATGGTTTCCGCACAGCCACGCCCAACATGTTTCGTCATAAAAGACTTAGTCATGGGATTGATGGGATTGGCTGTGCGGTGCAGCAAACCCTCCTTTTATCCCCCCCACGTGAACTCAGGGTGAGAGAAAAAAGCCATCCTACGACTATGGGTGGAAGAATGATCTCCACGCTGATGACAGAGATATATTGTATCTAATTGAAATATTGCAACCAGAAGTGAGTGTATTAAGGTCACGGGTACACCCCGTTGAGCCTATGGAGAGGCGATGGTTGAGATCATTCTTCCGCCCATAGTCGGAGGATGGGTTTTTTCTCTCGCCCTGAGTTCACATGGGGGGGGGGGTAAAAGGAGGGTTTGCTGCGCTGCACAGCCAATCCCAAACAGTCTACAGGACCATGGCCTCTGAAACGCGTTGAGGTCCAGTTTTCCAGCCCTCTTAGGATCTTCGCTGTGAGCTGGCGGCTCATGTGCAGCTTGTTGGCAGCCGCACGCTGATACATTAGGAACACAGACTGTCAGCCTGCCCTGGATCCAGCCTGGAACCCTGAATGCTGGAGAGACACTACAGCATACCACAAACGCAGTGCTTGGTGATACTTTTCTACTTTTTTATCTTTATTCAATAAACTCTGTTGCACTTGGAGCCTGTGTTCTCTGTCTTTCTAATTATATATTTTAGGACCATGGCATTACACCCACAATCTGCTAGGGCAAAGCTTCTAACAAAAAAAAAGCAATTTTTTTTACCTGCAAAAAAATTGCATTTCTTATTTTTTTTGTAAAGGTGAACAGACCATGCACCACTTTAAAGAGGAAGTCAATTGGCTTTTTTTTATGACCTGCAAATTAAAGCCATAATGTTACATAGTTGCATATAGTAGGCGAGGCCAAAAAGATCCAAGTCCATCAAGTCCAACCTACAGTATATGTGTGATTTTATGTCAGTATTACATTGCCTATCCCTGTATGGTGTGGTCATTCAGGGGCTTATCTAATAGTTTTTTGAAATTATTGATGCTCACTCTATGGTCCATGCCAATGGACCTTACTTTGTATATTAAACGTTTATGAGGAACTGTATCAAAAGCTTTTGAAAAATCCAGATACACCACGTCTACGGGCCTTCCTGTATCTAGATGGCAGCTCACCTCCTCATAGAAGGTTAATAGATTGGTTTGGTAAGGATGATTCTTCATGAATCCATGCTGATTACTGCTAATGATACAGTTTTCATTACTAAAATCTTGTATATATTCCCTTATCATCCCCTCCAAGAGCTTGCATACTATCGATGTCAGGCTAACTGGTCTGTAATTCCCAGGCATGTATCTTGGCCCTTCTTTAAATATTGGTGCTACATTGGCTTTTCTCCAATCAGCTGGTACCATTCCAGTCAGTAGACTGTTTATAAAAATTAGGAACAATGGTCTAGCAATTACTTGACTGAGTTCCCTAAGGACCCTCGGGTGAAAGCCATCTGGTCCCGGAGACTTATTAATGTTACATTTTTCAAGTCTATTTCTTATTCTGTCTTCTGTAAGCCATGATCCTCGCTAGTATGCAAGGCATACTAGCACATTATGTGAAACTTACCTGCAAACTAAGCCCTCAAATCGATGCCTTGTCCCCGCTGCAACCCGCATCCATCTTCCCCATCTTCCTCCCGGGTCCGCGGACTCCGGCTGTGTAGTTGGTCAGAGCCGCATGATGTCACTCTCTCACATGCGGGGGGAGCTACTGTTCACAGCACAGGAATCTGAAGGAACAGCTCGGACGGGCATTCCTTCAGAGCGCATGCGCCAATGATGTCATCAGCTGCATGTATACTAAATATCTCCTAAATTGTGCACGTTTAGGAGATATTTACAGTACCTATAGGTCAGCCTTATTATAGGCTTACCTATAGGTCATAGGTGTGCGCAGCCTATTGCATTAGGGTGTGCACCCTAAAGCTCAAACACGCATGTGTGCGCACACACACGCTTATAAAGAACTGTACAAAACATGTTAAAATGTAATAAAACATGGACGTGTCAGTAGGGTAGTAGTGGACGGTGTCTTGACGTTTTTTTTATTATTGTTCTATTTTTTATAATTTTTTTAGGAGCCCCATTGGAGAGCTTTGGTGAAATATCAGCAGGAGGAATCTGTGTGGCATGGGGTGATTAGGGTGTGCCCAGGCATACCCAGCACACCCCCTGTGCACGCCTATGCTATAGGTACAAGCACTGTATCAGAGTTTACTTCCTCTTTAACCACTTCCATACAGGGCCCTTATACACCTTACCGCCCAGACCAATTTTTAGCTTTCAGCGCTGTTGCACTTTGAATGACAATTGCGCGGTGATGCTACACTGTACCCAAACTAAATTGTTATCATTTTGTACCCACAAATAGAGCTTTCTTTTGGTGGTATTTGATCACCTTTGGGATTTTTTTTTCTGCTAATTTTTTTTTAATTTTTTTTTGAAAAAAAAGTTTTTTTTGTTTCTGTTATAAAACATTGTAAATAAGTACGTTTTCTCCTTCACTGATGGGCACTGATGGTACTGCACTGACGGGCACTGATAAGGCGGCACTGATGGGCACCGATGAGGTGGCACTGATGTGGTGGCATTGATGAGCACTAATATGCGGCACTGATGGGCACTAATAGGCGGCACGGATAGGCGGCATGGATGGGCTTGGATAGGCGGCACGGATGGGCCCGGATAGGTGGCACAGATAAGCACAGATAGGCAACACGGATGGGCACGGATAGGCAGCACGGATGGGCACGGATAGGCGGCACAGATGGGCACAGATAGGCGGCATGGATGGGCACTGATAGGCGGCATGGATGGGCACTGATAGGCGGCATGGATGGGCACTGATAAGTGGCACGGATGGGCATAGATGGGCACTATCGTATGTGTTGTACTAATGGATGCCAATCAGTGCCAAACAATGCATGCCAATCAGTGATGCCCATTGTGGGAACTGATTGGCATCCATTGCGGCACTGATTGACATCCATTTTGTGTGTCCTTCTCATCCCTGGTGGTCTAGGGTGACATACCTTTTTTTTTTTTTGCATCCCTGGTGGTCTAGTGGGCATCCCTGGTGGTCCAGTGGGCATCCCTGGTGGTCCAGTGGGCATCCTCAGGTGGGCTGTGCTGATAATCGATCAGCACAAACCCCCCCTGTCATGAATTTTGAGGATCTTTGAGAATGATTTATTTCACATTAGAAGCAGCTACAAAGGTGAGTGAGGATTTGCTTCAATGCTCTCTAATATGAGAATGTGTTAATAATTTAAAGTCCATAGACTGGGTAAAGGTACACGTTAAGCTTTTGAGAGTCTCCTACTGTAAATGAAAATGTACAAATGAAACATAAATCGTTTTCACTCAAACTTTGATCCAAGAGAACAAAAAGCGGCGCCCTCTAAGCGTAGTATAGGATTTATTGAAACAACAAAATAGACATCAATTCTTATAAGGATGCTACTCACTAGACTGCAGGGGGTACAGGCATATCAAGATAGGATAGCATCCGTGGCTGGCTTCCGGGGTGCATGGACTCCGCTGGTGTTAAAGTCACTGGATTAGGGCCGATCCTAGGCAGGGTGCACGGGGTGCTCCGCACCCAGGCACCACAGAGGTGGGGGGCGCCAAAGCTCCAAAGTGCTCCCCTTCCTCCTCCTTGTCTGTGTCCAGAGGCGGAGTGCATGTAGCGGGTGCTACGATTCCCCATCCCACTTGCTCTCTCCGCTGGCAACTGACAAGAGCGCATACCTCCCGCTGTCCCCAGAATCCAGGCTGGGTACCACAGCAGAGCCTATTACAGGAACACGTTCCAGTACTAGGCTCCACTAATTCATTCTGTCCGATGTGCATGGAGCAGTCTCCTGTCTGCCCAGCCTCCTCTGCGTGTGTCTGCTCTTCGTCCATAGGCGGTGCGATGAGAGGCTTCTGGGTTGGTCGGAGCTGCTGCCAATCATCCCGTGCACTCCCAGAAATGCTCTCGGAATGCCAAAGATGCCACGTATGCCCCACCCCCTGTAATGTGCTTCTGCTCCCAACACACCCGAGCTACAGGGATCTATTGGACAAGTACTGATCTATGGGGACACCTGCTGTGGGGGGCTCCAATGGGGGACACCTGATGTGGGGGGCTCTGATGGGGGACACCTGATGTGGGGGGCTCTGATGGGGGACACCTGCTGTGGGGGGGCTCTGATGGGGGACACCTGCTGGGGGGCTCTGATGGGGGACACTGGCTGGGGGACACTAATGAAGACTTCTTAGGGGAGCATCTCTGTGTTTGAGTTGTAGCCATAGAAATATGTGTAAAGGGGAGGAGTTAGTGAGATGACCAAGCCCATGTGGGGGCGCCAGAAATATTTCTGCACCCAGGCATCTGTGACCCTAGGATCGGCCCTGCACTGGATCAACACATGCTCTGAACTCACTTTGCAGGGAGACACGGTAGGCGATCCATGAGCTTGTACAGGCTTCGGCGTCTGTGGGGATCCCTGGATGGTAATCCAGCGCTGATGGAACAGGGAGATTCAGAGACGCCGTGTGACGGCTTGCGCTCCACGGCTGCGTTCCATCACGCTGTCACACGGCGTCTCTGCATCTCCCTGTTCCATCAGCGCTGGATTACCATCCAGGGATCCCCGCAGACGGCGATGCCTGTACCAGCTCATGGATCGCCTACCGTGTCTCCCTGCAAAGTGAGTTCAGAGCATGTGTTGATCCAGTGACTTTAACACCAGCGGAGTCCATGCACCCCGGAAGCCAGCCACGGATGATATCCTATCTTGATATGCCTGTACCCCCTGCAGTCTTGTGAGTAGCATCCTCATAAGAATTGATGTCTATTTTGTTGTTTCAATAAATCCTATACTACGCTTAGAGGGCGCCGCTTTTTGTTCTCTTGTTTTGTTTCAGAATTGCTTCTTCTCGTCAGCTGGCAGCCTTCTCAGCAAGAGTATATAGTATATATTTTCGTTTAGTGCTATATGAACTTGACCCTATGGACTGAACTTTTTCATATCAATTATTTTTATAAGACAGCTGCAACTGTTTTTCCTTTTCCCCTCCTGCCCCTACATCCAGTTCCCTGTCATTCTACAAATTTCTTATATACATTTTTAACATTTCACACTTCATTTGGAGAGCGCTTGATTCTATTGTTTGTTTTTTAAACTTTGATCAAAGGTGGACATGTTATGCTTGATGATTCACATTTTTACAATCCTAATAATATTTCTAAATGCTGTTGTACTATTCATTTCTTCCACTGTACATAACTCAAAATGACAGCATGCATATCCTGATTCCTCAGGCTGTAGACCACGGGATTGAACAATGGTGTTACTACAGTAAATATAACAGATAACATTTTGCTGATGGATCCGGAAAGTCCTCTGGATGGAGTAAAATAATTTATTAACACGGCTCCATAAAACAAACTCACCACTATGAGGTGAGTGCTACAAGTAGAGAAGGCTTTCTTCCTACTGCTGATGGATGGCATTCTAAGTATAACTACACAAATCCACACGTAACTTACAATGATTAAAATAAATGGAACAGCAACCATGGGGATGATCAGAAAAAAAAATGCTATTTCCAGGGCAGAAATATCTGAACATGCAGTTATCAAAAAAGGAACACGATCACAGAAGTAATGGTCAATGACATTCCGACCACAGTAGTAGAGCATCATTAGAAGAATCAGTGGGACCAATGTTAAAAGGAAACCCAACAACCAGCAGAAGACAACCAAGTAATATTGAAGGGTATGGCCCATTATTGTGTTATAGTGTAGAGGTTTACATATGGCCAAGTAGCGGTCATAGGACATCAAGGTGAGAAGGTAACATTCAGAAGTACCTGAAGCTATAAACAAGTAGTTCTGAATGACGCATGTAGTAACAGGTACGGTGGCTCCATCCATCCATATGATACGTAACATATTGGGGACAATAACAATCACTAAACACATTTCTGAAAATAAGAAGTTCTTGAGAAACAAGTACATGGGGGAATGTAGACTTTTAGTGGTTGACATTATTATAATAATCATAATATCGAGGAGCACTGTGACAGTTGATGTAGACAATATTAGAATAAAAAGAAGAAATCGGAATTCACCAAGTCCAGGGAACCCCAGAAAAAAGAATTCATTTATTATTGTCAGATTTTTCTTATCCATATAAGTTTTTGTGGCTGCAAAGGCAGAAATAAATTAATGTTCTACATATTCACTAAATGTTGATGTTAAAGTTCTGACTATAGTAGGCGAGCGGACCCGTTGTGCTGCCGATGCCAGCAGCATGAGGGGGACCTAATACATCTCCTGTGGCGTTGCCCGAAGCTGCACAGATACTGGAGTGGGGTGGTGGAGACAATTAATTCTGCTTTTCAAACTAGGGTTCCGGTGGATCCTGTGTGTTGCCTGTTGGGGGTGTTGGAGGATGTGGTCCCCGAGGAAATGACCAGGGTGGCTGTATCTAGGTCACTGTTCCAAGCTAGGATATTAATACTTATGGGGTGGAAGTCTGCCTCTCCGCCAACTCACTCCTCATGGATTACACACATGGGAAAGGCTTTAGTGATGGAAAAATACATTTATCAACATAGAGGGTGTCCCGGCAGGTTTGAGAAAATATGGGGGATGTGGCTGGATACGCCGGGTTTAAGTCCCAGGGAGCTTGTTATGACCAGACTTCTGAGATGTCTGTAAGTGGGTGCCACTGTGGGATCATGAGGGCTTGTCTGTTGCACTATTGGTATTGCGGTGGGAGGGCATGTATATTTGTAAGAGAGGGAAGAATGACCTTGGTGGGTGGAGTAGGGGACATGGTTCTATTCGTGTATGCTGTATGCTGTGAAGGGACCGACCTCAGTCTGTGCACTGGAGAGTTGTACTGTCTGTATAAATCTGTTTTTGTATCAATAAAAACCTTTCTGATTTAAAAAAAAAAAAAAAGTTCTGACTATAACATATGCAATAGGCAGGGCTGAGATTACATTTGCTGCCCCTAGGTGAACTGTGTTGTGCTACCATCAATCTACCCATCAACCTACCCAGGTTGACTAACTTCCCTTAGTAGGGCAGATAGGTTGGCAGGGTTCTCCAAACTTTCTAAACAAAGGGCCAGTTTACTGTCCTTCAGATTTTAGGGGGGCCGGACTGTGGCCAGTGGGAATATAACTTTTTTCTAGCATTGACAAAAAAAAGAAGAAAATGGCATGGGTCCCCTCCAAAATCCATACAAGACCCTTATCCAAGCATACAGTCTGGCAGGCCAGGAAAGGGGGCTTATATACTCTGTAGCTCCTGATGGATTTTGCATCTAATCCCCTTGTGGATGCTTCCATTTGTGGATGGACATTTTATGGTCACACAACTTATCACATTGCTATAATCTTTTTATCTGGACTATAACTGAAGGACTTATGGATAAATGGTTGTGGAACAAATCATTTGAGTTTCTATTATTTCTTATGGGGAAATTTGCTTTAATATACAAGTGCTTTGGATTACAAGCATGTTTCTGGACAAAAACGTTTTGCCTTTCATTTACATTTTAAATGGAATGGCTTGTTTTACAAGGTGACCGTTCACAATCACTTTAATTCATTTTACCCTGGCCTGCAATCACTTTATATACCCAGTTTGAGACAGAGAACTTAGAAAGGGGAAATCTTTGAAAGTGAATATATCATTTAGAGCAAAAGTAGCTTTGCATAGATTGGGGACGAGTCTGATTTTTCTTGCTCCCTGTGTGCCCAATGTAGAGTTTTGCTCCCCCCCCCCCCCCCCCCCGATGTCATCAGGACTATAAGCAACGAGGAATCCAAACTTTGGGTTTTCATCAGAGCAAGAGGTATGGAAAAGTCTTCCAATTGACATGTGTTCCATTGATAACTGAGCAGGACAGTTTTATAGACAGATCACCCTAACAAACCACCCTGTCTTTTGGTAAGAATTTTTATTTTTTTATTTTTTAACCTGACTTGCAATCAGAGAGAAAAGGCTGCTTGAATATGATACCATTAGGATCAATGAGAAACACTATCATAAACCTTACTGTTCTCCCTTCTAAAGGCTCTGCCTCCCACTCAACAATAAACAAACGCTCCGCCAAGGCTTCAACATTACATCAGGCCGCTGTAGGGTCCATTAAACGGTTTCTGGCGGCGGAAAGGGAAAGCCCCAGCTCTATGATCAATAAAACCAGAGCTTCAAGATCTCTTATTTCTCCAGCCTCCCACGCTGCTTCTATCCGTGAAAGTTCGCCAGCTTCATCCTGTGGCTCAGACGTAATGGATGACCCCGGTTCCCCTACCGGTTCCGATATGTCCTCTTTACTGAATGAACTTAAAAAGGAAATGGCGGGCATGTTCCATAATATGGAGAAATCGATCAAAAAGGACATCTCTGCGGTTCGCTCAGACATGGCCCACCTTCTCGGAAGAGTTGAGGAAACAGAGCAACGCCAGGACTCACATGAAGTTGCCATTAAAGAATTGCAGGACACTGTCACTCAATTGGCATACGCTCACAGGGCCTCGCTATACAAACTTGAGGACCTTGAAAACCGTAACCGCAGAAACAATTTGCGCATTCGCGGCCTACCGGAGGCGACTGGCGATAGTGATTTAGAACCCTCACTCCGTGGCATCTTCAACACCATTTTAGGCAGGCCAGTCATGGACCCTCTACGGTTTGATAGAGTCCACCGCGCTCTTCGACCTCGTAATCTCTCTTCTGACTTACCTAGAGATGTGATATGCCGCCTTCATTATTTTGAAGATAAAAATGCTATCATGGTCAAAACACGGAACACCCCTAACATTGACTTTGATGGAGCCTCTCTTAACATATTTCCAGATGTATCAAAGGAAACCCTCGACCGCCGCAGGGCTCTAAAACCACTTTTGGAGCAACTTAGAAGTGATGGGACTACCTACAGGTGGGGGTTTCCAGCATGCTTAATAGCGACCAAGAATGGCCGCTCTTCTACGCTGCGGTTTCCTGAGGACCTTCCTACCTTTCTGCAGGATCTTCACCTACCGCGCATGGAGCTCCCGGGCTGGCAGAACCCTATTCCCACTTTCACCACTCTTCGCTCCTCCCAATGGAAGAAGACCCCCGCCAAACAAGGGCGGATCTCTGCTCCAAGCTCGTCCCAGAAAAATGGGTGAGGCACTCCAGTGAACCCAATCACTTACCCTTCTAGCATTTCTCCTCACAGGAAAAAAGTATTTGGTTCAGTTTAATACCTCCCTTTTTTACTATTAGTTGTTTTGTTTGCCACATTGAACATTTCTTGGCACGTTTCTGATGTTATTAAATAGCGCTTAAACTGAACCGTTTCCTGTTTTTTTTTTTTTTTTTTTGCTCTTTGGCGCCTCCCCCCCCCCTTTTAATTTTTTTTTTTTTTTTTTTTTTTTTTTTTTTTTTTTTTTTTTTTTTTTTTTTTTTTTTTTTTTTAATCTTTTCTTTTTTTTTTTTTTTTTTTTGCGCCATGTTGAATGCATGTCACTTTAACAGGTTGACCCAATATTTGGAGAATGCTACTTTCATGTTTTATACATTGCTGGTTTCTTTATATGATAATTCTTTTTTACAGGTCGTTAGCTGACGGAGCTTTTAGCTTCACTTTGATATCCTTGATGGGCACATTGTTCCTTGCCCCTCTCCTTTTGGGGTTGCTGGGAATTGGCGGTCTAGTTTTTCTCCTTGTTATTTTTTTCGTAAATTTTTCTTTGACTGCCGGTTCCCCTCATTCCCACTGGGACTTCCGCAGATTTCTGCGTGTTTATCACCTCGATCCCAATTGTTCCAAGAACTGTTGTGATACTGATCATATGTTTTTGTGTTTTCCTTTTCTTCTCTTCATCTCCCCTTCTTGTCTTCTCTTTCTCCACCCTCTCCCCTTCCTTCCTATTTCCCTCCCTACCCTAACCTGCTGGCACGCATGGCTATTTGATTCGGTGAGGTGTTTCCTCCTGAGGACATGGCCACCCTAAAAATCTCTTCATACAATGTAAGGGGACTTAGTGTAGCTGCTAAGAGACATCAATTGTTGCGGGAACTAAAGGATTCTGCCTGCTCTATTGCTTTCCTTCAGGAAACTTACTTGACCCACACTACATCTGTTAAACTATACTCACCACAATTCCCGCAATGGTACTATAGTTTGTCAGATACTAACAAGGCCAAGGGAGTGGCCATTGGATTCAACAGAAGTACATCATTTCGATTTATTGATATGTTAGCAGATGATCATGGTCGTTTTCTTTTTGTCAAAGGCTTTATAGGCAACACTAGTTGTACTCTGGCCAATATTTACTGTCCCAATCATAATCAACCTGCTTTTTTTATCCAAACTCTTACAAAGCTTTCTCGTTTTGCTGAGGGAATGGTTGTTCTTGCGGGGGATATAAATATGCCTTTAGATCCTACGATAGACACCTCACTAGGCCGTTCAAATATCCCATTCAAAAGACTAACACAGGTAAAGAAAAAACTTTTAGATCTCCAACTCATGGACGCTTGGCGTCTACTGCACCCTAAAGGCAGAGACTATTCCCATTTCTCTAAATCCCACAATTCTTACTCAAGAATAGATAATATTTTTCTGGATCACTTCCACCTCCCCCTTTTACGTTCAGCCTGCATAGGGACTGCCACTCTCTCTGATCACGCTCCTGTTTCTATCTGTTTGACAATACCCGATTTGCCTAATCGCCCCAATATTTGGAAACTCAATGATTCACTCATTACAAATCCGACAGAGGTCTCCATTCTAACTAAATCTCTTTCCCAATACTTTGAAGAAAACTCTGGTTCGGACACCTCCCCTTCTCTATTGTGGGAAGCGCATAAGGCGCTAATACGAGGTAATCTTATAGAATTGGGGGCGAGGAAAAAAAGGGAGCATGGTCAACAGCTTAAACAGGTCCTGCATCAGATTGCTGAGTTAGATAAACAACATAAACTTTCTTTACACACTTCTCACCTGGAAGCTCTCACCCTTAAGAGAGAAGAACTTAAAAACCTCCTTGCCCTTGAAACTAAGCGAAAATTTCACTACATATCCCAGAAGGTATATGAATGGGGTAACAAACCGGGGAAAATGTTAGCTAGATCCCTCACGGCCAGAAAAACCCTTTCTTTCATACCCAAAATAAAACTACCATCCGGAGATTTAGTACACACCACTCCCCAAATTTCGAAGGCTTTCAAGGAATTTTACGCTGCCTTATATAATGTTGAAGGTGGCTTGGCCTCTCTACCACTCTCAGAAAAACGTAAACGGATCCTTACTTATCTTAGGGAGGCCAACCTTCCTAAACTGTCTAGGTCAGCCCTTAATGACCTTGAAGCCAACTTCTCCATAGAAGAATTTCAGTGTGCACTGAAATCCTCTTCTTCAGGTAAAGCCCCTGGACCTGATGGTTTCACACTCCTATATTATAAAACGTTTGGTGATATTTTACTTCCTCATCTTGTAGCCTACGCAAATTCCGTCTCCCATAAGTCTGCCCTTCGCCCTGAATCCTTATCCGCCCACATCACAGTCATCCCCAAACCAGACAAAGACCCTACCCTATGCAGTAGTTACAGGCCCATTTCCCTTTTAAATATCGATACCAAACTCTTTGCCAAGGTTATAGCGAATAGGTTACTTCCCCTTTTACCCAAATGGGTTTCGGCTGATCAGACTGGTTTTATCCCTAACAGAGAGGCCAGAGATAATTCTCTTCGCACTCTGTCCTTGATCCATTATGTTCGGAAGTGCTCCCAGCCCACCCTCCTTCTTTCCACTGATGCTGAAAAAGCATTTGACAGGGTGGATTGGGACTACCTTAAAACTACTCTCCGTCATTTTGGTCTTGGCCCTAAAATGTTTTATCGAATTTTTTCTCTTTATTCTAACCCCACTGCACAAGTACGTATCAATGGCTCCTTAAGTGACTCCTTTTCATTACATAACGGGACTAGACAAGGCTGCCCTTTATCCCCTCTTTTATTTGCTATCTCGCTCGAACCCTTCTTAGCCACAATTAGAAATAATAGGAGCATTAATGGCATTAGAGTTGGCACTAGAGTTCATAAATATGCAGCTTACGCTGATGACATCCTATTCTTTATTCAACAGCCACGTATCTCTTTGCCAAATTTGATGTCAGAATTCTCCTCCTTCCAGACACTTTCTAATTTTAAGATTAACCTTTCCAAATCTGAGATTTTAAATATAACAGTTCCCCAACCGATAGCTGATCAGCTGAAACCCCTATTTCCTTTTCGTTGGGAACCAGCACGCATGAAATACCTTGGCATCTACCTGACCCCTCACCTTCACTCCCTCTTTAGACATAATTATATCCCTCTTCTTAACACCATTAAAGATGATCTCCGAAAATGGTCTTCTTTTTCACATTCATGGTTAGGTAAAGTTAATATAATCAAGATGAACATACTTCCCCGCGTTCTCTTTATATTGCAAATGATCCCCATAAAAGTTCCTATGGATTTCTTTACTCTTTTACAGACCATGATCACCCGCTTCATATGGAAAGATGGGCGTCCTAGGGTTTCCAGAGAGACTCTTTTCAGGACCAAATGCTCCGGGGGACTATCTCTACCCAATTTTAAAATGTACTATCAAGCAGTCATACTTTCACGTATAACGGACTGGAAGTATGCTTCTACCTCCAAATTATGGGTTCAACTGGAGCACTCCCTGAGCAATTCTGATCTCTCTGCGACCCCTTGGATTCCACGCTCTTTTAGAACTCTTTCCCCTAATACTTCGCCTCTTACTCTAATCTCCTTACAAGTATGGGACGGTCTTCATAAGAAATTCACATGGTCATACGATTCTCCATTAACCCCATTAGTATTTCATAACTACTTTGCACCAGGTTCCATTGACCCAGGTTTTCAAGCTTGGTCTCCAGGTGGACCTCTCCTCCTACATCATGTTGTCTCTGCCAATTGCCTTAGACCTCTGCCCGAGATTTTGGGTCATGGTTCACCCTCAATCTTGGACAGATGGAGATACAATCAATTGAGTTGTTTTATTCGATCTCTTCCACATCCATTACGGGGTATTCAGGATCTCAATGGCATAGAACAGGTCTTTCTTCATAAGGACCCCCCTATACATTGTATTTCCCAATTTTACAGGGCCCTTAATGATTTGCAATACCCTTTATACCCGGGATACTTATCCAAATGGGAGGGAGACTTGGGAGCTAATATCTCAGATAAAGTAAAAGACAAAGTGCTTAAACTTACACATGTCTCCTCCTTGGCTTCTTCCATGGCTGAAATTAACTTCAAGCTTCTAACTAGATGGCACTACACGCCTGTCAAACTCCATCACATGTTCCCTAATAACTCTCCACTCTGTTGGAGGAACTGCGGTCAGAACGCTACCCATGCCCACATCTGGTGGCTCTGCCCTTCCATTCGGCCTTACTGGGTGGAAATATTAGACATGATACACCAGATCACCGAAGTGAAATTGCCACTTGAGCCGTGGATAGTTCTTTTTCATGCCACTTCAAGACCCATAGGTAAATATAAACGTTCACTTATCCCACATCTCCTTAATGCAGCTAAAGCTGTTATCCCCCGTCTCTGGGGCCAACCCACAATCCCCACCATTAAATCATGGTTACAAAGAATCTCCGAGATTAGTCTCATGGAGGAACTCACCCATATTGCCAGAGACACTAGTGAGCAATACTCCAAAACCTGGGCCCCCTGGTCCTTATTTATTTCTACTCAACACTATAAAGATATAATTTCCCTACCCCCTCATGATTCTCAAACTTCATAAAACCTCATATCACTGATTTGGGGTCCCTGCTTGTACTAAATGTAGTGACCCTGGCCTCTCATTGAGGTTTTACTGAATATAATGATTTTGCCAGTTGTCCATTACTATTGCCATGTGTGCCGGCTTCATCCTCCCCCCCTCCCACTCCCCCTAATGTCTCTCTTTACATCTCTCTCCTTTCCCTCCCTCCTTTTTTCTCTCTCTTACTCTGCATTTAATTTTATTTATTTCTTATTTTATATATTTTCTTTTTATTATATAATTATTATTTTTTTTTTTTTCTGATAAAAATGTTATATAGACTTGAACTACTTTGGTTCTTTGTAATAACATGTTGATTACATTTATCTGTATACTATTTGTATGCTATATTTCTCTTGTATCTTACCTTGTTGTGGTATTTGAATGTACCTTTTTTTTTTCTTTCAATAAAAACATATTAAACAAAAAAAAAAAAAACCTTACTGTTCTCAACATAAAACAGAGAAAAAAAATATCTTAGCTGCCTCAGTAACTTCAGAAACTTAGGATGCATCTTAAATAAGATTTATGTAGAAAAGAAAGGAAATGGTGGAACTTTACACGAAGCTTGCCTGTGCATTTGGTAAAAGAAAATAAATGATATATACACTGCTCAAAAAAAGGAACATTTTGAAAACATATCAGATCCCAACAGGCAAAAATCTCATGCTGGATATCTATACTGATATTGACTGGGTAATGTGTTAGGAATGAAAGGATGGCACATCATTTGATGAAAATGAAAATTATCCACCTACAGAGGGCTGAATTCCAAGACACCCCCGAAAATCAAAGTGAAAAAATTATGCAGCAAGCTAGTCCATTTTGCTGAAATTTCATTGCAACCACTCAAAATGGTCCTCAGTAGTTTGTATGGCCCCCAAGTGCTTGTATGCATGCCTGACAACATCAGGGAATGCTCCTAATGAGACGACGGATGGTGTCCTGGGGTATTTCCTCCCAGATCTGGACCAGAGCATCACTGAACAGAACAGACTGAGGTGCAACCTGGCGGCACCGGATGGACCGAAACATAATGTCCCAGAGGTGTTCTTTTGGATGTTTCCAAGGATTTCATCCCGATACCTAATGGCAGTCAGGGTGCCATTGTATAGCCTGTAGAGGTCTGTGCGTCCCTCCATGGATATGCCTCCCCAGACTATCACTGACCCACCACCAAACTGGTCATGCTGAATGATGTTACAGGCAGCATAACATTCTTTGCGGCTTCTCCAGACCCTTTCACGTCTGTCACATATGCTCAGGGTGAACCTGCTCCCATATGTGAAAAGCATGGGGCACCAGTGGCGGACCTGCCAATTCTGGTGTTCAATGGAAAATGCCAATCGAGCTCCACAGTGTTTGGCAGTGAGCACAGAGCACACTAGAGGATTTCGGGCCCTCAGACCACCCCCATTCACACCAGTGGCCTCCTGGAGGTCATTTTGTAGGGCTCTGGCAGGCCTCATCCTGTTCCTCCTTGCACAAAGGAGCAGATACCGGTACTGCTGATGGGTTAAGGACTTTCTACGGCTCTGTCCAGCTCTCCTAGAGTAACTGCCTGTCTCCTGGAATCTCCTCCATGCTCTCGAGACTGTGCTGGGAGACACGGCAAACCTCCGGGCAATGACACGTATTAATGTGCCATCCTGGAGGAGTTGGACTGCTTGTGCAACCTTTATAGGGTCCAAGTATCGCCTTGTGCTACCAGTAGTGACACTGACCCTAGCCAAATGCAAAATTAGTCAGAAAAGATGAGGAGGGAAAAAAATGTCAGACACCTCCACCTGAAAAAACATTCCTGTTTTGGAGGTCGTCTCATTGTTGCCCATCTAGTGCACCTGTTGTCAATTTCAATTAACAGCAAAGCAGCTGAAACTGAGTAACAATCCCCTCTCTATACACCCCTCCCCCTCTGCTACTTAACTGACCAGATAAATATCCCAGGAGTTCTGATTCAAAAGTGTTCCTTACATTTTTTTGAGCAGTGTATAATATGATGGAAATTGATATAAACATGATGTAGTGCATTGATTTCGCAGAACACTACAAAGCCACTGCATTCATCAAATACATTTATAAATGTTGTTTGATTGTGATACAATCAAAAGGTACTAGCAGTAATGATAATGATAATGCATTACTACTAATAATGTTAATACTCATAATACTCATAATAATAATAATAATAATAATAATAATAATAATAATAATAATAATAATAATAATAATAATAATAATCATCATCATCATCATAATAATAATAACATTAATTCCAGTATTGATATGCTTTAATTAAAAACACGTCAATTTACAGTCAGATAATGAAAAGCATTGTTGGTACAAAAATCGAAAAATTGGTAATCAAGGAAAAGCATATATAATCACATAGACATGATTGACATAGCAGATCCAAAATAGCATCACACATCCAAAATACACCTCAATATTTAGTATAAAAATAAAATATTATATTAAAATCCATAATTGTGACGAGCTTGTCCTAGCACCCTGGTTGTAAACTCTACGCGTTTCGTAGCCTGTAGCTACGCATCAGGAGTGGGATGCAATGGCAAAACTAAAATTTAATGAATAAAAAGAGGTCTATTAACATATGATGTTCTTAAAAGGGACACAACTATGTAATAGGAGCCACACATTTAATCAAAAACTTACAGTTCCGCTCGTGGACTATGCCCAACTCAAGATGGAGAGGCAAGGGGCCCAGACGTAGTGTCTCACCCGGGGTTGAGACGGGAGGTTCCCCACCCTCTTCTCCCCCTATTTTGAGAAAAGGGGAGGAATAATATTTATATTTAGTGCACAATCAATACCATTCTGTATAACTATACAAATTCATGGACAGTTTTTAAAGCTTTTTTTTTCCCCATAAACACTATTTAGTACGTAAAATCAAATTAACAATACTTTTTTTTTTCTATTCTAAATTTTATTGTTTTTTAGTCAATTTTATACAAACAAACATACTTGAATTGCATACGTATCACATACAGTATATAACATATCAGAAATCGATTCTGAAATAAAAGGAATTTACAGAGCATTTCAGTTCCAAAATGTTTCCTTTTCTAGATATACTGACGGTATAGATAATCTTCATCGTCCTTCCTATTTATCAAGCCGGCACAACAACAAACAAAAACAGAACAAAAACAAACAAACCAAAAACAAAAATAGAGAGAGAAAAAATATATATATATATATATAAAAAAAATATTCCTCTATTCCGCCTCCGCCAGCGCACAGCCATATTCTCTAGAGCAAACATACGCTGACCATGTTGACCATTTTTTATTAAACTTCTCTTCTCTGCCTTGAATAGTAGCACTACCTCTTTCCATAGTATATATTTCAGCTATTTTTTTAAGCCACTGCGAGACAGAGGGAGATTAAATTCCGCTTCCAGAGAGCTGATACATATGACTTGGCTGCATTCAGAAGGTGAACGGTCATCGAATTACTATATTTACGCCAATAACAATACTGACAACAGCAAGAGGTATAACTGTACTAGCTAATTGAACGCTTGTAAAACAAAAAATAAAAAAAAAGGAAAATTTACCTGCAGACCAACATAAAAAAGAAATAAATAAAAAACATAGAAAAATATGTGCTCCAAGCATTATTTGCTTTAAAATGTTCTTTGTTCTAAATCATCAGTGTTTGCACACCTTTTATATATTCCTGCTTTATTGATAGCAATGATGACTACCTATCCCTGGTGGTAAATTAATATTCTGAGGAGAGTCTACAATAAAATTAGTATGTTTAATATTTTTGTATTTCCTGTGAGATTCTAATCCTGGTTTAGAGATTTAACACTTGTACAAGGGGGTGCTGATAAGTATTGAGTCTTACCCAGAAAAAAATTGAGCGAGGAAGCTGTAACTGCCCCACTATTCTACATATTACCCCAGGAAGTCAATGCATTTGTTACATCTGTGCTTCAGCTTCTTAATCTCTTGGCGACCGCCAGGCCCGTCGCTACAGGACAGGCAAAACAAACAATTGCTTGGGGCCCCGAGATGGGCTGGGGCCCCCGACTTCCCATTCCCAGGCTGTAGCGTGGCCGAGCTCCTCTTCCTTCCTCCTGGAGTCCTGTCAGTCCGTCAGGGTACTGCGCGTGGTACAGGATATTCAGTTTCCTGTTCCCGGCCAGACTGACAGCAAGTGCACACTGAGTGGGCCCATAATGATAGAACACCGGACTGACAGGAGGAAGAGGAGCTCGGCTACACTACAGCAGCAGCCTACAGGGAAGAAGGGGAGGTGAGAATAGAAAAACATAGGGACTAGGGAGGAGGGGAGGAGTAAGAACATGGGTGTAAAAAATTTGTGTAGCGCTAACATAGGCTTTGCGTGCGGGGGGATGCTTGGGGGCCCCCATTTTGCTGCTTGGGGCCCATAAATTCCTTCAAATGTCCCTGGCGACCGCCCGCCGGCAGAATGGCTCCTCTGCGCAAATCGATGTAGCTGTACGGCGGGCACTTTAAGGGGTATAGGAGGCACTGCGCCCGGCTCAGCACTGAGGAGCTGATGTGCATGCCCGATGGCCACGATGTCCACCAGGCACCCGCAATCGCTCCTCACAGAGCCAGAATGGGGATGTGTGTGTGTGTAAACACACATCCCCATTCTGGCAGGTGAGAGGAAACAGGTCATGTCTTCTTAGTGTATAGGAACAAGGATCGGTCTCCTCTCCCAGGCAGTCCAATCCCCCCTACAGTTAGAACACACAGTGAGGGAACACATTTAGCCCCTTGATCGCCCCCTAGTGTTAACCCCTTACCTGCCAATTACATTTATACAGTAATCAGTGGCTATTTTTAAGTCTGATTGCTGTATAAATGTCAATGGCCCCAAAAATGTGTCAAAAGTGTCCGATCTGTCCGCCGCAATGTCACAGTCTCGATAAAAATTGCAGATTCTCCGCCATTACTAGTACAAAAATAAAAATAATAAAAATGCCATAAATCTTTCCCCTATTTTGTAGACGTGATAACTTTTGCACAAACCAAATTAATATACGCTTATTGCAATTTAAAAAAAAAATATGTAGAAGAATACATATCGGCCTAAACCAGGGGTGGGCAATCTCGGCCCTCCAGCTGTGGTGAAACTGCAAATCCCATCATGCCTCTGCCTCTAGGAGTCATGCCTGTGATTGTCAGGGTCTTGCAATGTCTCATGGGACTTGTAGTTTCAAAACAGCTGGAGGGCAGAGTTTGCCCTCGCCTGGCCTAAACCAAGGAATACATTTGTTTTATTTATTTTTTTAATTTTGGTGATATTTATTATAGCAAAAGGTAAATATGTTTGTGTTTTTTTTTCAAAATTGTTGGCCTATTTTGTTTATAGTGCAAAAAAATAAAATTACATTTTGTTGTTTGACATAAATTTGGTTTGGGTACAGCGCCGCACGACAGCACAATTGTCGGTTAAATCGACGCAGTGCCGAACACTACCAAATCATTGTCTCATTAGGTGTATTTTGAGATTGGGGAATACAGTAGATGATAGTTAGAAGGAGCCAGATTGGGTGAAAAGGGTGGATGGGGCATCACTTGAATACCTGAGGAGGTCAGTTTTGCCATTGTTTCACCTGCAGTGTGTGACGAGGCGTTGTCCTCTTTTGTTCGGTTATCAAAAGTTTTGGGATCCACTTTGTTGCAAGCTTTCTCATTTCCAAGTCATTGTGATTAATGGCACCAACTCTCTTATGTGATATTCCAAGATATGTAGCAATATTTTTGGCTGATATTTGGTGGTCCTCCATGATCATGTCATGAATGGCTTTCACATTTGCAGGCACAGAGACAGAAACAGGCCTTCCATTGGGTTTTTCACTTTCAACACCGAAATGGCCAATTTTAAAATTGACAACCCATCGTTTAACTGTTGGATATGAAGGGCCACACCTTTCCTTTGGAGAAATCGGAACTCGACTATGGCTTTATGCCGTTCCACATAAATTTTTTCTAGAGGTGCTGTCATGTTCACTTTGGACCTGAAAAAGAAAGACAAGTAAAAACCATACAGATGTGCTCATAAGTTTACATACCCTGGCAGAATTTAGATTTCTTGGCCATTTTTCATAGAACATAAATGATAACTGTTAGAATATTATTTCAAATTCATAATTCGGCACTCATAGGTGTTATATTATATTCATGGCAAGCTTGCAAAACATATTTGGTTTTATGATTAATCATAATAATTAGGTGTGAGTGAATTACCTTCATCAATTGATATGACATGATTCTTCAATCTAAAGCTGAGCATTGCTGGATATTTCTGGTTAGCCAATTTGAGAATGACACATAAGGAATCTTGGTGTAGGATGACAAGAATAGATCTCCAAATATCAACCTAATCGTTCTCTTCGTTCTTCTCAAGACCTCCTACTCTCTAGCTCTCTCATCACCTGCTCCCATGCTCATCTCCAGGACTTTTCCAGAGCCTCTTCAAGCCTATGGAACTCCTTACCCCAATCTATCCGCCTATCTCCTTCTCTATTAGCTTTTAGAGGATCCCTGAAAACCCTCCTCTTCAGAGAAGCCTACCCTTCCCTCACCTAACAACTGTATTTTTATTTGAGTCCATCTGATCATCTCCCACAGCTACTACCCTTTGTTCCACTTGACCCTCCCTTCTATATAGTGAGCAGGGCCCTCTGATCCCTCCTGTATTGATTTGTATTGTGACTGTACTGTTTTCACTGATGTAAAGCGCTGTGCAAACTGTTGGCGCTATATAAATCCTGTATAATAATAATAATAATAATAATAATAATCTCCAGAATAGGTCCGTATTTACGAAGTGAGATCAATAATATACTTGTTTATATCTATTGTTAAGTTAGTTTTAGTGAAATCTTAGTCATATTAATATGTTTTAGTTAATAGTTACTTAATAAAGTTATAATTAGTAATATATGTTCATATGTGGTTTATGATGTTACATCATCAGCACATCATTCTAAGTATAGAGTGCCACATGTGTCAATCAAACTCCATACGACTCTCGTATGTGCTAAGATGTTCTTTTGGTATAACATATTGCTGAACATAGCAGACATTGATGTGTGCCATACAAGGGTCTAAGTTTGGACAGTATGAGGTCATGACGTTCATTTGTAACATATATATAAGCTATGCTTTAAGATGGGAGGACTCACTTACACACACAGACACACTTATTCACACCCACTTTGAAAGATAACACTGACATATTTACTCAAAGACTGACGAGGAGAACAGATGAACAGAAGAACGTCATTTCCTGTTTCTTCTTCTTCACTTTGGAACACTCAGAAGACATCATGGAGGACTGAAAGTCACATGCTTCCATAAGCTTGCTACAGCACTATCAATTCTATTTCATATTTTTTTTTTCATTCAAGTTTATTAGTAACAAAAGAAAACAGTACAGTGAGTACATGAGTATACAAACATGGATAATACATGCAAAGTAGTAATCACAATTGGCATGTGCAACAAAGGGGAAGCTTAGTGGTGATAACCAGTAGCATAATAATAAAAGGAAACAAAGAGTCATATACTCATATCCAAGTAATCATGAAATGTTTGTGGTGTAAACCAGAAAATGGAAAGCAGAATGGAGGGAAAAAGAATGTAGAAAAGTAAAGCAAAACGGAGGAGTTGGGTAAGAAGGAGAAGGCTGAGGTAAAGGGGAGTCGAGAGGCGAGAGTAAGAAATGTAAGAATGTAGTCTTAGAATCCTTAAAACAACTTCACAATAGACAATATTGGTCTCATAGGGGTAAACAGAGAGCAATAATGAGAATTAGTATGTCATATAATGACCGTCTCAAAGTGGAAGCCCTCTATTGTCTAAGTAGATATAGGGGTGTATGTGTCAGTCAATACAGGTAAAAAAGGTAAAAAAGTCCCCTATAGGGGATTAGAGGTGGGGTTCAATCCAACGAGTCTGCTATTAAATCTTCGTAATCCTGTGAGTACCTAAAGACAATCCAAGGCGTCCAGGTCACATGATATGTACACATATTCGCCAGCACACCAAGGATCATTTAAAAAACGTCCAAAAATGTAATGCATAATAGCGATCCAAAAAGCAACGTTTCGAGGTCACGCAGGACCTCTTCGTCAGGCAAAAGATACAAACACAATGCAGTACACAAATATATATAGAAATATATATTTGTGTACTGCATTGTGTTTGTATCTTTTGCCTGACGAAGAGGTCCTGCGTGACCTCGAAACGTTGCTTTTTGGATCGCTATTATGCATTACATTTTTGGACGTTTTTTAAATGATCCTTGGTGTGCTGGCGAATATGTGTACATGATTTGCTTTCCGGTTCCCAGCTGGTGATCGTTTCAGCACCCTTTTACTTATTGGCCATTTTCCTGGAAGGTGTGCAGTTGGAATATTTTGTGACAGGTCACATGATACCCCTCAACTAAACCATTGGACTGAGCTATCGTCTCCTCCATGTCACAGATATCCTTAATCCTATACATCCAAAGGCATTCAGCAGGTGTTTGGACAAAGAGTTTTTGTATTTTTTAAAGGAGAAACTAGTGACATGGAGTAGACAGCAAGCCGCATCCAGCTCCAGTGTGGTGTCAGTAATTTGGCAAATCATTTTCTTTACCTTTGACCAGTACGAAGATATCCGAGGGCACTCCCACCAAATGTAGAAAAGAATCCCCCGAGCCCCCTGGCAACGCCAACATATCTCTGAAGTTTGAGGGAACCATTTATGTAGCTTGGCTGGTGTGGCATACCATTGCGTTAGTAATTTGTAGGACGTTTCTTGAATCCTTGTACTAAGTGAGCATTTGTGCGCCAAGACACAGGCTCTCTCCCATTGCTTATCAGTTAGAACTAGAGTTGAGCGAATCCGAACTGCAAAGTTCGGGTTCGGTACAGACTTTGGGTTTTTCCCAAACCCGGACCCGAACCCGAATAATTGGAAAAAGTTTGGGTTCGGAGTTCGGGGGAAAAAAAATGCACGGAGGTCCCCGCAAATTCAATAACCAGACCCTTTAGGTCTGGTATGAATATTAAGGGGAACCCCGCCGTCAATTTAAAAAAAAAATACGTGCGGTTCCCCCTAAATATCCATAACCAGACCCGTTATCCGAGCACGTTGACCTGGCCGGCCGCAGAAAAGAGGGGGGGACAGAGTGTGCCCCCCCTCTCCTGAACCGCACCAGGCCACATGCCCTCAACATTGGGAGGGTGCTTTGGGGTGCCCCCCAAAGCACCTTGTCCCCATATTGATGGGGACAAGGGTCTCATCCCCACAATCCTTGCCCAGTGGTTGTGGGGGTATGAGGGCGGGAGGCTTATCAGAATCTGGAAGACCCCTTTAACAAAGGGGACCCCCAGATCCTGACCCCCCCTGTGTGAAATGGTAATGGAGTACACTGTACCCCTACCATTTCATGAAGGAAGTGTAAATTCTTGTAAAAAAAACACACACACCGTAGAATAAAGTCCTTTATTAATAAAAAAAAAGAAAAAAACTCCAGCGGTGATAATCCACTCATTCCCGGCTTCCTGCTCCAACGTTGTCCTGATCCAGCGACGGGTGCGGGTGATCTCCAGCGATGAGAAGATCCAGCGATGAGTGCGGGTGATCTCCAGCGATGAGAAGATCCATCCATCCAGAGAGCAGCATCGCTGACCTCCTCTCACCGCTGGACACAGCCCAGCGAATGACGCGCTGAAGCTGTGACATTACTTATAAAGGGGAGACAGGGCCACCCGTCACGTGCCCCTGCACCCTCTGACGCACCCTCTGCTACGTCACTGGGTAAGCCCAGTCTTCCCTCTTCCTGGGCTTCCCCAGTGACGTAGCAGAGGGTGTGTCAGAGGGTGCGGGGTCACGTGATGGGTGGCCCTGCCTCCTCTATATAAGTAATGTCACAGCTTCAGCGCATCATTCGCTGGGCTGTGTCCAGCGGTGAGAGGAGGTCGGCGATGCTGCTCTCTGGATGGATGGATCTTCTCATCACTGGAGATCACCTGCACCCGTTGCTGGATCTTCTCATCGCTGGAGATCACCCGCACCCGTCGCTGGATCAGGACAACGTTGGAGCAGGAAGCCGGGAACGAGTGGATTATCACCGCTGGAGTTTTTTTCTTTTTTTTATTAATAAAGGACTTTATTCTACGGTGTGTGTGTGTGTGTTTTTTTTTTTACAAGAATTTACACTTCCTTCGTGAAATGGTAGGGGTACAGTGTACTCCATTACCATTTCACACAGGGGGGGGGTCAGGATCTGGGGGTCCCCTTTGTTAAAGGGGTCTTCCAGATTCTGATAAGCCTCCCGCCCGTATACCCCCACAACCACCGGGCAAGGGTTGTGGGGATGAGACCCTTTTCCCCATCAACATGGGCACAAGGTGCTTTGGGGGGCACCCCAAAGCACCCTCCCAATGTTGAGGGCATGGTGCACTTCAGGAGGGGGGGCACACTCTGTCCCCCCCTCTTTTCTGCGGCCGGCCAGGTAAACGTGCTCAGATAACGGGTCTGGTTATGGATATTTAGGGGGAACCGCATGTCATTTTTTTTTAAATTGACGGCGGGGTTCCCCTTAATATCCATACCAGACCTAAAGGGTCTGGTTATTGAATTTGCGGGGACCTCCGCGCATTTTTTTTTCTAAAAGTCCGTGTCCCATTGACTACAATGGGGTTCGGAGTTCGGATTCGGGTTGCTTTTTTTTTAAAGTTTGGGTTCAGACCCGAACCCGAACATCCAGGTGTCCGCTCAACTCTAGTTAGAACCAAACCTAAGTCCTTAGACCAGTTTTCTCTGAATCTGTCAGTGGAAGATTGTTTAGAGTTTTGCAACCAGGCATATGCTAGCAAGGTGGCCTTCTCAATATGATTATCCTTCAGGCACACCGATTCCATCTCTGTAGGTTGTCTGGTAAAATGACTCTTATTACAGGAGTCGTTAACAAAGCTTCTAATTTGGAAATAAGTCCAGAGTGGCAAGTCTAGCAAGGGGATATCCATTTTAAGCGCAGGGAAGCTTTTAATCTGAGAACCCTGGAAGCAGTGTTTGGCGAGGATTGTGAAATCCGGGTTAGAGGATTGCAGAAACTGGTTTTTAACTCCCGGTGGAATATCCGGGTTATTCTTGAGAGGCGTAAGCGGGCTCAGTGTACTCGAGAGTTCCGAGTTTTTAGGTAACCCGTGGAAAATGGCGAGGGAAGTGTGTCAAAGGGTGTTGTTTCAGATCTAAAGGACATTTTTTCTCAGGGATCCAAGGCGAGTATTTCTGGGGTACAAATCATTTTCTAATGAAATCCAATCTTTGAGGTCAGAGTGGCAATGCCAATCAATAATTTTGGTGATGTGTGACGCCTGATAGTATTTCCTAAAATCGGGAAGGCCCATTCCCCCTTGGGCCCCGTACACACGAGAGGATATCCGCTGGAAACAGTCCGCCGGACCGTTTCCAGCGGATAAATCCTCTGGCGGATTTGGATCTGATGGCTGTACACACCATCAGATCGAAATCCGTGCTTAATACATCCGCGGTGATGTGTCGCGCCGTCGCCGCGACGATGGTGCGGCAACGTGTGCGACGCTGGAAGGTAAATACTTCCATGCATGCGTTGAATCATTACGACGCATGCGAGGGTGGGGAGCGGACGGACTGATCCGGTGAGTCTGTACAGACGACCGGATCAGTCCGCTGGACTGGATTCCAGCGGATAGATTTCTTAGCATGCTAAGAAATTTGTATCCGCTGGGAATCCGTCGGCTGGATTTTTATCCGCCAGGAAATGTCCGCTCGGACGTACACACGACCGGATCTATCTGCTAGAACTGATCCGCGGATCAATCCCAGTGGATAGATCCGGTCGTCTGTACGAGGCCTCGGTCTTTGGGTCTCGTCAGAAGGGAAAATTTAATGTGTGGGCGTTTATGGGCCCAAACAAAGCTCATTTGGGTAGATTGTAAAGATTTGAAAAAGCTTGAAGGAATTTCTACCGGTAAAGCTCTGAGCAGATAAAAAATTCTGGGCAAAATAGTCATCTTACAAATGGCTGCCCTGCCGAACCACGAGAAGTTTCTCGGGTGCCAGGAGGATAGGTCTGTCTGTATGGCCTTAAGAAGGGGAACAATTTTTTTTTCAAAAATCTGTGAAACATGAGGGGTAAGCCAGATGCCCAAATATTTAAGTGCAGAAGTTTCCCATCTAAAAGGACAGTTGCTACGTAGGTCCAAAAGGGCTGAATCAGGAATATCAGGGATATTCAATATTTCGGATTTGCTATAGTTAATTTTTAGGTTGGACACATATCCAAATCTAGAGAATTCCTTGATCAAATTTGAAAAAGAAATGTGCGGCTTAATCAGGAAGAACAAGAGATCATCCGCATATGTGGCTACCTTAAAGTATATTCCTTGTTTGCTATGTGGAAACCCTGGACGTCCTGTTTAAAATGGTGAAGGTGTCCAATGTTGCAATTATTTGCACCTAAGTCCAACCACATCCCTAAAAAATAGACGCCCCCCTGATGACGTGGATTTCCACGAAATATATGTCGGCGGCTTACCTCTGACTACCCCGCGCACAGCTGATCCCGATACACGCTATTGCACACAAGACCCAGGACATCCTACCGCTTGGTACCAGCGTAGCAGAGCAACGTCCACTACCTAAGGGGTGACACGCATGCAGTCCCAGTGCCGGGTAGGCACTTACTCAAGTGGATCTATTGGACACCATTACTGAAGGCATCGTTCCAGATTCTGACGTATAGTGTGCAGGCACTTAAAACCTGCTCAGCGTATTAGACCAACTTTTTCAGTAAAGTGGTCCATACATTTTGGTAAGCGCAATCTATATCAAGAGCACTTCGGGTGAAGTCTAGTGGATGGTGAAGGCTGCTTTATCACCTGGACACTATTTGCATGATCACTAATAGAAGAATCTTTATTTGGAAGTATTCAAAAAATATAAATTTGTTTTATTGAGAAAAAAAAATATATATATATGTATGGTTGTCCCGATACTAGTATCGGTATCGGGACCAATACCAAGCCTTTGCCTGAGTACTTGTACTCGGGCAAATGCTCCCGATGCTTCACCCGATACTTGTACTGTCCCGTGTCCTCCTCCAGCCCCCCTCCATTTTGCTGCAGTCTGTCTCCCTCCCTCCATGTCCCCCGCCGTGTTTCTCTCTCTCCGTGTCCCCCATGTTTCTATCTCTCTCCGTGTATCCCGCCATGTATCCCGCCGTGTATCCCGCCGTGTATCTCTCCCCTTCCGTGCTCCTCCTCCGCCCCCTGGAATTGTCAGGATGGAGAGCGGGGTAGGAGCCGGTAAATCCGGCTCCTTACTGCTCCGAATGGACAGAGTCAGTGATCACTGACTCTGTCCATTCACATAACTGAAACATCGTAACCTGTGTTTACAATGTTTCAGTTTATTAATGAAGAAAAGACGCTGTCTTCTCTCTTTTCATTTTCAGCGCAGCTGGGGCTGCAGAGAAAGGGACTGTGGAACATGTGTCCCTAGTCCCTTTCCCTGTCTCAAAGGGGAGATGTCAGAGGTCTGTTAAGACCCCTGATATCTCACCAAAGCCCTGCAACAGGGCTGAAAAAAAAAATAAAGAATAAAAAAACAAAAGAATAAAAAAATTATTGTAGAAAATAAAAAAATAAAATAAAAAACACACTGAGACGGCCCACCCCCCCCCCCCTTAAAAAAAGAAAGCATTATAAATAAAAAAAATGTAAAAAAAAAAATTAAAAACAAATTGTTAAAGATAAAAAAAAAAAATACTGACACATGTGCCGCTGTCACATGAGATTAAAAAAAAGGATCGGTATTCGATATCAGCGAGTACTTGAAAAAAAGTATCGGTACTTGTACTCGGTCTTAAAAAAGTGGTATCGGGACAACCCTATATATATGTATAGAGAATTTTTCTTTTTCATAATAAAGGCTACACTACACATTGGAACGCATCCAAGAGATAAAAGGGCTGAAGAGGGGACAGCACAAAGTGGGAGGCCAACAATTATTATGTTGAGAACACTGACAACACATTAGGTAAGACAATGGGAGAAAAAGGGGATATTTGCGGTGCAAAGGATATAGCAGTAATGATAAGAAAGAGAATATTTTTTAGGGATGTGGTAGGACTTAGGTGCAAATAATTGCAACATTGGACACCTTCACCATTTTTTTCGTTCCAGGGTAGCAAATACCAATCTCCTCTTTTTTGGTGTTTATCCTTGCAAGTTTACCTTATATATATACATATAAATACATTTTTTGTTAGGCCATATTTTGAGCGCATTCAGGATGACCAACTATGAGGGCGACAATTGGGTCAGTGCAATGTCCGGTGCATATCAGAATTTCAGTCAGAAAGAACAAAAAGACACAGAACTTTTTTCTATATTCTTTTCATTACGCAAATTATTAGAGAGGAAATCCCTTAATCATTGGCATATGTATTCTTTTGAGCATTATTTAAAGAATAAGATTAATCCGTATGGACTCAGAATCCAAATTTTTCCTACAATGGAGAATATCGATCCATGTTTCAAAGAGGCATGGGAAGCTAATCTCCAAAAATGTTCTGCAGGGATGATGTCCCTCCTCATAGAAGAATACCAGAGAACTATTCAAAAGATTGATAAAGAACTATAACCTTTGTTCGCACAGTTGAAATCCTATAGCAATCATGACTCTTTCAAAAAACTGGACGAGGAGCTTAATGAACATCTCAAACAATTTAATAAAGATATTTTGATAAAAAAGAGAAGAAACTCCTCAGAGATCAAGGAACATTCTCGGAACAAAAAGCTTATAATTGGAAAAATCAGCAGGGTAGGATGAATCCATGATCGAAAACTAGATCTTTCAATAGAGAACAGGTGCTCTCGGATGCCTCCTCTGCCTCCTCTGTTCCCCCGAGGGGACGGATGAGGCCGAAGAGATCCGGGAAGAGCAATAGAAAATCAAATGATAGCGATGGTTCTATTGAGAACCTCAATAAAAAAACATATTTTGGATTCTCGTAATCCAGTTTCCACTTGAATCGCACGAGGGAACTCTACCCAACATACTACCCAGGGGGGACTGTCCTCTAACCAGGATGTGAATTCCTTTTTTCCCAGACTATTGTCAACTGATGGCAAAATACCCACCACTACTGGGGTGCATGAAGCAGGCCCCAGCCAAGGAAACCCCAACACGTAAGCATCGTGAAATCAGGATGGGGTAAGCAATTTATGTGGACCCTTTTCTGACAATGTTCCAACCACTACCGATCTCAATGTAATTCATATATCCTTGCATATATTATCCGGTTTTGAATATGCAGTGCTTGCTAGAGGCCTGAGCTTCTGTCCGAACCAGGATTTCAACAAATTTGACATAATCAAAGATGTACAACTTTTTGCACGTAAATTCATTTTAAAACAAATGTATTCCAAAGAACCCCCCTTGCAACCAAATTTTGAATCACTCGAATTAAAAGCACTTGATGCTCTAGTTAGCTTGTTGGAAGAAAATGAGACGCCTGATCTGATCGATCAAGTCGACCTCGGCCAACTCCTGGGTCGCTTTGATCAGTCGGAGTTACCACCACCACCTACTTTTAAGAAGAAATCTGACAAATTTCCTGCACTCAACAATAACTCCAACGTTCTAGCCTTTGTAAGACTAGTCGGCGGAGATATATGTAAATTAAGAGGATTCGATCATGGTAATGACAACTTGCTGGAATCTAAAAGACAGGCCCTGAAAGCATTAAGCGAAAATTCCAAAATCACGATAAAACCCTCAGACAAGGGGGGTAATATCGTGATTATGGATAACAATTTCTATACTGGGATGTGTGAGAAGATTCTATCAAACAAGGATTGGTATCAAAAATGTATGTAAGCAAAATGCTTACCAACAATTTTATGATTTAGTGGATCAGGCTTATACACTAAACACCTTAACCAAGTCAGATTGGGACTTTATCAGGACTAAGCTACCAAAAATTCCCACCATCTACTCATTGCCAAAATTGCATAAGAGTATGGAAAACCCAACAGGGAGACCAATTGTCTCCGGGAATGGCTGCCTTACAGAAAATCTCAGCACCTTTATTGATGCTCACTTACGACCGTTTGTCTTACAAATACCGAGTTACATTTGAGACACTCTTCATTTACTACAAATGTTGGATGGCCTGTGCATTGCCCCATCGTCGACCTTGGTGTAGATTGACATTGAGGCACTGTACAGTTCTATTCCTCACAGTAAGGGAATTAGTTGCATTGGTTGTATTTTGTCTCATGGCATTTGATTTGACCAGAAAACCAATGACTTTCTTTTGAAGGCATTGGATTTCATCCTACATCATAATCATTTTATGTTTAACGGCTACCACTACCTCTAGGTACAGGGTGTTGCGATGGGGACCTCGTGTACGCCAATCTGTACCTGGGGGAGTGGGAGACCATGATTAGGCAGTCTTCTGACCTTGCCCCGTTCATGCAACATGTAAAAACCTGGTATCGTTACATTGATGACGTACTACTAGTATGGGAGGGCCCCTCTGAACAACTTGAGGACTTCCTCATACACTTAAATCATAATGACTTTAATTTAAAGTTCACTATGAATTGGAATGAGTCCTCCATAAATTTTCTTGACATCACCAACCACAAAGATGAAAAAGGATGTCTGAGCAGCAGTCTGTACAGGAAGCAAACTGCTGGCAACACCATTCTTCATGGTGTGGCCTCTCTTTGCGATTCGGCACTGCGTCGCTTTAACTGACAATTGCGCGGTCGCGCGACGTGGGTAAAAAAATCGCAATAAGCATTTATTGATTGGTTTGCGCAAAAGTTATAGCGTTTACAAAATAGGGGATAGTTTTATGGCATTTTTATTAATATTTTTTTTTTACTAGTAATGGCGGCGATCAGCGTTTTTTTGTGTGACTGTGACATTATGGCAGACACAATGGACACTTTGACACATTTTTGGGACCATCATAATTTTCACAGAGAAAAGTGCTATAAAAATGCACTGATTACTGTGAAAATGACAATGGCAGTGAAGGGGTTAACCACTAGGGGGCGCTAAAGGGGTTAAGTGTGTCCTATTGTGTGTTTCTTACTGTAGGGGGGCATGGCTGGACATGTGACGTCACTGATCATCATTCCCTATCACATGGGACAGACGATCAGTGACAAGCCACAGAGAAGAACGGTGTAACGGTATGGCCTGTGGGACCCAGAGACTTTTGAAGGATGTGGGGTACTCCTGTGCCAGCTTCACCAATGACTCTTGGGTCTAGGGTCATCCTATGCCCCTTTTGGTCATAGGATGACGGAGAAATGATAATTCATGTTTTACAGGATATCTTGGAACATTAGGCCCCGTACACACGCGGATTTTGATCTGATGGTTGTACTAACCATCAGATCAAAATCCGCACGGAAATTCCCTCTGCGGTAACGTGTCGTGCCGTCGCCGCGATGATGATGCGGCGACGTGCACGACGCTGTAATATAAGGACTTCCACGCATGCGTCGCATCAATACGACGCATGCGAGGGAGGGAATCGGACGGATTGATCCGGTGAGTCTGTACAGACCAGCGGATCAATCCGCTGGACTGGATTCCAGCGGATAGATTTCTTAGCATGCTAAGAAATTTTTATCCCCTGGAAATCCATCGGCCCGAAATATATCCGCGGATAAATATCCGCTGGGTCGTACATCTATCCGCTGAAACTGATCCGCGGATAAATTCCAGCAGATAGATCCTCTCGTGTGTACGGGGCCTTACAGTTTGGTTAATTCTGTTTACAACAGGTCAATAAGAGAGTGTCTCCTTCAATGCTTAACATAGACTGTTGAGATGCTAATTATGTCTGCTTCTAAGGTTTTTCATTGTGTGATGCTAATGACACTGTTTTGTGTGAAAAGTCTATTGATGATAAGATGTGGAATGTGACTTGTCAGCTGAAGTAATTAAACTCCTCTAAATGCGGTGCCAAAAAGTCTAACCTTTCAGGTATAGTGAATTAGCATGTCAATTATGTTTAGTAAAGGAATGTGTTTTGTGTGACAGGTGGGGATCACTTATCGCAGAGCCAGACTATCTGGATAATGATTAGTAATTAGCCCATCTGAATGTGTATTGAAACCCCATTGTGTGATCTTGTGGGTGGAGTGTGTCTTTGTTCCTTTGATTACTGTAGCATGCTTGTAACTGTATAAGAAGAGCTGAGTTTACCATTAAATCATTCATTCATTTTGGAACCAGTAACAGAGCTTGTGTGTCTTGTTATTCTGGGAAATGGAATGGGTCGTGTCTGATGTCTGTCGGATTGTCGGATAAGCTGTTGTGGGGCGATGGAATGGAATATCATAAACGGTGATGACCATTACAAACGGGGAAGGTTTGTTTACACTCACCTCTACCCGTTCTTCAGCTCCGGTTGTATTTTTTATTTTATTTTTGGTTGAACTAGATGGACTTGTTTCTTTTTTCAATCTTACTAACTGTAACTATGTAACTATACAATTCCAATGAACAAAACAATATGTTATTGGCAGTCAACATCATAGTATGTGGATGGGTGTGTATGAAACCATTCCTATGCCAACAACACACAACTTTACTTTCGTATCAGCAACAAAAAGAATCATGGCCTCGGCTAGAAAAATGCCTTACTTTGATAGAGAACTGGATGACGGAGAGTTACCTTTAAACTCAATGGATCAAAAACAGAACTTCTTCTGCTCCACGCAAACCGAAAGAGACTTGCTACAACGACATGGATGCCCCTGCCCATCTTGGGACAAACCATTACCCCTAGCACCAAAGTCAAAAGCCTCAGAGTCACTTTTGACTCCGACATGACAATGGATGCACAAATTGGCTCAGTAGTCAGCGGATCTCACCATCTGCTGCGTCTGCTACGTAGACTCGTTCCCTTCATCCCAAAAGAAGACACAGCAGTTGTGGTGGGAACAATAATCAACTCCAGGCTCGACTATGCAAACGCCCTTTACCTCGGACTCAAAAAATACCAGGTTGCTCGTCTACAAGTCATCCAGAATACGGCAGCACAACTTGTAACAGGAAAAAAAACTGGGAATCAATCACTCCCTCCCTGAGGTCCCTCCACTGGCTGCCCGTAAAGGACTGGATCACATTTAAGGCCCTCTGCCTGATGCACAAATGCATAAAAAAAGTTTAGGCATCAGCAACCCCTCCTCACCCCCTCACCCCTTTCCTTGCCTGAGCCCTCATTCAATCCAGCACCATGCACATCTGCAACTCTTCTCTCCTCTCACTTCTGAGTCTCGCTGGCTTTGCTGGGGCACTGGGAGCCATTGGCTCCCAATACTGTCATTTAAAGTCAGGGCCCGAGTCCCACCGTTTCTGTCAACAGACGGGAGTGAGCACAAATGAGGGCACTGGACAGAGAGGAGGGGCCAGGAGTGCCAGCGGCGGACCTGAGAAGAGGAGGTTTGCAGACACTTTGTGCTATTCTATTGCACAGAGCAGGTAAGAATAGGTATGTTTGTTATTTTTTTTAAATAAACTTTACCTTTACAATCACTTTAATGTATCTACTACTGACTACTGCAATATATTTTTGCTGGAACATAGGGCCAGATTCACGTAGAATCGCGGCCGCGTAACGTATCCTAGATTCGTTACACCGCCGCAATTTTTCATCGCAAGTGCCTGATTCACCAAGCACTTGCGATGAAAACTACGCCGGCGGCCTCCGGCGAAAGGCGGGCCAATTTAAATGAGCGTGTGCCATTTAAATTAGGCGCGCTCCCACGCCGGACCTACTGCGCATGCTCCGTTTCTTAACTCCCGCCGCGCTTTGCGAGCCGTGACGTCATTTTTTTGAACGGCGACGCACGTAGCGTACTTCCGTATTCCCAGACGGCTTACGCAAACGACGTTAAATTTTGAATTTCGACGCGGGAACGACGGCCATACTTTAGACAGCAATACACTTGCTGACTAAAGTTAGGGCACCAAAAAAAACGACTAACTTTGCAACGGGAAACTAGACTAGCGGCGACAAAGCGATCGCGAAAAACCGTTGTGGATCCGCCGTAACTGCTAATTTGCATACCCGACGCTGGTTTACGACGCAAACTCCCCCCAGCGGCGGCCGCGGTACTGCATCCTAAGATCCGAAAGTGTAAAACGATTACACCTGTCGGATCTTAGGGATATCTATGCGTAACTGATTCTATGAATCAGTCGCATAGATAGAAACAGAGATACGACGGCGTATCAGCAGATACGCCGTCGTATCCCTTTTGTGAATCTGGCCCATTGTTTCTCTTCTGATGACTTGTTTAGTGGACAGATTACACTAGTTTGTGTCTCTCACATTGTGTGTCTCCTAAGTGTGAATCCCATTGTTTATTGAGTCATCTATTGTTTCTCTCTGTTGTCTAATTTGGCTAACTCTTGGAGGTTCCTATAGGTTTAGCCTTGTGCCAACTCTACCTTGTTATCGAACCATTGTGGGTTGGTATTTGTTTATGTTGATTAGCTTACTTAGATTATGTTTTTGTTAGCTGTTCCTTAGCTATATTAATTATATTTTTATTTACAGTTTGTATCGTTAGAGTAATGTGATCAGGCCCTACCTGGTCCTGTGTGCAAAAAAAATTATGTGTGAGTTTTCAATAAAATGAGTTCCAGTTTGCATCTAAGCTAGTGTCACCTAGTCCTTGGGTGCTCAGCAATAATACCCATTTCCTGGGTCCAGACTGGAGAAAGTTATATCTTAACCGAGGCAGTCAAAACTGGGTGCTGGATGGTTTCCGTCACAAACACCTAAAATAAAAACAAAGAAAGTTTACATTTCTTTATTATTGAATTCAATCTATTGCATTTGTAAAAGCTGATGTCAGCGGAATGGGTTCTGATAATTTTGTTATGGGTTACTGAGATTCAGAATGAACATGTAAAAGTAAAAACTCTTTATTAAAAACCCTTTATTCGGTAAGGCTAAAACTCTTTTGTCAACATTTTATCGCTTTCCATTGTGATTTTGTGACACATTTTTGACATTGATAAAAAGCAAACTTAGAGCACCCCAAATATCTAATGATTATAAAAGCTAGCAGCACCCCTAATGATAAAATCACCCTTGAAATACAATATAAATCAATTTATGGGGTTGTAAACCTTCCTGTTTTTCACCTTACTAGGGTGAAAAAACATCTGCCAGTCATTGTCCCCCCAGCCCCCCCCCCCGTTTTACTCACCTGAGCCCTGGAAAGTCCCGCATCGAGGACGCACTCTTCCTCTGCCGTAGTTCTCGGCTCTTGATTGCATAGATGGATAGCAGCGCAAGCCATTGTCTCCCGGTCCTGTCAATCAAATCCAATGATGCGGGCGCCGGGGGGTGGCGCCAAGCCCTGCATTGGCGGCTATAGCCGCCGAATGGTGGACTTGGTAGCGCGCCCACAAGGTAACCCCTCGGGAGAGAGGGGGTTATCTGATGTGGGGAGGAGTCAAGAGAGCCGCCAGGGGACCCCATAAGAGGATGTATGGGGCCACTCTGTACAAAATGAACTGCACAGTGGAGGTAAGTATGACATGTTTGCTATTTTAAAAAAAAATCTAACCTTTACAATCACTTTAAGTGACTAATAATGAGAAAAACAAATAAGACAATTAGGGATGCACCGATCAGTGGCAGCCCATCCATTATGGGCGCATGGGCGCCGTCCCCCCATCCATGCATCTGTCCCCCATATCTACATGGGCAACGGATACATAGATTCCAATGGGTATTTTTTTAAGCATGTGATTAGAGCCAGAGACTCTAATACGCTTCAAAAAAAGCGTGTTTTTTGGGCACATCGCACTGCGCTTTGAGCCCACCCAGTTGGGTGACAATAGCAAATGAATATTCGCTATTGTAACACTGATTCTCCTCTCAGCCAATCAGGAAGCGGGAAGGGGTAAGATGGCAAGATGGGGTAAGTACAGGGTCCCGACCTACTAACCGACTGACTGGAGTGGGTGGTGTCCATGACCCAACTCAACCGACCGTAGGGGGGGTGGCAGCGGGTGGATAATTTGCTGCCCCCCAAAAAAAAACACCAGCCGCCACTGATACCGATACTTTTTTAGTGCTCGCTGCTACCAATTACTGATACTTGCCGGCAACTGTTTTGTTTACACTTCAGCTGTCAGCAATGGTGCAAAGCATTAAAAAGTTATTTACGAATAAACTTTATTTATTTTTTGCTTTTTTTTATGTGAAAGGTGTAAACATATTAACAATCAAACCAATAAAAAATAAAAAAATTGTATTATTAGTTTAATAGTTTAGTTTATAAAATAGAAGTGAAGTGAAGTATTAATAGTTTAGTTTATAAAATAGAAGTGAAGTGAAGTATTAATAGTTTATTTTATAAAATAGAAGTGAACAAGAAAAAATCAGCAATAAAATAATAATTACATGGAGAAGGAGAATAAGAAGTTAATTAGGGCCGATTAGAGTAAATTAATGGTTAATAAGAAGTTAAACATTTAATTAAAAAAAATATTTGAAAGGTTGCTTTAAACTGATTTCATCTGCAGATCAAAGTCCATCCCTTTGATCTGTAGATACGTAAATACTGTAAACAGAAGAATACAAAATAAAACAATGTTTCTTTATATTTTTCTGTTTTAATGGCTGAGCAACGTTGTTGATAAACATTGCCTGGCTGTTTTTTTCAAAGGTGAACCCCACTGACAGCTAAATGAGTCATCGGTTCTTAAAGGGGTTGTAAAGGATTTTTTTTCCTTCTAAATAGCTTCCTTTACCTTAGTGCAGTCCTCCTTCACTTACCTCATCCTTCCATTTTGCTTTTAAATGTCCTTATTTCTTCTGAGAAATCCTCACTTTCTGTTCTTCTGTCTATAACTACACACAGTAATGTGAGGCTTTCTCCCTGGTGTGGAGAAAGCCTCTTGAGGGAGCGAGAAGGAGGGTCAGGACGATATCTACTTTGCAGATAGAGAAAGGAGCTGTGTGTTAGTGGGTGTCCTGACACTCCTGCTCGCCCCCTCAAGAGGTTTTCTCCACACCAGGGAGAAAGCCTTGCATTACTGTGTGTAGTTACAGACAGAAGAACATGAAGTGAGGATTTCTCAGAAGAAATAAGGACATTTAAAAGCAAAATGGAAGGATGAGGTAAGTGAAGGAGGAATGCACTAAGGTAACGGAAGCTATTTAGGGATTTTTTTTTTATTACCATTACAACCCCTTTAAGGACGCGGCGGCCCCTCTACCTAAAAAACTTTAATTGCCAGAATTTTTTATTATTTTTTTTTACATTTCAGCTGTCAGTGGGGGAATCCACAGAGCCTGAAAGTATCAGTTTCAGGTATCGGAGCATTTACATGAGTACTGCGGTTCTTCTGAATGGAGTGTGTGTACACTCAGGCGGCAGAGGCGGCTCTAGGCTTTGTGAGGCCTTAGGCAAAACTTCACATGGGGTCCCACTCACACCCATGATGGGAAAAATAATTCAAGGACAAGAGCCTCTTCCCCACAACCCAGTCAGGTGGTTGTGGGGGGTCTGCGGGCAGGGGGCTTATCGGAATCTGGAAGCCCCCTTTAACAAGGTGACCCCCCAGATCCTGCTCTTTAATAACTAAGGGGCGGAGGGCCACCCAGTGATGTCACCTGCTGAACCCATCCCCTTGTGAGGCCATTGACTGAGGGCATGCTGGGTCATTGATGTCACAAAGGGGTGGTGTCACTGATATTCACTGGTTGTTAGGGATACTGGCGGCCCCGCTCCTGAGTCAGGACTCTTATTGCTGCCTGAGCACAGCAACGTTAAGGTCCCCTGTCCCTCAAAACTGGGGTAATGCATTGGGTAAGTTAGGCGGCCGCGAGGCCCCTGTGAGTGTGAGGCCTTAGGCGACCGCCTAATTTGAAAAATTAAAGAGCCGCCTCTGTCAGGCGGCAAGAGATTCTTGCCAAGAATCTCGTCAGGGAAAACAAAGTTTTTTTTCCTGACGAGATTCTGGCCCGTGTGTACAGGGCTTGAGACATGGGTTCTTCCCATAATGTCAGAAAATAAGGATGCATCTAATAGAATTTATATTCAGTGCACAATCAGTTCCATTGCTTAATGGCTGCTATACAAAGTCATTGACCGCTTTCAAAGCATTTTTTGTTTTTGTTTTCCATGAACGCTTTGTACATATAATAAATACAATACATACACACATACATATACTGTGGGGCAGATCCACGTACCTTGGCGCATTGTTGCGTCCGGCATAGCGTATCTCTGATACACTACGCCGCCGTAACTTACAGCGTATTTTCCTTATCCTGAAAGAATTTGCGCCGCAAGTTACGGCGGCGTAGTGTAACTTTGGCGGCGTAAGGGCGCGCAATTCAAATGGATGTGATGGGGGCGTGTTTTATGTAAATACGTCTTGACCCAACGTAAATGACGTTTTTTATGCGCCGTCCGTGGGGGTATCCCAGTGCGCATGCTCGAAATTAATCCGCAACAAGCCAATGCTTACGACGTGAACGTCGTTCTACGCAAAGCCCTATTCGCGAACGACTTACGCAAACGACGTAAAATAAATTAAAATTTGACGCGGAAACGACGGCCATACTTAAAGCGGGGGTTCATCCTAAAATTTTTTTTTTTTTCTACCATGTCATCCAGCATACTAGCGTGAGCTACAATATGCCTTTAATTTATTTTTTTGCGCCATACTCACAGTTTAATCCCGTAGTTAAGTTTCAGACTCCCCGCGAGGAGTAGGCTTTCCTAGGCAGAGGGGAACATGATTGACGGCCGACAACATGTAGCAACTCAATGTCCATAAGTGAAAGGTAGGGAAATAGAAAAAATATAAAGTCCTTGGGGGGACGGCAAAGCTTCTATTCACCCGTGTAGTGAAAAAAAGAAGAAGATGAACATATTGATCCACAAATGAGTCCAAGGTTTAAAAGTGACTTACAGGTTTAGGAGATATTCTTTATACCTACAGGTAAGCCTTATTATAGGCCTACCTGTAGGTTAAAGTGGTAGTACAGAGTTTACTACCACTTTAACTGCTTGCCGACCAGCCGCCGTCATTCTACGGCGGCAGGTCGGCTCTCCTGGGCGAGAGCCCGTACGGTCACACGCGATCGCTCGTTACAGAGTTACACACAGCTCCCGGTCCTGTCAGCGGGGGAAATGCTGATCTTCTGTTCATACAATGTATGAACAGAGGATCAGTGTTTCCCCTAGTGAGGCCACCCCCCCCCCACAGTAAGAACACACCCAGGCATACTTAACCCCTTCCCCGCCCCCTAGTGTTAACCCTTCACTGCCAGTGGCATTTTTATAGTAATCCAATGCATTTTTATAGCACTGATCGCTATAAAAATGCCAATGGTCCCAAAAATGTGTCAAAAGTGTCCGAAGTGTCCGCCATAATGTCGCAGTACCGGAAAAAAAAATCGCTGATCGCCGCCATTACTAGTAAAAAAAAATATTAATAAAAATGCCATAAAAATACCCCCTATTTTGTAAACGCTATAACTTTTGCGCAAACCAATCAATAAACGCTTATTGCGATTTTTTTTACGAAAAATATATAGAAGAATACGTATCGGCCTAAACTGAGGAAAAAAAATGTTTTTTTATATATTTTTGGGGGATATTTATTATGGCAAAAAGTAAAAAATATTCATTTTTTTCAAAATTGTCACTATATTTTTGTTTATAGCGCAAAAAATAAAAACCGCAGAGGTGATCAAATACCACCAAAAGAAA